>NC_086109.1:4154613-4491613 GCF_963921235.1 Mobula hypostoma | reverse complement strand
CATGGGTAGCAATCCTGAGATCACAACCCTGGAGGTCTTTCCCTTTAACTTAGCACCTAACTCCCTGAACTCTCTGTGCAGAACCCCATCACTTATCTATATCATTGATACCTACATGGACCATGACTTCTGGCTGTTCACCCTACCACTTAATGCTGAGGACTTGACCCAAGATATCCCGGACTCTGGCACCTGGGATGCAACATACCACCTGGGAATCTCATTCTTGCCCACAGAACCTCCTGTCTGTTCCCCTAACTAACAAATCCTCTATCACCACAGGGTGCCTTTTCTCCCCCTGTTCCCTTTTGAGATAGAGAGGCAGACTCATTGCTAAAGACCTGACCACTGACTTTCCTATGTTAGGTCAACCTCCCTAACAGTATCCAAAGTGATGTACCTGTTGTTGAGGGGGATGGCCACAGGGTACTATGCACTGGCTCCTTAACCCCTTTCCCTTTCCTGACTGTCACCTAGTTTTTTGTGTCCTGCAGCTTGGGTTTAATTACCTCTATATATGTCCTATCTATCACACCTTCAGCCTCTCAAATTATCCAGGGTCCAGTTCCAGCTCCAACTCCCTAACGTGGTTTATTAGAAGCTGCATCAGGACGCACTTCTCGCAGTTGTAGTCGTCAAGGGTACTGGAGGTCACTCTGCCTTCTCACATCCCGCAAGAGGAACATTCCACTATCCTGCCTAGCAACTTTACTGTCCTAACTGAGCAGATGTAAAGAAGGAAAGGCAAAAAAAAACTGAACCTAGAGCTTTTCTTTGCTTTCTCTGACTGAAGCCACGAAGAACTAAAGCCTCAAGATCACCACTGACTCTGTCCACTCAGACGACAGCTACTGCGATGATGGCCACTGTGCTTGCCCCTGCCTGCCTTTAATTTGCCTTCCATACATCTTTGGAATGTTGGAAGAAACCAGAGCAACACACACGATCACAGGGAGAATGTACAGACTCCTTACAGGCAGCAGGGGCAATTGAAACCTGACCCTACAGTGGCAGCTGTAAAGCGTTATGCTAGCTTGCTGACCTGTAGCAATTCCCAAAAGATAACATTTTCATCTGGAGTTCTCTTCAGAGCATTAACGATGTTTCATTTATCCTCAGCTATCAGATGCGCTCCTCTTCCACCAATTAGCAATGGGATAGCTCCGTCACCACCCAGCGGAGAACAGTGGGAGTATGGAATAGTCGCAGTGTACTCCTGTGATGCAGGCTATTCATTACAAGGTGCAGTCAATCTCACTTGTAGAGAGACTGGAGAGTGGAACTGGACTCCTCCAATGTGTATAGGTATGCTGCTTAGTTTGAATGTTTGTTTTCTATAAACTGTTTTACAGTAATGACCGTACACTGTTCTCAATAGTGATTCTGTGTGTCCTACTTCTTTCCCTGGTGCATAAAAGTAACTAGAGCATAGATCACAGAACAGTTCAGCACAGAAAGACCCTTTGGCCTGTGATGTACTGAACTGATTAAGCTAATGATACCCAGTTACACTGATTCCTTTTGCCTACACATGGTCCAGCTCCCTTCATTCCATGTCGTAAGAGCCTCTTGAATGTTTCTGTCATATTGACCTCCACATTGCACCTTGACAGCACATTCCAGGCACCCATCACTCTCTATGTAAAAACGTGCCCAGCACCTCTCCTTTAGGAATGAGACTTGAGAAGATTTACCTCCTTGATTCTAGATAATGAAGTAAGGATTTTCCAAAAAGATTAGGAGTTGCATTATTTGAAAATACTTTTCAAGTACATTCCTTCACATCATCTGACAGAGGGAAAATGGCAATGAAAGTTATCTTCAAACCTCCAGCACACTGGATTTGAAGAAATACAGAAGCTGCTTTATCTGTTTGGGACACTTGACGCTGGCAAGTGATGAGGCATAAGGGAAGAACCAGATAGAATCCATCAGAGCTGGTTAGAAATAGTGGAGTGATAAAATTCAGAGGTGATTAAGAAGCCGAAATTGGATAATCAAAGAGATCAGAGAAAGTGCTGCAAATCTCTGTCAGAACAAGCCAGCCTGTTTTAAGGACATTTACCTGTAAGATTTGCTTCCAGTTAGTGAGGGGACCAGACTGGAGATTCTGTGGACGTGGACGTGAATGTGACACCTGGATGGTATGTTGCCTCCCAGGTGCCAGGGTCAGGGATGTCTCCGATCGTGTCCACAACATTTTGGAGAGGGAGGGGGAGCAGCCAGATGTGTTGATACACATTGGTACCAATGACATAGGAAGGAAGAGCAGTAAGGTCCTGAAAAGAGAATTTAGAGAGTTATGTAGGGAGTGAGAAGCAGGACCTCCCAGGTAGTAATTTCTGGATTGCTGCCTGTACCACATGCCATTGAGGGTAGAAACAGGATGATTTGGCAGATAAATGCTTGGCTGAGGAGTTGGTGCAGGGGGCAGGACTTTAGGTTCTTGGATAATTCGGACCTCTTCTGGGGGAGGTATGACCTGTTCAAAAGTGACAGGTTGCACCTGAACCCGAGGGGGACCAATATTCTCACAGGCAGGTTTGTTTGAGCTGTTGGGGAGGGTTTAAACTAACTTGGCAGGGGTTGGGAACTGGAGTGAAGAGACTT
This sequence comes from Mobula hypostoma, assembly GCF_963921235.1. Classification (NCBI taxonomy): domain Eukaryota; kingdom Metazoa; phylum Chordata; class Chondrichthyes; order Myliobatiformes; family Myliobatidae; genus Mobula; species Mobula hypostoma. The sequence goes on along the minus strand of NC_086109.1, from coordinate 4,489,003 downwards.
TGGAGAGGACAAATGGTAAAAAAGTAAAGATAGCGTGATGTCAGATTGTCAGGAAGAGCAGGGAGGTGATGAGACAGTTGCAGCCAACAGGCTGAGTATCAAATTATTAGGGATGCAGAATCAGAAAGGATAGCAAATACAGTACTCAAGGTGTTGTATCTAAATGCGCATAGTACAGTATAGGAAATAAGGTGGATGATCTTGTTGCAATATTACAGATTGCTAGATAAGATGTTGTGGCCATCACTGAATCGTGGCTGAAAGATTGTTGTAACTGGGAGCTGAATGTCCAAGGTTACACATTGTATCAGAGGGATAGGAAGGTAGGCAGAGTGGAGGTGTGGCTCTGCTGGTAAAGAATGGCATCAGATCAGTAGAAAAATGTGACATGGGATTGGAAGGTGTTGAATCCTTGTGGGTTGAGTTAGGAAACTGCAAGGGTAAAATGACCCTGATGGCAGTTATATACAGGCCTCCCAAAAGTGGCTGGGAGGTGGACCACAGGTTACAACAGGAAATAGAAAAGGTAAGTCAAAAGGGCAATGTTATGGTGGCTGTGGGAGATTTTAACATGCAGGTCGATTGGGAAAATCAGATTGGTAATGAATCTTAAGAGAGTGAGTTTGTTAAATGCCTAAGAGATAGTTTTTTTAGAACAGTTTGTCATTGAGCCTAGTAGGGGATCAGCTATACTGGATTGGGTGGTATGTAATGAACCGGAGGCGATTAGGGAGTTTAAGGTAAAAGAATTCTTAGGAACCAGTGATCACAATCTGATTGTGTTCAACGAAATTTGATAGGGAGAAAGAAAAATCTGGTAGCAGTATTTAAAGGAATTAAGGGAAATTACAGTGGAGTTGGCCAAAGTAAATTGGAAGGAGCTGCTGGCAGGGTGTCAGCAGAGCAGCAATTGTGTGGATTTCTGGGAAAAATGAGGAAGGTGCAGGACGTGTGTATTCCAAAAATTAAGAAGTACTCAAATGGTAAAATAGTACAACCATGGCTGACAAGGGAAGTCAAAGCTATTGTAAAAGCAAAAGAAAGGGCATACAACAAAGCAAAAATTAGTGGGAAGGTAGAGGATTGGGAAGTTTAAAAAAACCTACAGAGAGCAAGTAAAAAAGATCATTAGAAGGGAAAAGATTAAATATGAAAGCAAGCTAGAAAATAATATCAAAGTGGATAGTAAAAGTTTTTTGAAGTATGTTAAAAATAAAAGAGAAATGAGAGTGGATATAGGACTGCTAGAAAATGAGGCAGGAGAAATAATAACTGGGGACAAGGAGATGACTGATGAACTAAGTGAATATTTTGCATCAGTCTTCACTGAGGAAGACACTAGCAGTAAGCCTGATGTTGTAGTGTGTGAAGGAAGAGAAGAGGGTGCAGTTACTGTTACAGGAGAGAAAGTGCTCAAAAAGCTGAAAGACCGAAAGGTACATAAGTCAGCTGGACCAGAGGAACTGCATCCTAGGGTTCTGAAAGAGGTAGCATTAGAGATTGTGGTGCATTAGAAATGATTTTCAAAAATCATTGGACTCTGATATGGTGCCAGATGACTGGAAAATTGCAAATGTCACTGCACTCTTTGAGAAAGGAAAAAGGCAGCAGAAAGGAAGTTATAGACCAGTTAGCCTGACCTCAGTGGTTGGGAAGATGTTAGAGTCAATTGTTAAGGATGAGGTGCTGGAGTACTTGGTGACACAAGACAAGATAGCACAAAATCAGCATGGTTTTCTTCAGGGAAAATCCTGCCCTGCAAACCTGTTGGAATTCTTTGAGGAGATTACAAGTAGAATTGATAAAGGGGATGCAGTGAATGTTGTATATTTGGACTTCCAGAAGGCCTTTGACAAGGTGCCACACATGAGGCTGTTTACCAAGTTAAGAGCCATTGTATTACAGGAAAGTTACTAACATGGTTAGAGCATTGGCTGATTGGTAGGAGGCAGCGAGTGGGAATAAAAGGATCCTTTTCTGGTTGGCTGCCAGTGACGAGTGGTGTTCCGTAGGGGTTGGTGTTGGGATCACTTCTTTTTAAGCTGTATATAAATGATTTAGATGATGGAATAGATGTCTTTGTTGCCAAGTTTGCAGATGATACAAAGATTGGTGGAGGGGCAGGTAGTGTTGAGGAAACAGGTAGGATGCAGAAGGACTTAGACAGATTAGGAGAATGGGCAAGAAAGTGACAAATGAAATACAATGTTGGAAAATGCATGGTCGTGCACTTTGGTAGTAGAAATAAATGTGCGGACTACTTTATGAACGGGGAGAAAATCTAGGAATCTGTGATGCAGAGGGACTTGGGAGTCCTTGTGCAGAACACCCTGAAGCTGAACTTGCAGGTTGAGTCGGTGGTGAGGAAGACAAATGCCATGTTAGCATTCATTTCAAAAGGTCCAGAATACAAGACCAAGGATGTGATGCTGAGGCTTTATTAGGCACTGGTGAGGCCTCACCTTGAGTATTGTGAATAGCTTTGGGCCCCTCATCTTAGAAGAGATGTACTGGTATTGGAGAGAGTCCAGAGGAGGTTCACAGGGATGATTCCAGGAATGAAAGGGTTATCGTACGAGGAACGTTTGATGGCGCTGGGTCTGTACTCACTGGAATTCTGAAGGATGAGGAGGATCTCATTGAAACCTTTCGAATATTGAAAGGCCTAGACAGAGTAGATGTGGAAAGGATGCTTCTCATGGTGGGAGAGTCTAGGACAAGAAGGCACAGCCTCAGGGTAGAGGGGCACCCTTTCAAAATGGAGATGTGGAAAAATTTCTTTAGCTTGTTGAATTGTGGAATTTGTTGCCATATGCAGCTGTGGAGGTCAGGTTGTTGGGTGTATTTAAGGCAGAGATTGATAGGTTCTTGATTGGATATGGCATCAAAGGTTGTGGGGAGAAGGCTGGGAACTGGGGTTGAGGAGGGAAAAAAAGGATCAGCCATGATTGAATGGTGGAGCAGACACGATGGGCCAGATGGCCTAATTCTGCTCCTATGTCTTATGGTCTTATATATAGCCCTGAGATTTGCTTTCTTGCGGGCTTACACAGAATCAATGATAGACCGCACCCAACAGGATGAACGAACAACTAACGTGCAAAAGACATCATATTGTGCAAATACAAAAGAAAAAGAAATAAATAAGCAATAAGTGTTGTGAACATGAGATGAAGAGTCCTTGAAGGTGAGTCCATAGGTTGTGGTAACAGTTCAGTGATAGGTCAAGTGAAGTAATCCCTTCTGGTTCAAGGGACTGATGACTGAGGGGCAGTAACTGTTCCTGAACCTGGTGGTGAGAGTCCTGAAGCTCTTGTACCTTCTTCCTGATGGCAGCAGTGAGAAGGGAGCATGTCCTGGGAGGTGAGGGGCCCTGATGATAGATGCTGCTTTTCTGCGACAGCTTTTCATGTTGTTGTGCTCAATGGTAGGGAGGGTTTTACCCATGATGGACTGGGCTGTATCCACTACTATCTGTACGATTTTGTGTTCAAGGTCATTGGTGCTTACATACCTGGTCTGCAGGCCAATTTCACAGCTTGGGAGTTTGTACTGTGGTGAGTAAAGTTGGTTTAGGAGGTCCATGAGGTGTTCTGCATTTCACTGTGCTTCATTTCTACCAGGTTTATTATCACTGACATATGTCATGAAATTTGTTGTCTTGCGGGGGAGTAGTGCAAGATAAAATATATAAATTTTATGTATGTACAATACTGTGCTAAGGTCAGGTATATACTGTATATCTCTAAGAATTTTGCACAGTACTATATTTATCAACATGGAGCAGAGAGCAAGTTTATAAATTCGTCGGGAGCAAGGATGTTGGGAATGGCGGGGATGGAGCGCCGCAGGAGAGGTGTGGGACAGGTGACAGAGAAGGAGTGCCAGGATTGCGAGGTGGTACCAGTGTAGACTCATCCAGCCCTGAGACACCAGGCAAGGTTATTTGATTCCAAACAAGTGATCATTACAGGATATCTCCCTGGTGCTTCCCACTCCCTGCCCTCTCCCTTCCCCTTTTCCCAACCATGATTCCCTTCTCCCTGCCCCCTTCTCACTCTCAGTGCACAATAGACACAATAGAGACTCATATCAGAACCAGGTTTATCATCACTCACATATGATGTGTGTGTGTAAAGAGGACATGTCCTGGGTGATGGGGGTCCTTAATGATGGATGTTACTACTTGAATGGTGTCCTCAGTGGTGGGGAGGCTAGTACTGTACCCATAATGCAGATGGCTGTGCTTACACCCTCCGAGGTTTCATTATTGCTTATTGAAAATAATTCAATGTACTTGTTACAAATTATCTCTTTAATTTGTCTAGATGGGAGATCAAATTTGGAAAATTCACAGCAAAATATTTCTGTCGATTGCATCAAAAAGCTGTTGGAGATCCTGGTGTTGTGCAATGCCTTTACTATTTCCCTTTTCTATCTCTGTGTAGCGAAGAACTGTGGATATCCAGGAGAGATAGTGAATGGATATTCTGTGGCAGCAAATACTACCTTTGGAAGTAGAGCCATTTTTTATTGTAAAAAAGGGTGAGTTTTTGGATAATGAAAATGAAAAAAAATGTAGACGTTAGAAATTAAACAGAAAATGTTATAAACAGCAGGTCATACAGCATCTGTGGAGAGAGAAGCAGTTATGTTTCAGGTCCAAATGTAACAAAATAAAAGAGTGATCTGAAATTGAAGAGAAGATGGTGAAATGAATTAGTAAAGATTGCAAGCTTGATTTCCAGTACACTTCCTGATCTTGCACCCTCTGCTCTTACCTCTAACCCCATCCCTTTTCCTTACTCCATCTCCCACTGTTCTCTCGTCCCTTCCCTGACCCTGAACAATCATTCCTCAACAGAGGTCTCAACTCTGCTTTCATTCTTAATGAATGCCGAATTTAATGTGATATCAAACTCTTCTTATTGTGCCTATTCGCTTTGCCAGGAGCTTGCTTTCCAGACTACAGACCTTCCCTATTATCTCCACATGTACCAATCCACATGGACCCCAGTCCAGAATCAGAATCAGCATATGTTGTGGAATTTGTTAACGTAACGGAGGCAGTTCCATGCAATACATGATAATTTGGAGAAAAAGAAATAAGAAAATCAATTACTGTAAATATATATATATATATATATATATATATATATATATACACACACACAAACATATATATGTAACATAAATTAAAATAGTGCAAAAATAGAAATAATTAAAAAAGTAGTGAAGTAGTGTTCATGGGTCCATTTAGGAATTGGATGGCAAAGGGGAAGAAGCTGTTCCTGAATTGCTGAGTGTGTGCCTTCATGTTTCTGTACCTCCTTCCTGATGGTAACAATGAAAAGACGGCATGTTCTGGGTGATGAGGGTCCTTAATATGGACACAGCCTTTTTGAGGCATCGCTCCTTGAAGATGTCTTGGAGTCTTGGATACTAAGAAATCTAGTACCCAAGATGGAGCTGACTAATTTTACAACTTTCTGTAGCTTCTTTCGATCTGTGGAGTAGGCCCCACCCCCATACCAGACAGTGATGCAACTTGAGAGATGCTCTGCATGGTATATCTATAGGAGTTTTTGAGTGTTTTAGATGACAAACCAAATTTCCTCAAACTCCTAATGAGTTGCCGCTGTCTGGCCTTATTTATAGCTGCTTTGATATGCTGGGACCAGGTTAGCTCCTCAATGAGCTTGACACCCAGAAATTTGAAATTGCTCACTCTTTCCTCTTACCATCTCTAGATCTATTCTAACTTCCGAAGGAAGTTTGACTATTTAAGTTTTTCTCTACTCCCATCATTCATTTGTCATGTCCTTGCCAACCCTTGGCTGCCAGTGACTAGTGGTGTTCCGCAGGGGTCAGTGTTGGGACCACTTCATTTCACATTATATGTCAGTGATTTGGATGATGCAATTGATGGTTTTGTGACCAAGTTTGTGGACAATTTCAAGGTAAGTGGAAGGGCAGGTAATGTTGAGGAATCTGGGAGTCAGCAGAAGTCCTAAAACCCTCACTAATTTTTATGGATGCACCGTAGAAAGCATTCTTCTAGGGTGCATCACAACCTGGCATGGAAGTTGTCCTGTCCAAGACCAGAAGAAGCTGCAGAAGATCATGAACACAGCCCAGCACATCACACAAACCAATCTTCCGTCCTTGGATTCACTTTACACCACATGCTGTCGGAGCAGTGCTCCCAGGATAATCAAGGACACGGCCCACCCAGCCAACACACTTTTTGTCCCTCTTCCCTCCAGGAGAAGGCTCAGGAGCTTGAAGACTCGTACGGCCAGATTTGGGAACAGCTTCTTTACAACTGTGATAAAACTGCTGAACAGATCCTGACCCAGATCTGGTTCGTGCCCTCCAAATATCCGGACCTGCCTCTCGGTTTTTTTTTGTACTACCTTACTTTCCATTTTCTATTTATAATTTATAATTTAAATTTTTAATATTTTCTATTGATTTGTACTCCAGGGAGTGGGAAGCACAGAATCAAATATCGCTGTGATGATTGTACGTTCTAGTATCAATTGTTTGGCGACAATAAAGTATAAAGTATAAATCTTTTTTTTTGCTCTAATTGTGTTATTTCTTGTAAAAAATGTGTATAGTTTATGTTTATTTTATATTTTGTGAGTGCTATTTATTTGATGCATGTGCTGCTGTTGCACAACTAAGCCTTTCATTGCATTTGTTTCATACACGTATATGACAATAAACTCAACTTTGAGTTTGATTGCCCTAAGAAACTCCTACAGTGACATCCTGGGGCTGCAATTGTTGACCTTCAGTAACCAGGAGCCATCTTTCTCTGTGCACGGTATGTCTCCACCACTGGAATGTTTTCCTTCTGAAGTCATCATCTTCAGTTTTGTGGAGAGATACAGAAACCTGAAAGCACACACCACTAGGCTCATGGACAGCTTCTTTCCTATTGAACGGTCTGATAAGGTGATAAAGTGGGCTGTTGACCTCACAATCTATCTTGGCTGTGATCTTGCATCTTATTGTTTCCTGCATTGCACCCTATGGTTGTTACACTTTATTCTACATTCAACTTGTTTTATCTCGTTCTACCTCAGTGCACTGCGTACTGATTTGAACTTAGGAATGTATGCAAGACAAGTTTTTCGCTGTACCTTGGTAGAAGTGATATTAATAAAACCAGTTTGCCAGGGCTTCTTGATGTCATACTTGTTGCTTTGAGTTGTCCGACAGTATTATAAAGTAAGAAGCACGTAGTTAGCCATCATCATCATTATGTGCCGTGTCATATGACATAGGTGATTATGGTTACCATGATTGTTCTTGGCAAATTTTTCTATAGAAGTGGTTTGCCACTGCCTTCTTCTGGGCAGTGTCTTTACAAGGTGGGTGACCCCAGCCATTATCAGTACTCTTCAGAGATTGTCTGCCTGGCATCAGTGATAACCAGGTTTTGTGATATGCACCAACTGTTCACATGACATAGAACATAGAATATTACAGCACAGTACAGGCTGTTCGGCCCACAATGTTGTGCTGTCCTTTTAATCTACTCTAATATCAATATAACCCTTTCCTCCAACATAGCCCTCCATTTTCCAATCATCTATGTGACTATGTAAGAGTTTCTAAAAAGTCCTTAATGTATCTGCCTCTACCCCAAATTGACAGGTATTCCACACGCCTGCTAATTTCTGTAAAGAATTCACCTCTGACATCCAACCTATACTTTCCTCCAATCTCATTAAAATTATACCCTCTTTTCTACCCTGCGGAAAAGTCTCTGGCTATCTACTTGACCTACACCTCTTATCAACTTGTACACCTCTATCATGTCAACATTCATAAGGTTTCAATGAGATCCCTCCTCATCCTTCTGAATTCCAGCGAGTAATTCCAGAGCCATCAACGTTCCTCATATGATGACCCTTTCATTCCTGAAATCATCCTTGTGAACCTCCTCTGGATCCTCTTCAGTGCCAGCACATATTTTCTAAGGTGAGGGGCCCAAAACTGTTCACAATACTCAAGGTGAGGCCTCACCAGTGCCTCATAAAGACTCAGCATCACGTCCTTGCTTTTGTATTCTAGACCTCTTGAAATGAATGCTAATATGGCATTTGCCTTCCTCACCACCAACTCAACCTGCAAGTTAACCTTCAGGGTGTTCTGCACAAGGACGCCCAAGTCCCTCTACGTCTCAGATTCCTGGATTTTCTCCCTGTTTAGAAAATAGTCTGCACATTTATTTCTACTACCAAAGTGCACGACCATGCATTTTCCAACATTGTATTTCATTTGCTACCTTCTTGCCCATTCTCTTAATTTGTCTAGGTCCTTCTGCATCCTACCTGTTTCCTCAACACTACCTGCCCCTCCACCAATCTTCATATCATCTGCAAACTTGGCAACAAAGCCATCTATTCCATCTGAATCATTTATATACAGCATAAAAAGAAGTGGTCCAAACACTAACCCCTGTGGAACACCACTAGTCACTGGCAGCCAAGCAGAAAAGGATCCTTTTATTCCTACTTGCTGCCTCCTATCAGTCAGCCAATGCTCTACACATAAAAGTTGCTGGTGAACGCAGCAGGCCAGGCAGCATCTATAGGAAGAGATACAGTTGACATCTCGGGCCGAGACCCTTTGTCAGGACTAACTGAAAGAAGAGATCGTAAGAGATTTGAAAGTGGGATGGGGAGGGGGAGCCAATACTCTAACCATGTTAGTAACTTTCCTGTGATACCATGGGCTCTTAACTTGGTAAGCAGCCTCATGTGTGGCACCTTGTCAAAGGCCTTCTAAATGTTCAAATATACAACATCCACTACATCCCCTTTGTCTATCCCACTTGTAATCTCCTCAAAGAATTCCATCAGGTTTGTCAGGCAGGATTTTCCTTGAAAGGAAACCATGCTGACTTTGTACTATCTTGTCCTGTGTCACCAAGTACTCCAACACCTCATCCTTAACAATTGACTCTAACATCTTCCCAACCACTGAGGTCGGGCTAACTGGTCTATAATTTCCTTTCTGCTGCCTTCCTCCTTTCTTAAAGAATGGAGTAACATTTGCAATTTTCTAGTCCCTGGCACCATGCCAGAGTCCAATGATTTTTGAAAGATCATTTCTAATGCCACCACAATCTCTAATGCTACCTCTCTCAGAACTCTAGTTCTGAACCTTAGGTGCAGTTCCTCTGGTGCTGGTGAATTATGTACCTTTATGACTTCCACCCATACTCAATCAGTTGGTATCTTCCCTTGCTGCAGCAATGATACCCTCCTCGATTTGCAGTGCTACTCCCCAACCTCTTTTCTTTTCCTCCCTTTCTTCCTTGAAACATCTAAACCCTGGATATACGAGTAGCCATTCCTGTCCTTGTGACAGCCACATTATATTATTGTGAGCAGTTTTGGTCACCTACCTACAGGAAAAGTGTAAATAAGGTTGAAAGAGTATAGAGAAAATTTATAAGGATGTTGCTGGGTCCGGAGGACCTGAGACTTAAGGAAAAATTGAATGGGTTGGGACTTTATTCTTTGGAGCTCAGAAGATTGAGAAGAGATTTGATAGAGGTATACAAATTTATCAGGAGTGTAGATAAGGTAAATGTAAGCAGCTTTTCCCATTGAGGTTGGATGGGACTATAACAAGAAATCATGGGTTAAGAGTGAAAGGTGAAAAGTTTAAGGGCAACACGAGGAGAATCTTCACTCAGAGGGTCATGAGAGTGTTGAATGAGCTGCCAGTGCAAGTGGTGCATGCAAACTCAATTTCAACATTGAAGAGAATTTTGGATCGACGCATGGATGGTAGGGGTATGGAGGGCTATGGTCCTGGTGCAGGTCAATGGCAGTCGGCTGTTTAAGTGGCTCAGCTGGGACCAGATGGGCCGAAGGGCCTGTTTCTGTACTGTACTTTTCTATGACTCTGTGACAACATCAAGGTTCCATGTATTGACCCATGCTCTACATTCGTCATTCTTGTTCTTGCATTAAAATAGACACATTCAACCCATCCCACTGTCTGCAGTTTAGCTTTATCTTTCCTCACAGACTCTCTACTCACTGTATTTACCTGTACATCAAAAACCCTGTCCTCTGAACCTTACGCTGGATTCCATCCTCCCACCAAACTAGTCTCAACACTCCTCAACATCTCAACCATAAGGAAATTGGTTCCTCAAATTCAGGGGCAAACCACCTTATGTCATACTCTCCAGAAGAGATTTCAGTGATCCACAGATCTGAAAGCCTGCTGCCTACACCAGTTCCTCAGTCACATATTAATCTATCAAATAAATCATCCTATTCTTGCCCTCACTTGCGGATGGCAGAGGCAGCAGAGATTACTACCCATGAGGTACTGCTTTTCAGCTTCCTTTCTGAACACAATTCCAAGAGGAAATATGTTCAGAAATCTAAAAAAGCACTAAATAGATCCGAAGTCATGTTTTAAATCTATGAATCAAGAGCAAAAAGTAGAAAACAATCACAGGTTTCTCACCATAGCATGTGCTAGCTATGGCTGTCGAAATGAGACATGCTGCAATGATGACATTTTTTACGATTCGTACGCACAAAATCTGATGGGACAAATAAACAATTAAAAGGGACAAATAAACTTATGTTGGTAATAAAATGTCAAGTATCACGTCAGGGTCTTGAATCTCTTAGAACACAGGACTTCAATAAGATGACCATCATTTATCACTGAACACCAAGAACTCTGCTAATGTTATCTGCAATGTCATGTCAACCATGTCATATCAAAAGGCGGATGGAGGAGTGGGGGAAGGGGAACATGAGAAATGGCTTTCTTAAGTGTAATTATTTGATCTAATAACAAACTGAAAGCATTTCTTTTGCAAGGAAGATAATCAAAAAGAATCATTTATGACTCCCTCATTAGCCCAGTATACATCAACTTTTTCCAATTAATATTAAATACTTGGATGAAATGATTGAAGATTTCACCAAATTAAGACCAGAAGTCAAGAATCAATAGGTTGACATGGTATGCCTAATGTTCTGAGCTGCGAGTATTTGAATGCAAGGACTACTGTAGGAAAGGCGGATAACCTTAGGGCATGGATCAGCACGTGGAATTATGACATTGTAACCATTAGTGAGACTTGGTTGCAGGAGAGGCAGGACTGGCAGCTCAATATTCTGGGGTTCCACTGACTTAGAAGTGATAGAGTGGATTAAAGGGAAGAGGTAGCATTACCAGCAAGGAAAATGTCATAGTAGTGCTCAGTCAAAACTCTCCTAGTAAGGCTTTATGGGTAGAACTGGGAAATAAGAAAGGTATGACCATGCTAATGAGATTATACTATATTACACCACCCAACAGCCTGCAGGATTTCATCATCATCATCATTATATGCTGTGTTGTATGATGGTCATGGTCTCTTGGCTGTAATTGTTCTTGGCAAGTTCGTCTATAGAAGTAGTTTGCCATTGCTTTCTTCTGGGAGAGGCTTTACAAAAGACAGGTGACCCGATCCATATTTAGAGATTGTCTGTCTGGTGTCAGTAGTCGCATAACCAGGATCTGCGATATGCACCAGCTGCTCATATGACCATCCACTATTTCCTCTCATGGCTTCACGTGACCCTGATTGCGGTGCTAAGCAGATGCTAGACCTTGCAGGCTAGCGGAGAGAAGGAGTGCTTTGCATCTCCTTTGGCAGAGTCGTATCTTCACCACGCAACCAAACATTGTAATTAGTAACTAATCTATAATATAGTGCTTCAGTATCAGATGTTATAAGTTCCTGATTAATTCAAAGTGCAGGTTGGAATAAATAACAAAAATTCTGTAGATGCTGGAAATCCAAAGTAGCATAACAAAATACTGGAGGAACTCAGCAGGTCGGGCAACATCTATGGAGAGGAATAGACAGTCTGTGTTTCGGCCCAAGCCCCTTCATCAGGATTGGAAAGGAAGGGGACAAAAGCCAAAGTAAGAAGGTGGGAGGATGGGAAGGAGTGCAAGCTGGCAGGTGATAGGTAACACCAATTTTGACTTTTTGACTCCAGCACTTTGTGTGTGTTATGCAGTTTGGAATAATGGTCCAAGCTGCAGCAATACTTCAGGCAGCTGAGTAAAACAAGTTAGTCCCATGTCTGCAAGCCCACGAGTCTGTTGGAGGCTCAGAGTTGACCTGTCTTGGGTTGGAGAACTGTCTTCTCTGCATGTGTGTGGATAAGAAGGAGGAAAGGGGCTTGTTTTGCTGGTGTTCTGTTGGTGTTGTTATTTATGTTGTTCTGCCAAACATGGTGGACATGTTGTGTTGGTGACAGAATGTGTGGGTACACTTGCCCCCCCACCCCCACACATCTTTAGGTTGTGTTGGTTGTTGACACAAATGACATATTTCACTGTGTGTTTAGATGTGCATGTGATAAATAAACAAATCTGAGTTTGTTAGTCTGTAAGGGGGCTCTCTTGGAATTATCCATGGTTTTGACTTGTTCTCTTCCCTCTCCAATATATTATTTTCCCTTGTATGGCCAATTGTAATGGTTTCAGGCATTGATCCATTATATTCAGTAGTTGTCTTTCAAGTGTGTACACTGAACATTTTTTTCATTTAATTGCTGGCTCATAATCTAGCAACTGGAATTTTTATTTTACTTTAATATCTTGTTTTTCTTTGACTTAGATTCCTGATGGTGGGAAAGAACTACCGAGTATGTACTGCTACAGGTTGGGATGGTAAAGTCCCAGTGTGTAAAGGTAAATTAAGATTCTATCTTCATAGGACTCTGTAGTGTTCTATGGCTGAAGCAATCAAAGGACATATTTAGATTGTTAGTACCATGTAATTGTTATGTTTTGTAACTCCAAAACTCATTTGGGTGGGATGTGCTGTTGTCAATGATACTGCCTGACTTTATTGTCCAACCTGCAGTAGTGTGCAAGCCTTGTCACAACTGACAGTTGGTCTGGAACTCTAGTTTGCTCCTGTGCTGTCTTCTGACATCTCTGATAGCTTTGTGATGGTTGGACCTAGGTTTCCTGCGTAGCTCAGGGTCACTCAACTTGGATGCCATAGTCTTGGACTTAGACAGTGGGTCTCTTAGTTCATCCATGGTTTCCAGTTCAAGAACACCTGAGTTGACCACTTTTCCCAGTTCCCCACACGCGTGCGGCTGAAGCCTGTAACAGCATCGGCACGTTCATTTGGATTAGTCAATGCTCCTTGAGTACAGACGACTCCACTGATCTAAACTGCAATATGAACTGCATACTTAAAATCAATAGCATTCTTGACAATTAAAATGGTTGAGGGAAAATATCCAAGTATGCAAGTTATAACTCGAAACTCAACTATATCATTTACTATATCATGACTTGCTTAACTTAATATTTAGAGGATCTGAATATTTACATTGTGTCAGTTGGTCATCTTTGCCTTTCTATGTCTAGAAATAAAGTCAACACCAGTGAAGGTTGCTAAGTTTGCAGAGCCTAGGCTGAAGCTCTCCCAAGTTGAAGGTACTGTGCATAAGATATTAATTTCCTTTTGATAAGTTTCCAGTTACCTCAGTTGACTCACAGTATCTGATGACCTAAAATAAAATAAATTGTAATTAATATACTTAAGAATGTTGCCAGAGTTCTGGCCAGCTTATGTAGTGATAATGGTAGAACTTTCTTGACAGTCACTAGAATGAGAGCTGTAGTCACCTCTCCATGACTGATTTTCTCTTGTGCTTCTATGTCACGACTCAGAACGGTGCCTGACTTCTTTCATTAGCTTGACTGGCTGGAATTTCTGGTTCTTTGTCTATGGTGTCAGACATCCTTCATGTGTAGATAAATTAAGAAGAAAAGGATATGGGAATACAGGTCTGCAATTCATTGAAAGTGATGTCTTCATAAATCAAAAGAATTGAGTACAAGAGATGAGATGTTATGTTGAAGTTGTATAAGATGTTGGTGAGGCCTAATTTGGAATATTGTATGCAGTTTTGTTCACTGACCTACAGGAAAAATAAAAATAATGTACAGAGAAAATTTACAAGGACGTTGCCTGGATTGGAGGACCTAAGTTATAAGGAGAGATTGAATAGATTAGGACGTTATTCCTTGGGGAGATTTGATGCAGGTATACAAAATTATGAGGGGCATAAATAGGGTAGATGTGAGCAGGCATTTTCCACTGAGGTTGGGTGGGACTACAACTTGAGGTCATAGGTTAAGAGTTAAAAGATGAAAAAGTTTAAGGGGGACATGAAAGGAAACTTTGCATTCAGAGGGTCATGAGAGTGTGGAATGAGCTGCCAGCACAAGTGGTGTATGAGCATGATTTCAATGTTTAAGAGAGTGTGGATAAGTACATGGATGGTAGGAGTATGGAGGACTATGGTCTTGATACAGGTTGATTGGAGTAAGCAGTATAAATGGTTTAGCATGGACTAGATAAGACCATAAGATACAGGAGCAGAATTAGGCCATTGTGTCTGCTCTGTCATTTCTTCATGGCTGATCCATTTCCTCCTCCCCCACCAATATCCCTTCATGCCCTGACCAGACAACCATCTATCAGCCTCTGCCTTAAATACACATAAAGACTTGGCCTACACGGCTGCCTGTCCAAAGAATTCCACAGATTCACCACTCCCTGGCTGAAGAAATTCTTCCTCATCTCTGTTGTAAAAGGACACCCCTCTATTCTGAGGCTGTGTACCCTGCTCTTAGAGTCTCCCACTATAGGAAACATCCTCTCCACATCCATTACTTCAAGGCCTTTCAACATTCGATAGGTTTCATTTAGGTCGCCCCTCATTCTTCTGAAGAGCATCTAGGCCCAGATCCATCAAATGCTCTTCATATGACAAGCCATTAAATCCTGGAAACATTTTCCTAAGCCTCCTTTGAACCCTGTTCAGTTTCAGCACAACTTTCTAAGATAAGGGATGCAAAATTGCTCACAGTGCTCCAAGTGGGGCCTCACCAGTGCTTTATAAAGTCTAAACTTTACATCCTTGCTTTGATATTGCAGTCCTCTTCAAATGAATGCTAACATCACATTTGCCTTCCTCACCACAGACTCGATCTGCACATTAAGCTTTAGGGAATCCTGCACAAGGATTTCCAAGTCCCTTTGCATCTCAGTTTTTGTATTTTCTCTCCATTTAGAAAACAGTCAACCCTTTTATTTCTTTTACCGAAGTGCATGACCATAAACTTCCCAGCACTGTACTCCATCTGTCACTTCTTTGCCCATTCTCCTGATCTGTCTGAGTCCACCTGTACCCTCTAGTTCCTCAAAACTACCTGCCCATCCAGTTATCTTCATATCATCTGCAAACATTGCAACAAAGCCATCAATTCCATCATCCAAATCATTAACATGTAATGTAAAAAGAATCAGTTATAACACAGACTTCTGTAGAACACCACTAGTCACCGACAACCAACCAGAAAGTGTGCCCTTTATTCTCACTCTTTGTCTATTGCTAATCTGCCATTGCTTTATCCATGCTAGAATATTTCCTATAATACCATGGGGGTCATAGCTTGTTAAGCAGTCTCATGTGTGGCACCTTGTCAAAGTCCTTCTGAAAATGCAAGTACACACCATCACTGATTCTCCTTTGTCTATCCTGCTTGTTATTTTTTCAAAGAATTCCAACAGATTTGTGAGGTAAGATATTCCCTTGAGAAAACCATGCACACTTTGTTATCGTGTGCCTCCACGTTCCCTGAGACTTCATCCTTAACAATCGACTGCATCATCTTCCCAACACTGAGGTCAGACTTCCTTTCTTCTGTCTCTCTCCCTTCTTGAAGAATGGGTTGACATTTCAGAACCTTGGGGTGTACACCATCTTGTCCAGGTGACTTATCTACCTTCAGACCTTTCAGTTTCCCAAGAATATTCTCTAGTAATGGTAACTTCACACACTTCATGACTCCTGATATCTAGACTCCTGATACCATTTTGCTAGTGTCTTCCACAGTGAAGGCAGAAACAAGATTCTTACTTAGATCATCCGCCATTCCCTTGTCCCCCATTACTACCTCTGCAGCATCATTTTACAGTGGTCCCATATCCACTCTTGCCTCTCTTTTACGCTTTATGTATCTAAAGAAACTTTTGATATCGTCTTTAATATTTCTGGCTACCTTACTTTTGAATTCCATCTTTACCTTCTTAATGACTTTTATTTAGTTGCTTTCTATTGCTTTTTAAAAGCCTTCCAGTCCTCTAACATTTTTGCTCTAATATATGCCCCCTCTTTGGCTTTTATGTTAGCCACAGTTATGTCACCTTGCCTTTCGAATATTTCTTTCTCTTTGGGATGTATATATCTTGTGCCTTCCTAATTGCTTCCAGAAATTCCAGCCGTTGCTGCTCTGCCATCATACTTGTCAGTGTTCTTTCCCAATCTTTTCTGGCTAACTCTTCTTTATGCCTCTTTAATTCCCTTTACTCCACTGAAATACTGATATATCTGATCTTAGCTTCTCCTTCTCAAATTTCAGGGTGAATTCTATCATATTATGATCACTTTCCCCTCAGGGTTCTTTTACCTTAAGCTCCCTAATCAATTCCATCTCATCGCACAGCACCCAGTCCAGAATAGCTGATCCCATAGTGGGCTCAACCACAAGCTGCTCTAAAAAGTCATCTCCTTGGCATTCCAGAAACTCCCCCTCTTGGAATCTAGCACCAAACTTATCTTTCCAATCTACCTGCATATTGAAATCCCCCATGACTATTGTGACATTTCTCCTTCGGCATTCATTTTCTCTGACCTGTTGTAATTTATAGATCACATCCTTACTACTATTTAGGGGTTTGTATACAACCCCCATTAGAGTGTTTTTGCCTTTGCAGTTCCTTAGCTCTATCCACAATGATTCAACACGTTCCGACCTTATGTTACCTCTTTCTAATGATCTGATTAAATTTTTTACCAACGAAGCATCACTGCCCCCTCTGCCTTCCTGCCTGTCCTTTTGAAACAATGTGTATCCTTGGACATTAAACTCCCAGCTATAATCTTCTTTTAGTCATGATTCAGTGATGTCTACAAGATGGGCCAAAGGGCCTGTTTCTGTGCTGAACTTTTACTCTATGAGTCTTAAGTGCACAATCACAGCCCTGTGGAAAGGCTAATTTGGTGCCCCATTAAGGTTGCAATTGTTAAAGACTGGGGTAACGTCTTACATTTTCCAACATGCAGAAACTACTTTGAAATCCATTGAAGTTTTGAAGCTGACAGCCACTCTATCCACTCATCCCATTGCTTCCTCTTTCAGGGATCACTCCTGTGGATTAACCACCTTTCAGACTCATTAATATCTGTACCACTCTCTTTATTGCCTGATACTAATTTTCTTTAATTTCGCCCTTCCTTTGGGCTCTTGGTTCCTTACCATTACTTTTAAGTTATCTGCATCATTTTCCATGAGAGCAGAACCAAAGTATCTGTTTATTTGTTTTATTCCCCATATTTTTTTTCTAATTTCTGACTGTAAAGGGCCCACATTTCACTATTTTCTTTTTCCACACCTTTAGAAACTTTTACTGTCTACTTCTATTTACTTTCCTGTGCTTTATAAGCTTTTTTTTGTTCTCTCAATCAATGACTAATAAAGGGCCAATCAGTCAATTGGTCCTTTATTGCTGAATTCTAAACTGCTCCTGATTTTCAAGCTTGCTACTTTTTCTGGCAACTTTACATGACACCTCTGTGCATCAGATGTCATGTTTAATATCACAGTTAGGTTGCTTTTCCATTTGTAAGTACTGTGTAACTAGTATGTAATGGTGTGGCCACCTGGTTAATACTTTTACTTCAACATTGTTACTTCCTAACTTCATCCTTCTATCCGACAAAGGCCTATCTTAATGGTAACCACAGACTGTCCATAATTTAAATGTTGGCTGTATAGTTTAGCTGTTGGTTTGTACCATGTCAGGTTGTATAAGACATTGAAGTTGTATAAGACGTTGGTGGGGCCTAATTTGGAGCAGTGTGTGCCGTTTTGTTCACCTACCACAGGAAAAATGTAAATAAGATTGAAAGAGTACAAAGAATATCGACATGGATGTTGCCAGGTCTGGAGGACCTGTGTCATAAGGAAAGATTGAATAGGCTATGACTTTATTCCTTGCAACGTAGAAGATTGAGAGGAAATTATTCAGAGGCATACAAAATTATAATGTGTATAGATAGGGTAAATCCAAGCAGTCTTTTTCCATTGAGGGTGGCTAGGACTACAACTAGAGGTCATAGGTTAAGGGGGAAAGTGAACATTTTAAGGGGACCATGAGGGAGAACAACTTCTCTCAGAAGGTTGTGAGAGTGTGGGACAAGCTGCCAGCACAAGTGGTGCACGCGAGCTAGATTTCTATATTGAAGAGAAGTTTGGATAGGTACATGGATAGCAGAGGTAGGAAGGGCTGTAATGCTGGTGCAAATCAATGGGAGTAGGCAGTTTAAATGGCATGGCATGGGCTAGATGGGCCGCAGGGTCTGTTTCTGTGCTGTACTTGTCTATGATTGTAATTTAATCTTTGTTTTATTCATTCTTACAGCTCGAAAGAAGTCAGGCTTTGGTGAGAACAAGGATATTGCAAGTTTTTCATTATACTTATGAGCTATTTACTTAGGGGAGTGCAAGTGTGTATGATTATGTTAGTGAGTTGTAATGTTGATAATTATATAGACTTATCAGTATTTTAATGAAATTAGCTTACACTATGCAACAACCTAGGTCATGAGATCCTTGTTTCTTTAAATACATTTGCTGTTGTCTTCTCCCCTTCTGATAGAGAATTAAATTTCGATCTTCAGATATGTAAACTCTTGTAAAATTAGAATTTTACATATTGATAAAAGATGTACATAAATATTGAAATATAATTTGTTTCATGGGAGAAATTGTAGCTTTCAGATTTGGTTTTGATATCTTGGCTGTGACATCAATTGCAAATTGAGGCTGTCATTAGCAGTTTTCTAAACTTTGTGATTGTTTTATATTGGAGAAATTATTATAGCTTTGCTTAATATATGGAAAGTGAGAATTCAACTCTGATGTTCACATCTTGTCCTTACTAGGAAGCACCCGGTGAGAAGCAGAATATGTAACACATTTACTTCAGTTACTCCAGCTGCTTTTGAGCCTTCTGTGGATATAATTCAGAAATCTAAATCTTGTGCAGTGTTTGCAATCTCATTCATGTTCCTGTGAGGATATTGTGGCAGTCCGGGCACAGAGTACAGAATTAGTTCAATTCAAGTTTAATGCACATGAATACAGCCAAACGAAACAGTGTTCCTCTGGGGCCAAGGTGCAAAACACTTACCAGGAGCACACAGCATATATAGTTACAATAGGAGAAAAACATACAGATACAAAAATTTTTTAAAAAAGGCATCCGTTAGTCTTGCGAGACCATGGATCTGTGCCTGGAAAGTCTTCACTCTCCAGGGCGCAGGCCTGGGCAAGGTTGTATGGAAGACCAGCAGTTGCCCATGCTGCAAGTCTCCCCTCTCCACGACACCAATGTTGTCTAAGGGAAGGGCATTAGGACCCATACAGCTTGGCACCAGTGTTATTGCAGAGCAATGTGTGATTAAGTGCCTCGGCTGGGGCTAATAATATATAAAAAAAATAACGTAGCCCAAGTCCCTGAGTGTTATGGCCTGTAGATCAATGGTGCATAAATGTTGTCCTGGAGCCATGTTTCTGTAAGAACAAGCCTGCAGCATTTCCTCATCTCGCGCAAGTGGAGCCGGAGATGAACTCAATCCAGCTTGTCTTCCTCCAAGTGAGCACTTGAGAGCAGCATCAACAGGAAAGGACAACCCAAACCAGCATGGAATCCAGCGGCACTCAGCCAACTCCGGCGTTTTATTCCTTGGCGCCACTAACAGGTGACCCCGAGGCATAAGGGCCTGGTCCGCGCACCAACTGACGACGTGCAGCTCCTCCGCCTTTGGACTGGCCAATGAACCAGTGAATCGGACTTGCAGTACTCTACGTTACTAATGTGCAACAGGGTCTTGTGATCACAAGAACATCCAAGATAATCATTTATTGGATTGTGTACCCCCTCTGATACCTTTTACCCTGGGTGGCTGAAGCAGGCTGCAACACAGTCCAGCTCCACCACTACGGAGCAGCTCATGGATGGGGTAGGCCTGCAGTACTTGCTGTTCTTAACATCTAGCAGTGTCTTGCAACTGTAAAAAAAGCTGTAAAGAATGACCAATTACACTTTGTCCCTTCAGCCGTTTGGTTCTTGAATTACACCTCTGTGTCCGAGTGTGCCATCATCCTGCAAGGAACTAGTCCCAGGAGCTCCCTCTCATTGATTTTATTTTGTTATAAAATCAAAGTCAAGTTTATTATCAGATGTGTGTACAGGTGCAATGAAAAACTCACTTGCAGCACCATCTCAGGCACAGAGCATCAGGTAAACAGTGTTCACAAGAACAGTTAAACATAAATTATACACAACTTTTGCAAGGAAAACACAATTACATCAACAAAAAGAAATCAATTTTAGTGCAGCAAAGTTATCAAAGTTGTTATAATTTTGCCAAACTTTAGTGATCACATTTCTGCTGGTTGGTTCAAGAACCCAAGTGGTTGAAAGCACGTAGTTATAAACCACATTTTACAGTGTAACTTAAGGGCAGCAACAGCTCGAGTTTAGATAAATAGATCATTATTGGCTCAGTCATTGTTAGCATTTTTTTCTCCATACTGCCTATTTTTTATAGGAGTTAGTCATGTTTAACCATGTGTGTTGTTTCAGAAACTGCTGGCATTGTCATCGTCTGCATTATAGTCTTCTGCTTTGCTGTTGGTATTATTGCTGGATTATTCCAGTATAAGAAAAGGTGAGATCCTTTCATTATCTCATCTCTTTCTATCTTCAGGAAAATATTAAAACTTCCTGCTTGTGTATTTTTATTATTTGCTTTGCTGCATGTTTCCTTTATATTTTACCTTTATTTTGAGCTTCACTTCATTTATCAAGAATCTTTCACAGTAAACTGTTAAGGAAATCTCATTTTAAAACATTGATAAGAGTTGACAAGATGTGGCACGGTAATGAGATTAACTGTAACATTATTACACCACCAGTGACCTGGGTTCAATTCCTGCTGCTGTCTGTAAGAAGTTTTGTATGTTCGTCCTGTGAGCATGTGAATTTCTTCCGGGTGCTCCGGTTTCTTCCCAGGTTGCAAAGACATACATTAGTAGGTTAATTGGTCACATGGATGTAATTGGGTGGTGCAGGCTCAATACTTATTGATTTATTGCGATACAGCGGGGAGTAGGCCATTCCGGCCCTTCAAGCCCCACCGCCTCACTGACCTCCGATTTAACCCTAGCCTACCCACGGAACAATTTACAATGACTAATTTACCTGCCACCCGGTATGTCTTTGGACTGTGGGAGGAAACCAGAGCACCCAGAGGAAACCCACACAGTCACGGGAGAGTGTACAAGCTCCTATGGATAGTGGCAGGAGTTGAACCTGGGTCGTTGATGCTATAAAGTGTTGTGCTAACCTCTATGCTACCATGCCACCCTTGGCAGGAAGGTGTTGTAACTGTGCTGTACCTCTCTAAAAGAAGATAAATGGATCGCTACATTCATGAAAATGTGAAAGAAATATAAAAACATATAAAATATGAGGAAAGGTTGAGCGAGCTAAGGCTTTTTTCTTTGCAGTGATAGAAGTTGAGAAGTGACTTGATACAGTGCCCAGTCTTCTCTGACTTCTGGTACGGCTGCAATAAACAAAAGGATGAGCAATACTTTCCTAAAACTAATTGAAGATAAAACTGAAATACTTTTATTTGGTACCAAAGCCAAAAGAGATAAAGTTCTTGGTAAACTTGGGAACTTGGCTCCCCTTGTAAAATCAGAAGGAACAAACCTGTGTGATAGCAACACATATAAAAGTTGCTGGTGGAACGCAGCAGGCCAGGCAGCATCTCTAGGAAGAGGTACAGTCGACGTTTCAGGCCGAGACCCTTCGTCAGGACTAACTGAAGGAAGAGCTAGTAAGAGATTTGAAAGTGGGAGGGGGAGGGGGAGGGGGAGATCCGAAATGATAGGAGAAGACTGGAGGGGGAGGGATGGAGCCAAGAGCTGGACAGGTGATTGGCAAAAGGGATATGAGAGGATCATGGGACGGGAGGCCTAGGGAGAAAGAAAGGAGGAGGGGGAACCCAGAGGATGGGCAAGGTGTATAGTGAGAGGGACAGAGGGAGAAAAAGGAGAGAGAGAAAAAGAAAATGTGTATATAAATAAACCTGTGTGATATCCTTGATTCAGATTCGAATTTAAATCCCATCTAAACGAAGTGACCAAGGTAGTATTTCTACACTTAAGAAATATATGAAGGGTTCTCCAGTTTCTGTCACGTAATAATTCTGAAAAACTAATTCAGGTCTTTATATTGCATGGTCTAGAATCACTGGTCTTCCAAAGCAATCTATTGACAAACTTCATCTCATTAGAATGCCGCTGTTAGTCTTCTAACTAAAATCAGGATGAGGGAACATACTATGTATTGGCTTCCTCTATCTTTTAGAATTGATTTTAAAGCTCTCAGTGGTTCCTGGACTGGAATACATCACAGAATCACTTTCGTTGTACAAGCCTGCTCAAGCTCTCAGGTCTTCTTCTGCTGGTCTCTTAAATTTAAACAATCTGCTTCAAAAGATAATTGTCAGGTCAGGGTTTTTGAACTGCGCTCCTAAACTGTGGAATTCAGTACCTAAAACTATAAGGGATGCAGTCTCAGTTGACACTTTAAAACACTAGCTCAAAACTTATTTATTTATCCTTGATTTTAATTAGCATCTTTTTGTCTTTTATTTTCATTTTTATTTTTATTTTTTGTTTTATTTTCATGTTTGTACTTTCATCTCATTGTAAAGCACCTTGAATGACAATGGCTGTACGAAAGGTGCTCTATGAGGAGTTCTTATTATTAGATTTTTAGATTTAGAGATACAGCATGGTGACAGGCCTTTCCCAATGAGCCCTTGCCACCCAATTAGACCAAAGTGATTAACTAACCTACTAACCTGCACATGGTTGGAATGTGGGAGGAAACCAGAGGACCCAGAGGAAACCTATGCAGTCACATAGAAACTCCTTATGCTACCCTAATGTGCTGTGATAATATACCTGATTCTGATTCAGACATGCAGCAGACTGTGAAAAAGTAAAATGGAGCAACATGTACTTGCGCAATCTGAAGTAGTGCAAAAAGAAATGTCAAAGTGTTAATCGTGGGGTGACTGAGAAATTGAATCAATTCCATTTATCAGTTCTGGTACAAAATGCTCGAGGAACTTAGCAGGCCAGGCAACATCAATATTTTGGGCCAAGACTCTAATATCCTGATGAAGGATCTCAGTCAGAGTCATGGACTGTTTATTTTCCTCTATAGATGCTGCCTGATCTGCTGAGTTCCTCCAGCATTTTGTGTGTGTGTTGCTCTGGAATTCCAGTTTCTGCAGGATCCCCTGTGTTTATCAGTTCTTGTCTTCCGCTTCACTCATTCCAAACTATGAACAACAAATAGAAAAGTTACCGGTATCTGTCAGCTTTCCGTGGCTTCCTCATCCATACTGCATTCGTTTTCACCTTCAATAAATCTGACATTTAACGTTAGCTTATTACTGATCCATTAATTTTCTTGCCAAAGTGGCCTTGTTTGTTTGTTCTGTAACTCTTTTACTGTTTTACAAATTTCTTCCATGAGTTGCTGTGTTGTTATTGAATTTTTACTTGTATTTAGGTGCTGGCTGTCCAGACTGCGTAAAACCCACAAGAAAATTCGCATTAAACCTCAGCCCAGTCAAAGCAAAGGGGAGGCCCATTTTGATGAATACTCTGATCATCCAACCTGATCTTAATGAAAGAAATCCTCTGGTAAAGGTAAACATTTGGTGACATATATGTACTATGATAATAAACTTTACTTTGAACTTTGAACATTCAATATAAATTCTAGTTTTTAAGCAACAAATGATTTGCCTGCCATATTTCTTAAGAATGCAGTTATTCTAGTCTCTATTCAATGTGTATTAAGTATCTACGATTTGTTTTATTTTACAATTGTCATTTTTTTTTTGCCCCATAGGTCAAAATCCTGTAGTGCAAACTGCTGGCAACATTCTAATTCGTTAATGTCATCTCCATGGAAATTAACTCAAACATTTTCCTTACAGTGTGTTGTGAAACACACATTGGGTTGAGAGTTGGAGTTGTTTAGAGGTTTCAGGTTTAATATGTTTAAAAAGGCAGATGAACAGTATTTTTTTTAGATGAACAGTATTTGATCACAGTTGTGTTTGCAAGGGTGTTAGTCAGGTCCCAAGTGAACTGTTAGTACTGATTGGTGGTCCGATGAGGTTTACTTTCAAGAACTTGCATAATCTGTTTCAGCGTGATTCTGTGTTCCCTTTCAGTTTCCAATGAATATGTTCAGTACCGAATGTTGAAGCCTTAAAATGACCAACTCACTTGTTAACATCCCACTATTTTCTTGTGGTATGGTTCACCTAAAGTTAGACTGTTCTATAACCTCCGTTTAGGTCTCACTGTTCCAACATGACATCTAAGTGCTTCTTACATTATCGTACTGTATTGAGTCAAGTTTGGAATGAGATCTTTGGACCTATTTACTGATGGACAGTTTGACAATGAGATCATCTATAACATAAACAGCTTTTTCACTGAGAAGATAATTGATTATAAATTTATACACATAACATCTGATTTTAAGTGTTATCGGAACTGTTTGGTGTTAATTTCTGATCTTGCGTTACTGTTCAGTGTTTGGGTACCAACCAGATTTGATTAAATTTTGTATGAAATGTTGTTGTTTTTGAAATCTGAGAAAGATCTACTTATTTGAATGTTTTGTCTCAAATATTTCTGGTAGTAAACATTATAAAAGAATAGGAGTCTCCTGGATCAAAAAATTTAAAGTTATATTCCATTCACCAATGTTCACTGCACAGTTATCGAGTCACTTTCGATAATACAATTTCGGAAGCCATTTATTTACAGGGTTGTAAAGCACACTGCCTGGTGTGTAATTTATTACAATCTAGGAAGCACACAGTACCGGAGCCAGACAGCTCCACTTCCTCTGCTGTACTTTAGAAGTACATCTGATGTTGGGTGCCAGATCATTCCCATCTCTCAGTAATATCCTCATTCCCAAAGATATGTGCCATCCTTTTACAAAGTATGAGCTTGAATATTTCTCCTCATCTGTCTTCTTGATGCTTTTATATTCGAACATTTACTGGTGCTGCCTGATGCGACTATAATGCATAGGAGCAGAATTAGGCCATTCAGCCCATTGAGCTTGCTATGACATTTGATCATGGCTGATTTATTTTCCTTGTCAATTGATTCTCCTGCCTTCTCCACATAACCTTTAACACCCTTACTAATCACTAACGTATCAACCTCCACTTTAAATGTACTTAATGATTTGGCCACCAGAGCCATCTGTGGCAATGATTTCCACAGATTCACCAGCCTCTAGCTAAAGAAGCGTTTCTTCATCTCTGTTACAAATAGATGTCCCTCTATTCTGAGGGTGTGTCCTCTGGTCCTAATCTACCCCACTATAGGAAACAACCTCTCCACATCCACTCTATCTAGGTGATTATTTTCAATAAGATTCCCCCCTCATTCCTCTAAACTCCCAGCGAGTACAGGCCCAGAGCCATCAAACTCTCCTCATTTGTTAACCCTTTCATTCCTGAGATAATTCTTGTGAGTCTCCTTTGGAGTGAATTGCTTTATTGTCTCATTTAAATCAAAGCTTCTCATATTTTGAACCCCTCTATTAGATCACCATATAACTTCACTCTTCTAAGCAGAACAGACTTGATGTTTTTAGCTTCTTGGAAATCTTTCATCCTGGTTGACCTCCTCTGGAGCAACACACAAAATACTTGAGGAATTCACCTGGTCCGGCAGCATCTGTGGAAGGAAATTGACAGTTGACGTTTTGGGCCAAGATCCTTCTTCAGGACTGGAGGAATGAGGGAAGATGGGCAGTGACAAGGGTTGGGGGCAGAGTGGTGAAGCAAGAGCTGGGGTGTGATAGGCAAGTGAGAGAGGGAGAAGAGTGGGAATATTGTAAGAAGCTGGGGGGTGAAAGGCAAGTGAAAGAGGGGGAAGAGTGGGAATATTGTAAGAAGCTAGAGGGTGATAGGCAAGTGAGAGAGGGGGAAGAGGGGGAATATTGAAAGAACCTGGAGGGTGATAGGCAAGTGAGAGAGGGGAAAGAGGGGGAATATTGTAAGAACCTGGAGGGTGATAGGCAAGTGAGAGAGGGGGAAGAGTGGGAATATTGTAAGAAGCTGGGGGGTGATAGTTGGAAGTGACAAAGGAATAGAGTCTTACAGGAGAGGACTATTGAATGGAAGAAAGGAGGTGGGGAGAGGATCCACTGGGAGAAATGTGTGGGTGATGGGCAAATGGAGAGGGTGGAGGAAGAGAAAGAGCGATGAGGGCTGGTAGGAATAGGTAAGGAAAGAAGTGACGGGGGAGAAGAAGTTACGAAAAGAAATCGATGTAAATGCCGTCAAGTTGGAGACTACCTAGGTGGAAGAGGAGGTGTCGCTCCTCTGATCTGTATCTGACCTCAACTGGGCAATGGAAGAAGCTCTGGACAGAGATATCAGTGTGGGAATGGCTGGCCACTGGGAGATCCCGGCTGGTACGGTGGATGGAGCAAAGGTACTCGAACTCCTCTGTACATGTTCTAAGTTCTCCACAATTTTGTACTGTGCCATAATGTTCTATGCTCTTACATTCTTAATATGCCGAGAATCATCTGCAACATTCCACTGTTTATGAAATACCTGGACTTGCTGTATATTGGATCTTGTTTGTGTCCCCAGGGATGTTTCACTACATATACACCTGTCTTTTTTATCATTACGTTGGTCTTTATGTTTGCAGAACTGACCCAGTTACCGAATACAGTTGGAAACTGTAGCTGTTGAAACAAGCTGTGGCCCATGGTACCCTCTGCTATGTTCCACCTTGGAGACCATGGGGTGGCCATCCTCGGGAATTTGGAAGACATCAAATCTTTATTTTGAGTGCCACCCTTTTAACTGCATGTGCCATCCTAGACAGGGAGTAGATGCGGATTGTTTTAATTTATTTTCAGATGGTGTCAAGACCAGCAGTCATTCCTTCCCAACCACCCCTCAGCTTGATTTTTTATCACATTTACTCCGAAACATATGGTGAAGTGTGTCGTTTGTGTCTGTGACCAACGCAGTCCGAGAATGTGCCAAAGGCAGCCCGCTAAGTGGCACCATGCTTCTGGTGCCAACATAACATGCAGACAGCATCTGGAGGACACGAGTACGCAGAGAAACCCACATGGTCACAGGGAGAACATACAAACTCCTTATAGACAGTGATGGCATTGAACCTGGGCAGCACTGTAAAGCATTACCCTACTGTGCCATACAAGATATTGCAAAGACGAATTGAACTATGTTGTTGTGTGCCTGTAGTGACCAGAGGACAGCAGTGATGATTTCAGTCACCGTTACTGAGAAGTTTTAATAACTTCAGATTTACTAACACGTATTTGCCATCTGCCCTAGTGAGATTTGAACACGTATCTCTGAATCAAATGGGCAATGCCTGGCTGCAGTCCAGGTAATTTAACCACCATGTTCTGATAGCCCTGAATCAGCTCTTTGCGGCATGACACAGTTCAACAACTGCTATCACAGGTGGCAAACTCAGTTCCCTGTGACATCGGACAACCCTACAACCAGCGACTCTGACCGCTCCACTGTTCCGAGAGTTTCTAAACGACAGCAACCCTGCAGAGCAGAAACGCGGAGATCTCTGTAATCCTGCCAGTTTACAAGATGAAGTTCTGGGGGAGGGGCCTGTCCTGACGGACTGGTTGCTGTTTTGTGTTAGAAGCAGGTCCATTGGGTTATTAAAGTCAGAGGGTGGGGAAAGGACTGTGGATTATTTTGGTACGTGAGATTGCTGATGTGTTCAGTATCCCCAAGAGATCCTGGAGTCCCCATGTGTAGAACTGTGTGGATATCAGTTAGCAGGGGCTGCGGACGCTGCATTAACCTGAGCTGTGGCTAACCTCCAGCATAGTGTGAGCCACAGGAGACGCTGGCCTGGGGGGTGGGGGTATGGAGTGGCTAAGCTCTGCTCCATGTGGAAAGCAAAAGAGGGGCAACTTACCACTACCTTGTAAAGGCCACTGGTCAGACACACACACACACACACACACACACAATTTTTTACCTTCAGGTTTTCAAAGCTCTCTTCTTTTCAGAGTCACATTGCTCTCTGTTTTGATGTGTACCTGGGGCATTTCTCTATCCACAAGTAACATGCTGTGGACACTAAACACTAGAGATTCTGCAGATGCTGGAAATCCAGAGCAACGCACACAAAATGCTGGAGGAACTCAGCAAATCAGGCAGCACCTATAGAGGGGAATATACGGTTGATATTTTGGGCCAAGACTCTTCATCACGAAGCTACTGTAGATACAGCACATCTGATATAAGTACTGTGATTGCTCTGCAGGCAGAGAAGTAGAATCAATACATCAGCTACATAACCTTCCATAATCCAAAATGTTGACAAACATCTATAGATGCACAGAGGAGACTATCGAGACTGGTTGTGTCACGGCCTGGTATGGAAACACCAATGCCCAGGAATGGAAAAGTTTACAGAAAGTGGTTGATACAGCCCATAACATCACAGGCAAAGCCTTCTCCACTACTGAGCATATCTACAAGGAGCGCTGCCACAAGTTCGGAGCATCCATCATCATGGGCCCCACCATCCAGGCTATGCTGTCTTCTCACTATTGCTATTGGACAGGAGGTACAAGAGCCTTAGGTCCCACACCACCAGGTTCAGGAACAGTTACTTACCTCCAACTATCAGGTTCCCAAACCAGCATGGATAACTTCACTCACCTCAACTCTGAACTGACTCCACAACCAATAGACTCACATTAATGATTCTACAACTCAGATTTTCAAAGCTCCGTTCTCAAGTATTTTTTTTATTTACATAATTTGTCTTCTTTTGCACATTGGTTGTTTGTCAGTCTTCATATTTTTTCTGTAAAATTTATTGCATTTCTTAATTTTCTTATAAATGCCTGCAAGAAAATGAATCTCAGGATAGTAAATGGTGACATATATTAACTTTGACTTTACTATAGAGGGATCCTCATAGAGGGATCAGAAGTAGAGAGAGTGAGCAATTTCAAATTTCTGGTATTAATTTCTCTGAGGACCTAACCTGGTCCCAATATATTGATGCAGTTATAAAGAAGGCTATATTTCATTGGGAGTTTGAGAAGATTTGGTATGTCATCTAAAACACTTGAAAATTTCTACTGATATTCTGTGGAGAGCATTCTGACTGGTGGCATCACCAACTGGTATGGGGGGTGTGTTTGGTGGGAGAAAACTACCGCACAGAATCGAAGTAAGCTGCAGAGAATTGTAAAATTAGTCACCTCCATCATGGGTTCTAGCCTCCAAAGTATCCAAGACATCTTCAAGCAGCGGTGCCTCAAAAAGGTGGTGACCATCATTAAGGACCCCACCACCCAGGACATGCCCTTCTCATGCTGCCATGGGGAAGGAGGTGCAAGCCTGAAGACACACACTCAGCAACAGCTTCTTCCCCTCTGCCATCTGATTTCGGAATGGACATTGAACCCTTGAACACTATCTCACTACTTTTTATTTATCATCCTGCACTATTTAATATACACATATATACTTACTGTAATTCAAAGTTTTTTTTCTATATTATGTATTGCATTGTACTGCTGCCACAAAGTTAACAGGTGTTACGACAAATGCTGGGAATATTAAACCTGTTCAGAAATTTTGCTCAGTGTCATTAGGATCAACACTGCAACAAAGCACTGCAGTAATGCTGTAAACAGCTGGGAGTGATGTTTGGCAAACAGCTTTTAAATTTAATTTTAATTTAGCCTGAAATAACAGACTGAGCTTGTAATGTAGGAAGAAGGCTGGAATTCCCACAGAGCTCAGGAAACTTGACACCATTCCAGAACAAGGCAGCCCATCCATCACTCCAAACATTCATTCTGTGTACAGTGGCTGCAGTGTGTATCATCTACAAATTGCAGTGCAGAGATCCATTTTACCTCAGGAGCTCCTCCCAGTTCCCCAATCTCTACCATCTCGAACAGCTTCGGATACAAGAGGGTGAGATTGGGGTTTGATATCCAATGCTGTCTGTAAGGAGTTGTATGTTTTCCCTGTGACTGCGTGGGTACTCCAGTTTCCACCCACATCCCAAAGACGTTTGGTTAGGGTTAGTAAGCTGTGGGAAAGCTGTGTTGGTGCTGGAAACATAGTGACACTTGCAGGATGCCCAGCTGAATCCTCGCTGATCTGATTTAACTCAAACACTCAATTTACTATGACAAATAAAAGTAATGTGAAACACCACCACTTGCAAATTCCTTCCAAGTCACACACATTATTCTCATTTAAAAATTGTCAGTTTTTCATTGTGTGTGAACCTCCTTGCCACCCCCCTTCAATGGCATTGTCGGACACCTTCACCACACCTGCAGCAATCCAAGAAGATGGCTCAGCACCACCTTCTCAAAGAGAGAGAGGATGGGCAATAAATGCTGGCCTTGTCGAGACATTCAGATGGAGCCACAGAACATCTTAGCACAGAAATAGGCCATTTGGCCTGCCCAGTCCATGCTGAACTATTATTCTACCTGGACCCATGGACCTGCACCCTCGCCCTCTGTACCCATCCCATCCATGTATTTATCCAAACCTCTCTTAAATGTTTAACTAGAATCTGCATTCTCCACTTCTACTGGTAGCTCATTCCACACTCCCATCACTCTCTGTGAAGTTCCTCCTCAGATTTCCATTAAATAATTGATTTCACCCTTAAACTATGATCTCTAGTTTACTCACACTCAATTTCAGTGGAAAGAAGTCTTTTTGCATTTATCCTATCTATACCCTCATAATTTGTGTTATATTTTTAGAAGAATATAATTTTGTATTATTGTCGGCAATGATATTGTCATGGTCCCTTCTGGCAATCCTCCATCTTGCCATTTGCCTCAAGATTTGGACCTCGATCACCTCATTTAGATTCCAATTATTCCCAGGTACCACTAACTGCACACACCTGCTTCCCATCAAACGGCAGGATAAAAACCCTGTGACCACAGCAAGAAGCCGCTAGACAAATTTTCTGAACTGTGTATCAGTACAAATGACTTCGCCGTGACCTCAGCCTTATCGCTACTGGAGACTGCAGTTTCCTCCTCAGATATCATTACTGGATATTCCCATTCCCTTCTATCTCCTCCCATCCTCTTAATCATTCCCCATATCTCTCCCACAGGTGTTGTTCTTCCTACCTTGTCGTAAAAACTCCTCCAACTTGCCCTTTTAGCTTGACGTATAGTTCTTCTCACCACTGCCTGTGCTTTCTTATATTGAACCAAATGCTGCATATTATGGGTTCTTTTAACTAGCCTGAATGCTCTATTTCTGTTTTTTACAGCCTGACAACATTCCTCTGTCCACCATGGTACCAGTTTTCTATTCATCCTATTTTTACTCCTAGGTATAGATCCTTCTGCTGCCATGATAATTGCTGAAGTCCCTGACTGTTTAATTCATCTACATTTCCAGAAATATCAATCTTTGTCAACCCTTCTTCACTCAACTTCTGGAACTTACCCCGATCAGCTTTTTCAAACACCCACTTTGGGGTTCCGCCACCTGGTCTTACTTCAACTCTTTCACCCACTGAACACAAAACTGGGTAGTGATCACTGCCTACTGTTGAAGCAGTCCAAACTCCCCAGTTACTAATGCCAGCCAAGGTATTAGACACTAACGTAATATCTAACACTGACTCAGTTCCTGTTGTTATATCTATCCTTGTGCCGCTACCATCATTCATACACACCAAATCCCTTTCTTCCATCAAATCTTCAATTACCTTTCCATTTGGATCTGTAATCTGATCCCCCCATATTGTGCTATGAGCATTGAAATCTGCACACCACACTACTTTGTCTGAAGAAGGGAGAAGAAGAAGGGAAAGAATAATGAGCCAACACCCAGGTGTGTTAAGCAGGAGGGAAGGAACAGATGATATAATTGATGATCCATTTACATTAGCAGAAATGGTGAGAGCAATAAAGAGATCGAGACCAACCTCCCCAGGGAAAGATCTGATATGCTCTGTGATGCTAAAAAATCTAGGAGAAGGAGCGCTCTTGAAGTTGCTGCATTTTTATAACAGAGTGTGGGAGGAGGGAAGATTACCAAGTGCATGGAAAGAAGCAGTAGTAATTCCAATAAGGAAGCCTGGCAAGGATCTGTCAAAACCCACTAGCTACAGACCAATTGCATTAACATCAAGTATATGTAAGATAATGGAAAGGATGATAACAGAAAGGTTATCATATGAGCTTGAGAAAAGGGGAATGCTGGCAAGTTATCAGAGTGGTTTTAGAAAGGGAAGGAATTCCATGGACTCAGTGATTCTGTTAGAGACTGAAATAAGGAAGGCCCAGGCAAATAGAGAGTCAGTAGTGGCAGTGTTCTTTGACATTGAAAAAGCCTATGATATGATGTAGAAGGAAGGATTATTAATTAAACTGCACAAGATGGGGGTTGGTGGGAGAGTTTTTAATTGGATTAAAGATTTTTTGTTTGGTAGAAAAATTCAAGTTTGGATTGGATCAGAATTATCAAAACAGTACATAGTGGAAAATGGCACACCTCAAGGTAGTGTGATTAGCCCATTACTTTTCATGATTATGATCAATGATGTCTTCACAAAGCTACCAGTGGATATAGGTAGGTCACTGTTTGCGGATGATGGGGCCTTGTGGAAAAGAGGCAGGAACATGGACCATATAATCAGGAAACTACAAGAAGCAATTGATGAAGTGGTGGAGTGAGGTTATGATTGGGGATGTAGATTTTCAGTAGACAAAACTCAATCTGTATTTTTTACCAGGAAAAGGGTTGAGGTAGGGAAGAAGTTAAGGATGTATGGGGTTGAATTAGAAAGGGTTGCATCATTTAAATTTCTGGGAGTTATATTTGATTCACGATTAACACGGGCAGACCATAACAGGAAAGTTGAGGAGAAATGTAAAAAAGTAATAAATGTGATGAGATGTTTGACTGGTAGGGAATGGGGAGCAAGTTGTTCAGCTTTGAAGAGAATGTATGTGGCTTTAGTAAGATCTGTATTGGATTATGGAAATATAGTATATGGATCAGCAGCTAGGTCTCTTATAAGGAAACTGGATGTGATTCAGGCTCAGGCCTTGAGAGTGTGCAGTGGGGCTTTTAAAACGTCACCAGTGTCAGCCCTACAGGTAGAAATGGGAATAATGCCTTTGGAACTAAGAAGGATGCAACTGATGGCAAACTACTGGGCTAACTTGCAGGGGCACAATGATTCTCACCCTACTAAAGGAGTGTTGCAGGAGTGCTGGGAAAATGGGAGGTTTCAGAGGGATACCTTTAGTCGGGTAGGGAATGATATCGCGAAAGAACGTGGAGTATTTGATCTGAGGATAAGTCCTTCAGTAGTTTATCCGGTTGTAACTCTATGGAAGCTTGTATGGCCTGACATAGACTGGCATTTATTAGAGGTAAAAAGGAAAGAAAGATATAAAACAGATTTGGTAAATGCATTTAACTGTCATGTGATGGAAAAGTATAGTGATTATACTCACATTTATACGGATGGTGCAAAGGAACCTACAACAGGAATGACAGGGTTTGGGGTGGTCATACCAGCAAAAGAAATTGGAATCAGCAGAAGAACATCTAATAAGTTAGGAGTTTACAGTGGAGATGCTGGCGGTGTTGGTTGCGTTGCAATGGGTGCAGAAAGCCAGACAAGTCAAAACATTGATATGTTCAGATTCATCCTCAGTTCTAGCAAGTTTAAGGTCTTTTCACACAAACAGTTGGCAAAATGTACTTTATGAAGTCCTTCAGTAGGTACAAGAATTGCAAATCAGGGAGGTCAGGTAAAATTTCTATGGGTTCCAGCACATGTAGGGGTGAAGGGGAATGAGAGGGTGGATGAGTTGGCAAAGAGGGTGTTAAAGAAAGAAAATGTGGAAATGCACATTAGTATCAGTAAAGCAGAGGTTAAGTGTGTAATCTGGGAAAAAGTCAACCGAATGTGGCAAGAAAGATGGGACAGGGAGGGGAAAGGGAGGCATTTATATCAAATACAAAAGAGTGTTGCAGTTACTAGGGTAGGTAATGGAAACAGAAGAGAGGAAATTGTGTGGACTAGGTTAAGGCTGGGGCATTGTGCATTAAACAAAACATTGAAAATGCTAGGGAAACACCAGACAGGATTGTGTGAGGAATGTCAGGAAGAGGAGTCAGTAGAACATGTAGTTTTGTGTTGCAGGAAGTATGGGATACAGAGAGAGATGATGAGAAATAAATTAAGGGAGTTGGGGATGCAGGAATTCACATTAAAAGGGTTGCTGGGCATGGGTGAGAGAGCACAAGTCCAGGTATTTTTAGCTTTTTTAAGGGGTACAGGGGTTTTTTATAGAATATGACGAATAAACAGGAATAGGATACTAGGATGGTCAAAGATGGGAGGGTGAAGTGTAGGTTTGTGTGTGTGTGTGATTGGGTGAAGGGATTTAGAATGTATGTCTAGTGCACATTCTGGAGCAGAGGGTGGCGGTAATGCACCATTAAGCTGGATGCCAACCGCCATAAAACAAGATACAGACAGACAGACAGAAGAAGCCGCCAGTTCGTTGGTCGGCTCTTGTGAGAGTAAACCTTGTTTCCTATTCCTGAGAACTGTTAGTTCTAAGCTTCGCATCATCTCCCGGATATCGGCTCCCCGTTCGCGGAGGTGCAACGCCTAATGACTCTGCCTCAGCATCTATGTCCTGCACTTGGGTTTGTCCCCAGCCACGTCCTTGCAACAGATATCCCATTCTGCAGGTTCTATTGTCAATAGAGGTGCTTGTGGAAGTTGCAGCAAGGTAAGGATTAAGACAATGTCCAGGCAAGGATAGTTTGCAGATCATGTGCAGCCAACACGGGCCTTTGAAGAAAGGTTTTTGAGGAGCATAACTTCCATTAGCACAGCAGGGGTGAAAAACCATTTGACATTCCAAGGCAAGATGAGGATGCTAGTACAAGATTCTAGGGTGACACTTAGTATTGGACAGTTACTTTACTAATTCTGAAGTATTATTTGCCTTTAATGTATGGATGCTATTGGCTACTAACACCTGTAGTCATCATCATTGTGTTGTGTTGTATGATGTAGGTGATTATAGACCCTTGACCATGATTGTTCTTGGCAAATTTTTCTACAGAAGTGGTTTGCCAATGCTGCCTTCTGGGTAGTATCTTTACAAAATGGATGATCCCAGCCATTATCAGTACTCTTCAGCAATTGTATGCCTGGTAGGGTGGTCACATAACTAGGACTTGTGATGTGCATCAGCTGCTCAAATGACCTTGTTTTTGCTCCTGAGTGTAAACCAACATGGTCCCAAACTGGTCTTTGTGAATGTGTTTTTCTCAGGCCACCCAATATGTGTTGGTGTTAAATGTAGCTGTGTTGATCCAATCCTGTCCACACAAGGGAAAAGCTGAGATGCAGTTAAAGCTTTGAAAGTGTAAGAACTTAGAAACTTTGATACCCATCCAAAAATAATTTACTGTGCATTCTTCATTTTATTAGTTTCTTCAAGACTATCGACAATAGAAATTGCAATACCACAAATGCATGTAGATTTAACACTGTCAGAATTTCTCAGGTTTACATGGAATACAACTTTAGTAAAACCTGATGTGATTATTAAATCATAACATTTAATTATGATGAATTTAGAACTCTTTAAAGAATATTTTCATTAACATACTTCTCTGCTTCATGAAGAAGCTTCTCTTTTGATCTAAGAAGTTCGCGTTCCCTTTCCAGAAGGTGGTAGTATGATTTGATCACACTTTCTTCCTTGTTGATGAGCTCGTGCCCAAATGTGATCATTTCATTAAGGATTTCAGCTGCAGTAGATACTGCATGAAAAATTAAAATGATTATTTTCAGTTTATGATTGTAGATATAATGAATTTTCTATAATCATTCCTGATCATCCTCAATTACCCTCCTATTGGTTAATATATTTTTATGCTGTTGCAGATTAACACAACCAAGCAATCACAATCTGATAATTGAGAACAAAGTTGTACACTGAAAAACTTCCACCCAGTGCTTATTTTTAATATAAAAGTGTTGTCAAAGAACATTTGTAACTTGTGTTAGAATTGTACAGTGTAGTATTGGGTCATTCAGCCCATGCTGTTGATGCTAACCTTTTTGCCTATTGGCATTTGTCAGATTCACAGAGCACTACAGTAGAGAAACATGTCTCTTGGCCCATCTAGTCGATGCCAACCTGCAGTCAGTCAATGGGCTTTCCATACCTTTCTCATCCATTAATTTGCAATCGAACCCACATCCCCCACTTTTGCTGGTAGATCATTCCACACTCACACCACCCTCTGAGTGAAGAAGTTCATCCTTAGATTCTCCTCGAATATTTCACCTTTCAAATGTTCATTATTCTTTGGTACCCTACTATTAACTGCTTATACCCTAACCCTATTGACCTTCCAAAATACATCACCTTGAAATTGGGCTTAATTTCCATCTGATAATACTGCACCCAACTTTCCATCTGATCTATATCCTGTTGTAGCCTTTGGCAATCTTTCACAATACCACCAACTTTCATGTCATCTACAAACTTACTAATCAGTCCTCCTACATTCACATCCAAGCTATTAATGCATACATGGACACCAAGAACAAGAATCCTTGTGGTACACCACTGGTCACAAACTTCCACCATCACCTTCTGCATCTTGTCTCCAAGCCAACTTTGGAAACATTTAGCCAGATCATCTTGGATCCTATGTGCTTTAACATATGATGCCAAATTATTATGGACTTTGACAAGTGTGTAATGGAAGTCCATATAGACAATGTCTACTATCCCACCCTTATTGGTCCTCTTAATTCCCTTTTCAAAAAAGCTCATTCAAATCAGTGAGGAAGGGTTTCTCTGCACAAACCCATGACTGTCCCTAATGAGCCCCTTTCATTCCAAATATACAAAAATTCTACTCCTTAGGACTTACTACTGTGGTTTTCCTGTCACTGACACAAGGCTCACCCGACTTGTCTCTAATGCCTCTTTAAATAATGGAACAACATTAACTATCCTCCAATATCTCGACCCTTACCTGAAGTTAACAAATATGCAAACCCCTCATTCAGAGTTCCCTTGCCTCCCATAGCAACATGGATAGATCTCCTCTGTGAATGGAGATTTATCAATCCTGTAACATCCCCTGACTTGCCCCAGATAATCCACATACCCCTCCTTGGAACTTACTGTCTGCCTCATATTTCTTGGTAAGTACAGATGAGAAGTATTCATGTGGGACCTTGTCCACATTACAACGTGGACAGTACAGGACCTTCAGCCCACAATGTTATGATGATCTGTTAACTAACTTTAAAATCATTCCAACCCATCTCTCCCACATAGACCTCCATTTTTCTATCATCCATGTGTATTTGCTGCCTACATTCAATAACCAACTCACTCTTTCCCGAGCTATCATCTTGTTCCTGTGGTACAAAAACCTGAAGTCCCACATTGCCAGGTTCAAGTACAGCTACTTCCCTTAAACCATTCAGGTTTTGAACCAACTGGCACAGCCCTAATCATAGTTCAGCAACACTATACAACACTGTGTGTGTTGCTTGGATTTACAGTATCTGCAGATTTTCCCTTGTTTGTGATTTAGCAACACAATGACAACTTTGCTCACTTTACACCAAAATTGAATTTATTTTGTTTTAATTATGTTATTGTAAAAATTGTGTATAATTTATATTAAGTGCTTCTTATCCACTGTGATGCCACTGCAAGTAAGTTTTTCATTGCACCTGTGCACACATGTACTTATGGGCATAGAACAGTACAGTACAGCACAGGAACAGGCCCTTTGGCTGACTGTTGTGCTGAACCAATTTAGTAATGAAATGGCTAACTAATCTAATCTCTTCTGCTTAAATAATGTCCATAACCATCCATTCTCCTCATATTCAGATGTCTTTATAAACCATAAGATCATATATATGAGTAGAATTAGATTATTTGGCCCTTTGAGTCTTCTCTGCCATTTCATCATGGATGATTCAATTTTCCTCTCAGTCTCAATCTCCTGCCTTCTCCCCATATCCCTTCATGCCCTGACCAATCATGAATCTATTGACCTCTGCCTTAAGTATGCACAAAGACTTGGCCTCCACTGCTGCCAGTGGCAAAGAATTCCCCAGATTTACCACTATCTGGCTGAAGAAATCCCTCCTCATCTTTGTTCTAGAAGGATGCCCCTCTATTCTGAGGCTGTGTACTCTAGTCTTAGACTCTCCCACCATAGGAAGCATCCTCTTCACATCCGTACTATCAAGGCCTTTCACTATTCGACAAGTTTCAATGAGGTCACCCCTCATTCTTCTGAATTCTGGCAAATACAGGCCCAGAGCCATCAACTGCTCCTCATATGACAAGCCATTCAATCTTGGAATAATTTTCATGAACCTCCTTTGAACCCTGAAGTTCCACAATACTCCCAAGGGAGGCCCCACCAGGGTTTTATAAAGTTTCCACATTACATCCTTGCTTTTATATTCTAGTCCTCTCGAATTGAATGCTAACATTGCAATTGCCTTCCTCAACCACAGACTCAACCTGCAAATTAACCTTTAGGGAATCCTGCACAAGGACTTCCATCCCTTTACACCTCGGTTTTTTTTGTATTCTCTCTCCATTTAGAAAATAGTCAACCCTTTAATTTCTTCTACCAAAGTGCATGACCATACACTTCCCAATACAGTATACCATCTGCCATTTCTTTGCCCATTATCCTAATCTGTCTAAATTGTTCTGTGGCCTCTTTACTTCCTCAAAACTGTCTGCCCATCCACCTATCTTCATATCATGTGCAAACTTTGCTACAGACCTGTCAATTCCATCATCCAAACCATTAACACATAATGTAAATAGAATCAGTCCTAATGTAGACGCTTGTGGAACACCATTAGTCACCAGCAGCCAGCCAGATAAAGCTCCCTTTATTCTTACTCTTTTTCTTCTGCCAATCAGCCACTACTTTATCCATGCTAGAATCTTCCCTGTAATACAATGGGCTTGTAGCTTGTTAAGCAACCTCATGTATGGCACCTTGTCAAAGGCCTTCTGAAAATCCAAGTATACAACATCAACCAGTTCTCCTTTGTCTAACCTGCTTGTTATTTCTTCAAAGAATTACAACAGATTTGTTAGCCAAGATTGTTCCTTGAGGAAATCATGCTGACTACGGTCTATTTTATCATGTGCCTCCAAGTACGCTGAGACCTCTTCCTTAAGAATGAACTCCAACATCTTCCCAACTGCGGTCAGACTAACTGGCCTATAGTTTTCTTCTGCCGCTCTCTCTTCTTGAGGAGAGATATTTGCAATTTTCCAGTCTTCTGTAACCATTCCAGAATCCAGTGATTCTTGAAAGATTATTATCAATGCCTCTATAATCTCTTCAGCCACTTCTTTCAGAACTCTGTGGTGCACACCATCTGGTCCAGGTGACTTATCCACCTTCAGACCTTTCAGTTTCCCAAGAACCTTTTCTCTAGTTATGGTAACTTCACACACTTCATGACCCCTGACACCTAGAACTTCCACCATATTGCTAGTGTCTTCTGCTGTGAAGACTGATGTAAAATACTTATTCAGTTTGTCCACCATTTTGTTAATCCCCATTAACCAGCATTGTTTTTCATTGGTCCAATATCCACTCTCGCCTCTCTTTTATCCTTTATGTATCTGAATAAACTTTTGGTATCCTTTTAATATTATTGGCTATCTTACTTTTGTATTCTATCTTTACCTTAATGACTTTTTTAGTTGCCTTCTGTTGGCTTTTTAAAACTTTCCAATCCTCTAACTTCCCACTAATTTTTGCTCTATTGTGTACCCTCTCTTTGGCTTTTATATTGGCTTTGACTTCTCTCGTTAGCCACAGTTGTGTCATCTTTCCTTTAGAATACTTCTTACTCTTTGATATGTATATATATTGTGCCTTGCGAATTGCTTCCAGAAATTTCAGCCATGTTGCTCTGCCATCATCCCTGCCAGTGTTCTTTTCCAGTTAATTCTGGCCAACTCCTCTCTCATGCCTCTGTAATTCCCTTTACTCCACTGTAATATTGATATAGTTGACATCTCAACTATCTCTTAAAACTCCATAATGTTTACTTTGAACTTTGTTTCTGCCTCTAGCACCAGCCCAGGCAATGCGTTCCAAGCATCACTACTCTGTATACAAAAAAACTTGCCCCTCACATCTCCTTTGAAATTATCCACTCTCTCCTTAAATACATACCCTCTGCTATTAGATATTTCAACTGTTAGAAAAAGATATTGTCTCTCTACACTATCTATGACTCTCATAATTTTATAAACCTCTAACAGAGAAGAGGCAGAGGACAAGCTAGCTCACAGTTAGTTTTTGCAATGTCTTCTGAGACGGTGATGTGCCTCTCATGTGAGATGTGGCAGTCTTGGGGGAACGCCCCTCTCCCGCTGAGTCACATCTGCCAGAAGTGCATACGGCTGGGCGATCTGGAAGACCGTGTAAGGAATCTGGAGCAGCAGCTGGATGACCTTTGACTCATAAGGGAGAATGAGGCAGTCATAGATGAGAGCTACAGGGATGTAGTCACACCTAGGCTGTTGGAAGCAGGTTGTTGGGTGACAGTCAGAGGGGGGAAAGTGAAGGTGAGCAGTCAGGTAGTGCAGAGCACCCCTGTAGCCATTCCCCTGAATAATAAGTTTACCGTCCCGGATACTGTCGGTGGGGACAACCGACCAGGTGTGAGCCACGGTGGCAGGGCCTCCGGCACTGAGTCTGACCCAGTGGTGCAGAAGGGTGGGACGGAGAAGAGGAGAGCTGTCGTCATTGGAGACTCTATAGTCAAGGGAGCAGACAGGAGATTTTGTGGCGTGAGAAGGACACCCTCATGGTTTGTTGCCTCCCGGATGCCAGGGTCCGGGATGTCTCTGAGCGGGTGCGCGACATCCTGGTACGAGAGGGAAAGCAACCAGAAGTCGTGATACATGTTGGCACCAACGACATAGACAGGAAAAGGGATGAGGTCCTGAAGTGTGAGTTTCGGGAATTAGGCAGAAGGCTGAAGAACAGGACCTCAAGGGTGACGTTCTCAGGATTGCTGCCAGTGCTACGTGACAGAGATGGTAAGAATTGGAGGAGATGGCAGTTGAATGCGTGGCTGAGGAGTTGGTGCAGGGAGCAGGGTTTTAGATTTTCAGATCATTGGGATCTCTTCTGGGGAAGGTGGGACCTGTACAGATTGGATGGGTTGCACCTGAACTTGAGGGGGAGCAATATCCTTGCAGGTAGGTTTGCTAGCATGGTTCGGGAGGGTTTAAACTAATTTGCGAGGGGGATGGGACCCAGAGCGATAGAGCAGTGAAATAAGTACATGGAGTAAAGCCAGATCTAACATACAGAGAGGCTTTGAGGAAAGAGAAGCAGAATAAACGGTGTAAAGACAGTAAGGTAGAAGGGCTGAAATGTGTGTACCTCAATGCAAGAAGCATCAGGAACAAAGGTGATGAACTGAGAGCTTGGATACATACATGGAATTATGATGTAGTGGCCATTACAGAGACTTGGCTGGCACCAGGGCAGGAATGGATTCTCAATATTCCTGGATTTCAGTGCTTTAAAAGGGATAGAGAGGGAGGAAAAAGGGGAGGAGGGGTGGCATTACTGGTCAGGGATACTATTACAGCTACAGAAAGGGTGGGTAATGTAGCAGGATCCTCTTTTGAGTCAATGTGGGTGGAAGTCAGGAACAGGAAGGGAACAGTTACTCTACTGGGGGTATTCTATAGGCCCCCTGGTAGCAGCAGAGATACAGAGGAGCAGATTGGGAGGCAGATTTTGGAAAGGTGCAAAAATAACAGGATTGTTATCATGGGTGACTTTAACTTTTGATTGGCACCTGATTAGTTCCTAGGGTTTAGATGGGGCAGAATTTGTTAAGTGTGTCCAGGATGGATTCCTGTCATGGTATGTGGACAGGCCGACCAGGGGGAATGCCATACCAGATCTAGTACTAGTAATGAACCGGGTCAGGTCACAGATCTCTCAGTGGGTGAGCATCTGGGAGACAGTGACCACCGCTCCCTGGCCTTTATAATTATCATGGAAAAGGATAGAATCAAAGAGGACAGGAAAATTTTTAATTGGGGAAAGGCAAATTATGAGGCTATAAGGCTAGAACTTGCGGGTGTGAATTGGGATGATGTTTTTGCAGGGAAATGTACTATGGACATGTGGTCGATGTTTAGAGATCTCTTGCGGGATGTAAGGGATAAATTTGTCCCGGTGAGGAAAATAAAGAATGGTAGGGTGAAGGAACCTTGGGTGACAAGTGAGGTGGAAAATCTAGTCAGGAGGAAGAAGGCAGCATACATGAGGTTTAGGAAGTAAGGATCAGATGGGTCTATTGAGGAATATAGGGAAGCAAGAAAGGAGCTTAAGAAGGGGCTGAGAAGAGCAAGAAGGGGGCATGAGAAGGCCTTGGCGAATAGGGTAAAGGAAAACCCCAAGGCATTCTTCAATTATGTGAAGAAAAAAAGGATGACAGGAGTGAAGGTAGGACCGATTAGAGATAAAGGTGGGAAGATGTGCCTGCAGGCTGTGGAAGTGAGCGAGGTCCTCAAAGAATACTTCTCTTTGGTATTCACCAATTAGAGGGAACTTGATGATGGTGAGGACAATATGAGTGAGGTTCTGGAGCATGCTGATATTAAGGGAGAGGAGGTGTTGGAGTTGTTAAACTACATTAGGACAGATAAGTCCCCGGGGCCTGATGGAATATTCCCCAGGCTGCTTCACGAGCAAGAGAAGAGATTGCTGAGCCTCTGGCTAGGATCTTTATGTCCTCGTTGTCCACAGGAATGGTAGTGGGGGATCGGAGAGAGGCGAATGTTGTTTCCTTGTTCAAAAAAGGTAGTAGAGATAGTCCGGGTAATTATAGACCAGTGAGCCTTACGTCTGTGGTGGGAAAGCTGTTGGAAAAGATTCTTAGAGATAGGATCTGTGGGGATTTAGAGAATCATGGTCTGATCAGGGACAGTCAGCATGGCTTTTTGGAGGGCAGATCATGTCTAACCAGCCTGATAGAGTTCTTTGAGGAGGTGACCAGGCATATAGGTGAGGGTAGTGCAGTGGATGTGATCTATATGGATTTTAGTAAGGCATTTGACAAGGTTCCACACGGTAGGCTTATTCAGAAATTTAG
Organism: Mobula hypostoma; assembly: GCF_963921235.1. NCBI lineage: Eukaryota > Metazoa > Chordata > Chondrichthyes > Myliobatiformes > Myliobatidae > Mobula > Mobula hypostoma. The sequence continues at coordinate 4,445,431 of NC_086109.1, read as the reverse complement.
AAGGCATGGGATCCAGGGAAGTTTGGCCAGGTGGATTCAGAATTGGCTTGCCTGCAGAAGGCAGAGGGTGGTGGTGGAGGGAGTACATTCAGATTGGAGGATTGTGACTAGTAGTGTCCCACAAGGGTCTGTTCTGGGACCTCTACTTTTCGTGATTTTTATTAACGACCAGGATGTGGGGGTAGAAGGGTGGGTTGGCAAGTTTGCAGACGACACAAAGGTTGGTGGTGTTGTAGATAGTGTAGAGGATTGTCAAAGATTGCAGAGAGACATTGATAGGATGCAGAAGTGAGCTGAGAAGTGGCAGATGGAGTTCAACCCGGAGAAGTGTGAGGTGGTACACTTTGGAAGGACAAACTCCAAGGCAGAGTACAAAATAAATGGCAGGATACTTGGTAGTGTGGAGGAGCAGAGGGATCTGGGGGTACATGTCCACAGATCCCTGAAAGTTGCCTCACAGGTGGTTAAGGTAGCTAATAAAGCTTATGGGGTGTTAGCTTTCATAAGTTGAGGGATAGAGTTTAAGAGTTGCGATGTAATGATGCAGCTCTATAAAACTCTGGTTAGGCCACACTTGGAGTATTGTGTCCAGTTCTGGTCACCTCACTATAGGAAGGACGTGGAAGCATTGGAAAGGGTACAGAGGAGATTTACCAGGATGCTGCCTGGTTTAGAAAGTATGCATTATGATCAGAGATTAAGGGAGCTAGGGCTTTACTCTTTGGAGAGAAGGAGGATGAGAGGAGACATGATAGACGTGTACAAGATAATAAGAGGAATAGATAGAGTGGATAGCCAGCGCCTCTTCCCCAGGGCACCACTGCTCAATACAAGAGGACATGACTTTAAGGTAAGGGGTGGGAAGTTCAAGGGGGATATGAGAGGAAGGTCTTTTACTCAGAGGGTGGTTGGTGCGTGGAATGCACTGCCTGAGTCAGTGATGGAGGCAGATACACTAGTGAAGTTTAAGAGACTACTAGACAGGTATATGGAGGAATCTAAGGTGGGGCTTATATGGGAGGCAGGGTTTGAGGGTCGGCACAACATTGTGGGCCGAAAAGCCTGTACTGTGCTGTACTATTCTATCTATCTATCTATCTATCTCTCTCCCCTCAGCCTCTGGTACTCCAGAGAAAACAGCCAACTTTGTCCAAACTCTTGTTATAGCACATGCCCTCTAATCCAGGCAACATCCTGGTTAATCTCTTCACCCTCTCCAAAGCTTGAATATCCTTTGTATAATGGGGCAACCAGAACTGTACACAATACATCAGATGCAGCCTAACTAGAAAGCTGAACATCTTGACCCTTGAACTCAACGCATGACAACAAACATGATTTTGATGTAGAATGCCTATAATTTTATAAATTGAATGCACAATCTGATCATCAGGAATTTGTTTCAAGTCTCTTTTTGATTGTGGAAAGAAAATGTTGAAAGTTAGAGTGATAGAAGAGAATGCTTATGTATTAAGCTGGGTTCAACAGTGGAGGCAAACCAGAGGAACAGGTGAATCTCCTGGCTGCAGTCAGAGTTCTCTTTCCACCCCCAGTCCACCAACTGGGTCAGATATGTCAGATGCTACAAAGTCACTCAGTGATCAGGTGTTAAATGTATCAGGTCCTTAGGAAGGACAACAAGATTAACTTACCCGTGCAGGTTGGCGCCTGACCCGTCCAGCCACTGGAACCACATATACGCACACCTCCATCGCTCATCTTGTATCTGAAAAACAAGTTGCCGGGGAAAAGTTGAGATAAACCTTACTGTTAACGTCTGTTGGACAGGAAGGACTCTGGTGCTAACTTAGTGCCACATCTGCCTGCAGAGAGTTAGTGGTGTTAAGAAAGGGGCACGTCATTCCGGGGCAGCATGGTAAGGTAGTGGTTAAGGTAACTCTTTATACTGACTGTGATCATTGATTGGGGTTCATTTCTCACCAGTGTCTGTAAGGAGTTTGTACATTCTCCCCGTGACCTGTGGGCTTCTTCTAGTGCTCTGGTTTCCTCCTACATTTCAAAAGATGATTGGGTTAGTGTTAGTGAGTTATGGGTATGCTATGTTGGCACCAGAAGCATGGCGACAACTGCGGGCTGCCCCCAGCATGCTTCGGGCTAGGTTGGTTGTGGACTCGATGAATTTTGCTGTGTGTGTGATTTGTACATGTGACAAGTAAAGCTAATCGAAGACCAGATATCTGCATTTGGTCGGAGATGGTAGCCAATTGTAAAGGGGGATGTTTGAAGAGATTTTTTCTTTAGATGCACTAGAATTCCATGGGTGTTGGATGCGGGAATTTTGGGGCTAGGTGGGTAGAGTAAATTCCATAGAGCCTGGTGTTAGAGGCAGGGTGGTGGTGCAGCTGATCCCCCAGGAAGTTCTGGGATGCCTGGCACTGGGTGAGGAGTGATCCTGGTGGTAGCCTCTGGACTTGAGCTTTGCCCTGAGCACTGAGGATGTGCTAGGGATACCCTGTGGGCTCCCTGTACCGTTAAACACAAACAAACATATCAACTCTGAAAATGTGGTACTCGGGAGGTTGATGATTGAGTTGAGTTGTTCTTGACAATTTTCTTGCAAACATCTTGTCTCCATGCAAGGAGACATAATCAGTGTGCTGTTCATTTGTAGTATGTCCTCCAAATGCTTGGCCTTTTATTACTCATCAATCAGCTGATTGGTCGTCATCAGGGAAACTGAATTGTGATGTAGGGAGGGGTCTTGTTGCAACATCACAATTGAGTTTCTATAGTGATGATCAATCAACTAATTGATAAGTATATAAAGGCCAATCATTCGGAGGACACACCACAAGTGATGAGCGCACTGATTATGTCTCCTTGCATGGTAATGGATTGCCAAGATTGGAGAAAAACTCTTCCAGACATGGGCTCCTGGAGTAAATTGCCATGGGTCCAGCTAACAACTCTAACTCTGTCTCTAGTGGCTTTGCAGGGTTCTTCATTCCCCTCTTGGACATTTAGCAATTAATAAAAAAAAACTACATTTGCTGCAAATCTCAAATTAGAAGGTAAGCAAGCTCCCTTCTTCCTCCAAGAGGACTACAGCCTTATTGTAGGGTTTGGAGGCTAGTTTGGCTGGAGTCAGGGCTTTGTGCCTTGGTTCTTGGTAGGGTCACCCATGCCAAACAGGTTGAAGGTAGAGGCCCGACTAAGAGTGATCCACCGGTCCTCCAGGTTTGGGGGTTCAGCTCAGGGCTAATAACCCTGACTGGTCAAACAAAACTGTTCTGAAACATCAATGAAGAATCCTTCTACGTCTGAGTGCGATGGTATTCTTGAGCCTCCAGCTGGGACTTGCACGACTGGCAGTGAAAACCGAGTGGAAGCTACTGACATAACGAAGGAAGCCCTGAACACTGTCAGAGATGGAGGACCTACATTTCTGCCTTAAATGCCAGCAGCATAATGGGCACACTCGTGAAGTACCCTCCTTAGAACATAGAACATAGAATACTACAGCACGATACAAGACCTTTGGCCCATATTGTCCTGACCTTTTAAACTACACCCAGATCAATCTAACCCTTCCAACCCACATGGCCCTCTATTTTTCTATCATCCATGTGCCAATCTAAGAATTTCTTAAATGCCCCTAATATATCTGGCTCTACCATGAACCCCTGGCAGGGTGTTCCATGCACCCACCACTCTCTGTATATAAAAAAAACTTACTTCTGACATTCTCCCCTTCACTTTTCTCCTATCCCCTCATATACTCTATCATCTCAGCTATTTCCAGCCTGGCAGTCCACTCAATTTATGCCTCTTATCATCTTGTACATCTCTATCAAGTCACCTCTCATCCTCCTTCAATCCAAAGTGAAAAGCCCTACTCGCTCTATCTAACCTTTATAAGACAATGCTCTCTAATCTGGGCAGCATTCTGGTAAATCTCCTCTGCATCCTCTCTAAAGCTTCCACATCCTTCTTATAATGAGGTGATCAGAGCTGAACACGATATTCCAAGTGTGTTCTAATCAGGATTTTATAGAGCTGTAACATTGCCTCACGACTTTTGAACTCCAATCTCCTGACTAATCCACCTTGATACAACACTTGGCAGCACGGGAGGTTGTTCCTGCCTGTGGCCATCGAATGTGCAGCTCCTCCCGTGGAGGGTCAGACATCCTGAGCCAATAGACTGGTCCTGGACTTATTTTCCATATGGCATAGTTTGCATTTTGTTGTTTGATTGTTTGTGGTTTTTGTATTGCTATATTTACACTCCATTCTTGGTTGGTGCGGCTGTAACAAAACCAAATTTCCCTCGGGATTAATAAAGTATATCTATCTATCTATCTATAATGAAGGCCAACACACCGCACGCCGCCTTCACCACCCTCCTTGAGCTAGTGCAGTTCCAGGTGTCAGCATTAAAGTATTGTAAACTCTTCATGGGTAGGTGGGGGGGTTTCTGGCTCCTCCAGGTGAGTAACCTGGCAGCAGGGATCGCAGACTCAAATAAAGGGTCATCTGTTCAGATGTGAGATGTGGAGAACGGTCTTTATCCAGGGTTGGAGAATTATTGGGGATCTCTCCCCAGAAGGATGTGGAATCAGTATAATCATGCAAAGACTGATGTTAGTTTGATCATAGAGTAGGTACAACATGCTACCCTATGTTCTATATTTAGATTTTTAAAAATTTATTCATTTACGGGATGTGGGTGTCACCAGCTAAACCAGCATTTATTACTCATCCCTAGTTGTCCTTAAGAAGGTGGTGATGAGCTGCCTTCTTGAACTGCTGCAGTCCCTAAGCTGTAGGTACACCCACAGTGTTGTTAGGGAGGGAATTCCATGATTTTGACCAAGCAACAATGAAGGAAATGCAATATGTTTCCAAGTCAGAAAGGTGAGTGACTTGCAGAGGGATCTCCAAGTGGCAGTGTTCCCAGGTATCTGTTGTTCTCGTGCTTCTAAATGGTAGAGGTCATGGGTCTGGGAGGTGCTGCCTTAGGAACTTTGGTGTGTTGTTGTATTTCATCTTGTAGCTAGTACGCACTACTGCAATCTATATTTAGATATTAAGAGAAACACACCCCACCCCTCAGCAAACTCTCAGACATTCACCTGCTCTCAGTGACGGACCTCAGAGTCTGTCCTCACAATGTGTCCTGATAACACTACGCAGTGTTTAACAGCATCACCCACTGTAGTCTGTTGGTGAGACAGTAAACCCGCTTCCCTGGTCCTCAAGGTAGATGCAGGCGCATCAGCAGAAACATCACCTTGTCAACAGTCTCACTCAGGGATATGCACAGACTCACCCTTCGTTGCACTGATAAACAGCCACACTTCCAAACGTAGTAGAAGGAGCCACAAAAGCTCCATTCTCAATCTCATCTGGATTACCACAGTCAACTCCTGGACAGTGAAAAGCAAAATTATCAATTACCAAAAAGATTTTTAGAAGAGTACAGCACTATACAGGCCCTTTGGTCCACAATGTTGGGCCGACCTACATAAATCCAACACAGAATTAGAATTAGGTTTATTATCACTGAAAAAATGTGACATTTGTTGTTCTGGCACAGCAGTACAGTCAATACTTTAATGGACAGGGTGTTGTGAGCAGTTTTAGGCTCTCTAAAAGATGTGCTGGCATTGCAGGGGGTCCAGAGATAGAATATTGGAGCAGACTCAATGGGCTGAATGGCCTAACTCTGCTCCTATATTTTATGGTCTTATAACATGTCCACAATTTACTGACACTAAGCTGTGTATCTTTGGGATGTGAGAGGAAACTGGAGCACCCTGAGGAATCCCATGTTGTCACAGGGAGAACATACAATCCTCTTACAGACAGTGGCGGGAATTGAATCCTGATTGCTGATCACTGGTGCTGTGGAGTAGAGCGTTACACTAACCACTACACTACCATACTACCCTGTCCTCAATAACTTTGCAAAATACAGTACTGTGCAGAAGTCTTAGGCTACAAAAAGAAACATACTTTATGACATGCAAGTGCTGAAAAACCTGATTCTGATATGGGTCTCTGTTGTGGACTGAGTGTGGGAAGACAGCAGGGAGAGGGGAATCATAGTTGGGAAAAGGGGAAGGGAGAGGGGAGGGAGTGGGATGCACCAGAAAGACATTCTGTAATGATAAACCAATTGTTTGGAATCAAATTATCTTACTTGGTATCTCAGGGTGGGTCTGCTCTGACACCACCCTCCCCCCAACCCCTGGCACCACTTCTCTGCCACCTGTCCCACACCCCTCAGGTGGCGCTCCAGCCTCACCATTCCCAACATCCTTTGCTCCCGCCAGATTTACAATCTTGCTGACTGCATCACCCTACCTATACATATGTGCCTAAGACTTTTGCACAGTACTGTCCATCAATTGTCAGGATTAAATTCCTTGGGCAATGGTCTGTCCATCCTTCCGTCAGATCTTTATCTGTTCCTTCACTATCTACAATGCTAATTCAGAAGTTAGAGGTACAAAGGGACTTGGGAGACCAAGTGGAGGATTCCCTAAACGTTAACTTGCAAGTTGAGCCAGTGGTAAGGAAAACAGATGCAACGGTAGCATTCATTTCAAGAGGATGAGAATACAAGAGCAAGATGTAATGCTGGGGCTTTATAAGGCATTGATAAGATCTCACCTTGAGTATTGTGAGCAGCTTTACGTCCCTCATCAAAGGAAAGATGTGCTGACATTGGAGAGGAGGTTCACAAGAATGATTCTTGGAATGAAATAGTTAATGTATGAGGAGCGTTTGATGACCCTGGGCCTGTACTCGCTGGTGTGTAGAAGAATGAGGGGGGATTTCATTGAAAACTATTGAATATTAAAAGGCCTAGATAGAGTGGACGTGAAAAGGATGTTTCCTATAGTAGGGGAGTCCAGGACCAGAGGATACAGCCTCAGAATAGAGGGACATCCATTTAGAACAGAGATGAGGAGGAATTTCTTTAGCCAGAGGGTGGTGAGTCTGTGGAATTCATTGCCACAGATACCTGTAGTTGTGGAGGCCAAGTCATTGGGTAGGTTTAAAGCGGAGGATGATAGGTTCTTGATTAGTCAGGACATCAACTGTTACAGGGAGAAGGCAAGAGAATAGGGTTGAGAAGGATGATTAATTAGCCCTGATGGAATGGAGGAGTGGGCTTGTTGGGCTGAATGGCTTAATTCTGCTATGTTTTATGGTCTTTTAATAATAATAACTTATTTATCGATCACTTCATACAGACAATATGCTTTAGTGTGCTTTACAATGGGATAAAATGCAAGCATAAAAATAAAATAAAAACTAATAAACATGAAAATAAATGCCACTGAGAATCGTACTCTTCCTTCCCCGACATCCGCATCTATTCCATGTCCATCTATTTTTTTTAAATGGCGTGGGATGAATGTGAGGAGAAAGCCTGCAGGATGCTGCCAGCGGGGAAGGAGGTGGATGAGGGTGTCACAGCAGCATAGCAGCTGGTGTAAAACTTTACAATGCCAGCGATCGGGGTTCAATTCCCGCTGCTGCCTGTAAGGAGTTTGTATATTCTCTCCGTGATCGCGCTCTGGTTTATTCAGATTGCTCTGGTTTCCTCCCACACTCCGAAGAGGTATGGGCTAGGGTTAGCAAATAGTGTGCTTGCTGTGTTGGTGTTGGAAGCACGCCCTGGCTCCCAGCACAGCTTGGACTGTTGGTTGTTGACGCAAATGACACATTTCACTCCATGTTTTTGATATGTCAATGTAACTGTGAGAAATAGCAAATCTTTAACTGGAGATTGCACAGGGAGAGTGCATGCACTGTGTCTTTGATATCTGAGGCACTGCTCAGAGCTGGCTATAAGCATTCAAAGAATCTTGCAGTGTGAGCTTTCAAATCTGGCTGAGGTTACAGGGGAGGTGGCGGGGAAGACACACCAGGTGCGGGATCTACTCAGTGTGTGAAAGGAAATTAATTAAATCTAAACTAAACCATTGGAACTGAAACTGTACTCTCTGACGCTAACGTCTACTCTGCCTGTGAGTAGACCTGGGGTGGTTTACCTGAGGTTTAAACCTCTCCTTGTATGTTGATTGGAACAAGACAATCAGAGGAGTCTGCAGACTGCTCCCAAGCCCTGGCAGCTCCTGGAAGCAGCTGTTTGATTGATCTCTGGCCCTGCTTTCCCCTTCAGGCCCTGCATGTGTTTCCTTTCTAAATATACTGTACCCACTGGTTCCCTTTGGAAATGCTACACTTGTCTTCCATTATTAGGTTTCTTGTCTGCTGCTGACATTGAGCTGGATTTTACATCCAAGCGCACTGAGCAGGTCAGATCTTACTGTCAAACAAAAACTGTACACAACATAGAACAGTACAGCATATTACAGGTTCTTCAGCCCCCAATATTGGACCAACCTTTTAACCTACGTAAGATCAATCTAACCCCTCCCTCTTACATTACCCTCCATTTTTCTGTCAATCACAGAACTGTGCAAAAATCTGAGGCACCCCAGATTTTTGTAAAATGGTTTCAGGTGATTTGGCCTCTGCCGAGCCCTGATCTCAACATCATCGAGGCTGTCTGCAATTACCTGGAGAGACAGAAGCAAGTGAGACAGCCAAAGTCTGCAGAAGAACTGTGGCAAGTTCTCCAAGATGCTTGGAAAAATCTTTTAGCCGGCTTTCTTATAAAACTGCACGGCAGTGTATCTAAGAGAATTGGTGCAGTTTTAAAGCCAAATGCTGGTCACACCAAATATTGATTTGATTTTTTTTTACTGTTTACTGCTCTTTATAGCATTTTTTGATATTTAGAAACTTTTCATTTCATTATTTTTGAAAGCATCTTTGCTTTACCAAGTTTTTTTACATCTGGCTAAGACATACACAGTACTGTAATTCCCTATCTCAGAGTGTCTAAAGTGCCCCTTATATACCTGACTCTGCCATCAATTCTAGCATTGTGTTCGACACACCCACCACTCTCTGTAAAAAGCCTACCTATACTTTCCTCTAATCACCTTAAAATTATACTCCCTCATATTAGCCATTTCCGTCCGGGGGTGGGGGGGAGAAAGATCTTTGGCTATCCACTTGATCTATGCTTATCATCATGTACAGCTCTATCAGGTTGTCCTTCATCCTCCATTGCAACAAAGAGAAAGGCCCTAGCTTGCTCACCCTGTCCTCATAAGACATGCTCTCTAATCCAGGCAGCATCCCGGTAAACCTCCTCTGCATCCTTTCTACAGCTTCCACATCCTTACCCTCATGAGGCAACCAGAACTCAACACAACATTCCAAGGCAACACATACAAAATGCTGGAGGAACTCAGCAGGTCAGGCAACATCTATGGAAATGAATAAACAGTCAACGTCTTGGGCTCAGACCCTTCTTTAGGACTGAGAAAGAAGGGTGAAAATGCCAGAATAAAAAGCTGGGTGGGGGTGGGGGGGGGGTGGTGGTGAAGGAGGATAGCTAGAAAGTGACAGGTGAAGCCAGGTGAGTAGGATAGGTCCAGGGCTGGAGAAGGAATCTGATAGGAGAAAAGCGTGGACTATAGGAGAAGGGAAGGAGGAGGGGACCCCAGGGGTAAGTTATAAGTAGGTGAGGAGAGGTTTTACTGGAAGGAGAAACTGATATTTGTGCCATCAGGTTGCAGACTACCCAGACAGAATATAAGGTGTTACTCCTCCACCCTGAGGTGCACAAAAGGAGGCCATGGACTGACATTTCAGAACGGGAATGGGAATCAGAATTAAAATGTTTGGCCTCTGGGAAGTTTCACTTGTGGCGGATGGAGTGGAGGTGCTTGACGACGTGGTCCCCCAATTTACGATGGGTCTCACCAATGCAGAGGAGGCCGCATCGGGAGCACAGATACTCCAAATGTGCTCTAACCAGGGTTTTGTAGAGTAGTGTCATTACCTCATGGCTGTTGAGCTCAGTTCTTTAACTAATGAAGGTCAATGCACTGTCTACCTTCTTAATCACCTTGACAACCTGCGCTGCAATTTTGAGAGATCTACGGATGTGGATCCCAAGATGATGCTATTCCTCCGCACTGCTAAGTAAATATGAGCAAGCCATTTGGCCAATGCTGCTCTGCTGTTCTGTAAGATCATGTTATTGGCACGGTGGCACAGTGGTTAGCACAAGGCTTTACAGTACCAGCAATCAGGATTCAATTCCTGCCACTACCTGTAAGGAGTTTGTACGTTCTCCCTGTGACTGCGTGGGTTTCCTCTGGGTGCTCCATTTCCTGCCAATGTCCAAAGGTGTCTGGCTTAGAGTTACCAAGTTGTGGTCATGCTACATATGTTGGTGCTGGAAGCATGGCGACATGTTCGGGCTGCGTTGGTCATTGATGCAAACACTTCTCACTGTGTTTTTGATGTACATGTTATCTCAGTACCACTTTGCTGCACTAATCCCAAATCCATGATTTCCCTAATATCCAAAAATCTATCAATTTCTGCATTAAATATGCTGTGCCTAGTCCTCCACAGCCTCAGGTAGATGCCTATCATGTCACTGTCCTCACTGGCTAAACCCCCACCCCTTTATCTTGAGACTCTGCTCCTTGACAACCTCCTAGTTTGGGGAGCCATCTCTCCCATGAGAATTTTCTTTCAAAAAAATTCTTCTGATAAACCTTTGGAAATGCTGCATTTGAGCTACTTTGTGGAGGACAGGAAGGCCGTGGCGGCTTTGGAGAGGGTGCAGAAGAGGTTGACCAGGATACTGCCTGGATAAGAGGATATGAGACATGAGGGAAGGTTGGACAAACTTGTGTTGTTTTCTCTGGAGAATTGGAGGGGAGACCGGATAGAAGTTTATAAAATCATGAGAAGCAAAGATAGGGTAGACAACTGTTTCTGTTTCCCAGGTTGAAATGTGTAATACGAGAGGGTACACATTTAAGATGAGAGGACGAAAGATTAAAAGAAATGTGGGGGACAAGTTTCTTTTACGGGGGGTGGTCGGTGTCTGGAATGGTGGAGGTAGATCTGATAATGGTGTATGATAGACACGTGAATGTGCAGGGAATGGAAGGGTGTGGATCACATACAGGCAGACGAGATTTGGTTTAATTTGGCATTGACATTGTGAGTTGAAGAGCCTGTTCCTGAGCTGACCTGCTCTGTGTTCATTGTCAATAATCAACATTGTAACAGCTCAGTAAGATTTAACATGGGAGAGGATCAGGAATTTTAAACTGCTGGGTGTTACTATTTCAAAGGACCTGACCTGGGCCCAGCATGCAAGCACAACTGTGGAGAAAGCATGGCAGGGTCACGACTTCCTCTGGAGTCTGAGGAGATCTGGCATGATATCAGAAACTTTGACAAACTTCTACAGATGTGTCGTGGAAAGTATTTTGACTGGCTGCATCACAGCCTGGTATGGGAACACCAACGTCTTTGAACAGAAAATCTTCAAAAGGTATTGGATTTGGCCCAGTAAATCACAGGTAAAATCCTCCCAACCATTGAGCACATCTACGTGAAACACTCTCTTGGAAAGCAGCGTCCATCATTGGAGATCCTCACCACCCAGGCCATGCTCTTTTCATGCTGCTGCTATCAGGTCGAAGGTACAAGAACCTCGGGTCTCACACCACTGGGTTAAAGAACAGTTACTGCCCTTCAACCATCAGACTGTTGAACAAAAGGGCAGAGATACACTCACCTGCCCATCCACTGAGATGTTCCCACAACTAATGATTTCACTTTCAAGGACTCTTTATCTCATTACCTCAAGTTCTTGTTATTTATTTATATTTGCATTTGCACAGTTTGTTGTCTTCTGCATGCTGGTCTTTCATTGATCCTGGTATATTTAGTATTCTATAGATTTGCTGAGTATACCCACAGGAAAATGAATCTCAGGGTTGTATATGGTGACATATATGCACTCTGAGAATAAAATTGACAGAGCTTTGAATATAGCCACAGAATGTGTGAGTAAGTGTATGTGAAGGAGCCTATCAATGCCTAATCGCCTACCTGGAAGTCCTGGTGACCACTGAATGATACAATCCTCCAGCTCCGTGTGGTAGAGTCAGAATTGAAGAGCTAACCGTCTTCTGTTGTGATCACATATATACTGAAGTGCAGCTGATTGTATTTGCAGAAGGATCCCTGTTCTGACTAAGCTGTCCCTGGGGAAGGAATGTGCATAAGGTTGGCAGGATGATACCCTGATCAGGGAAAGGTTGAATCGGTTAGGACTTTACTCCCTTGAGCATAGGTGAATGAGGGGTGAATTTGATAGAGGTACACAAAATTGATTGAGGTTGGCGTGATGGGGATACTTCTCTACCAAGGGAGGTGTAAGGTGCTCCTTTCCTCAGCTAGCCTTGGGCAAAGTGTAGCACCTGCTTTGCTATAGGCTCACGAGAAGTCATGGGAACAGTTGTGGATATCACTAGTCCTGGTTTTGTGACCACTGATGCCAGGCAGAGAATCTCTGAAGAGTATTGATAATGGCTGGGGTCGCCCATCTTGTAAAAGCACTGCCCAGAAGAAGGCAATGGAAAACCACGTCTGTAGAAAAATTTGCCAAGAACAATTATTGTCATGGATAGACCTTGATTACCAAAGTCGTGCATATTGACAATGATGATACAAAATTGTGAGGGGTATAGATGGGGTGAATGCAAACTAGCTTTTTCTACTGAGGTTGAGTGAGACTAGAATTAAAGGTCATGGGTTAAGGGTGAAAGGTGAAATATTTAAGGGGAAACTTCACTGAGAGGGTGGCGAGAAAGTGGAATGAGGAAGTGGTGGATATGTGTTTCATTGCAATCTTTAAGAGAAGTTTGGTTAAAGATGGGAGGGGCACGGAGGGCTATTGTCCAGGTGAGGGTCAAGGGGACCAGGCAGAATAACAGTTCAGCACGGGCTAGATAGGCTGAAGGGCCTGTTTCTGTGCTGTAGCACTTTGTGACTCTACGTCTGTGACTTACGCTCACAAGTGGCATCCAGTGGAGTCCAGGTTAAACCCTCCGCACAGCTGACCGAATCTGAGCTTCCTTGCTGGAGGACATAACCAGGGTGGCAATGATACAACACAGTGGTACCCACGGGAAAAGACGTCGAAGAAAGGAACTGCGCAGTGGGTGATCCGTTCTCCAGGTGTGGAGGATTGCCACACTCATCTTGGGGAAAGTAAAAAACACCACATTTAAGCTGGTGGTTTGCAAATGCAGGAACAACAATCTTTCCAGATTGATTGGCCCAGAGTCTGGGGACAGCCACCTGTTCCACCGTTCCCTGGCCCATGGATATCCTGTGAGAATGGTGAGAATGTCCTTTGAGCAGTTTCCCTATCCTGGCATAAATGTCATTGCATGGACAGCCAGGATGAGTGTCATGCCAAGACTGCTGCAGAAAATGACAGTCAGCTTAGTCGCACTCTAACTCAGCTGACTGTCAAAGATCAACGTGTTTCTTAACATCTTTTGCAGTCAGCAAGCAGTAAAATTTAAAGTAACGATTGAAGTAATCAAACCATCATTTAAAGCTCTGATAAAATGGATAAAATATATAGAAAGTTGTGACATCTAAGTGAACCAAATTATTTTGGGTTCCCTGAAACTTACCCCTCCTCCACACTGGGTCCTGTGTCAGTCCGGGTATGCTCACCTCCGGGTACCAAAATCGCAGTAGGTGCCAATCAGCCATTGTGGTCAGAAATGTACTGGGGGGTGGTGGGGTATAGTGAGGGATAGTGAGGAATAGTGTGGGGTGGTGGGGTATAGTGAGGGATAGTGGGGAATGGTGTGGGGCGGTGGGGTATAGTGAGGGATAGTGGGGAATGGTGTGGGGCGGTGGGGTATAGTGAGGGATAGTGGGGAATGGTGTGGGGCGGTGGGGTATAGTGAGGGATAGTGGGGAATAATGTGGGGCGGTGTGAGATAGTGGGGAATAGTGTGGGGCGGTGGGGTATAGTGAGGGATAGTGGGGAATGGTGTGGGGCGGTGGGGTATAGTGAGGGATAGTGGGGAATAATGTGGGGCGGTGTGAGATAGTGGGGAATAGTGTGGGGCGGTGGGGTATAGTGAGGGATAGTGTCGGGCGGTGGGGTATAGTGAGGAATAGTGTCGGGCGGTGTGGTATAGTGAGGGATAGTGTGGGGCGGTGGGGGATAGTGAGGGATAGTGTGGGGCGGTGGGGTATAGTGAGGGATAGTGTCGGGCGGTGGGGTATAGTGAGGAATAGTGTCGGGCGGTGTGGTATAGTGAGGAATAGTGTCGGGCGGTGGGGTATAGTGAGGGATAGTGTGGGGCGGTGGGGGATAGTGAGGGATAGTGTGGGGCGGTGTGGGATAGTGAGGGATAGTGTGGGGCGGTGGGGGATAGTGACGGGGCATGGAGTGACCGCTTGACAGCAATACCCATTTTCATGTTAACTGGCAATGGACGGCTAACTGCTCCGGCAGGCAGGCACCCTCTCTATCCTGCTGGAAGGCTCCACTGGCTGGGATGCTCTTTTGTTTTCTGTGAGGTTCTATGTGGGATCTCCCCCGGCTGGAATACTCCCCCACTGACCGGATACTCCATCCCGCCGAGGAGTTGCCCCTCTCCTCGGATGGAGGGACTCCCTCTCTGGCTGCTAAGTTCCCATTCTCGCTGGGAGTTTCCCCCTCTCACTGGCCCAGGGGGTTCTCTCTCTCCTGTTGGAAAGCTCCATTGACCGGGACGCTCCCTCCCACCGGCTCCTGGTTGGAAGTGGCTTCGCGCAGGGTCTTCTCCGGGCCGGGACACGCTCCCGCTTTTCTCCCGACGCATGGACTTGGGACTGGATGCCGGCGCCACTGCGAGAAAACTGCCTTGCCGCCGGGTTAGGGTCGGGGTGGGCACTTGGTACCCTGGCTGGATCTTCCTGTCCGGTACCGGGGCTCGCTCCTCCTTCCCCCGCACAGGCAGGTCCCGTGTTTCTTAGCTCCAGGGAGACGGCGCCGACCCGTTAACGCACACAAGCCACCGGGGTCCGGCGTTCGCGGTTGTTCTTGTCCGCCCGGGACCCAAGCTCCGCACCCCCGGGAGCGGCTCCCGTGCGTCCCCGCCGCTTACCCGCCGACCGCGTTGTCACTCGAGCCGACACCGATGCTGCCAACAGGACGAAGAACGAAGCCCACGCCATGGAATCGGTACAGGGAACAGCCGCCGAATGTACGTGAGCTGCCCCGCACCTCAGCCTATATATGTCCAAGTCTCCCCGGGCTGGCCCGCGGCGAATCAGTGAGCGGGGGAAAGGTCCGCTCCACACGCACCGGACAGCGCACTTGGGCGGATCTGGCGCTTAACGGTACCCGTGCTCCTGTCTACAGAAGGCGGCTTGGAAACTAGCGAACCCCGTTTCCCGGTCTCCTGTTCACTGGTCTCTGCCCGTTCCCCATGCATGGTTTATCGATCACCGGTCTCCCGTTCACCGACTCCCCCGTCACAGTTCACCAATCAACTGTTCACCGGTTCCCACATTTACCGATAATCGTTCCTCAGTTACGCTCCCCATTCAGCAAGCAGGGTCACCGTTTAGTGATCATTGGTGCCCCGGTTCACCGTTCACCGCTCCCGCGTTCCCCAGTCTCCCTTCACCGGCCCAGACTCTCCCTGTGAGCCTACCCTGGCCGGGTTTACTGCGGCCCGTGACACCGCCGGCCTCTCCTTGCCCCCAGACCCCGCCACCCACAGAATCCCGCAATTTCGGCAACAGCCTCCGATCTCCGGCTCCACAACCCCGAAGCACCCATACTTTGCCCGATGGTTGTCAAATCCCCATTTGCCGTCGAAACTTTAAAATGACAAACTCCGTTTTTTAACGCGAGGCGTTCCTTCCCCACTCCCAAACCTCACCGAAGTACTTTGCCATTGTCTTCTTCTGGGCAGTGTCTTTTCAAGACGGGTGACCCCAGACATGATCAATACTCTTCAATAAAAAGATTTGAAAGAAAAGAAATACTCTTCAGCGATTGTCTACTTGGTGTCAGTGGTCGCACAACCAGGAATTGTGATGTGCTGGTAGGACCATCCACCACCTGCTCCCGTGGCTTCTCGTGACCCTGATCGTGGGAGGGGGGGGGTCTAGCCTGCAGATGCTACACCTTGCCCAAGAGTGGCCTGCAGGCTAGCAGAGGGAAGGAGCACCTCACACCTGCCTTGGTAGAGACACACCTCCAACCCCACCACCTTCATCCACATTAACGGTCTGAATGAGTTTGGAGGTTTCCGGGTCGGTGAGTTTGGGGTTGACTCTGATATTGGTGATGTGATGGATGGTGCTGGAACAACGCAAAGCTGCTGCGGGAGGAACTCAGCAGGTCGAGCAGCCTCTGTGAGGGGTGGTGGGTGTGTGTGTGTGGGAGGGGGGGGGGTGGAAGAGGAGCTGTCAATGTTTCTGGTGGAAACCAGATCTGAAAGTGGAGAGGGAAGACAGCCAAACGAGAAGGAAGTGGTGAGACAGGAGCTGGAAGTGGGAATGTGAGATGACAGGCAGGTTGTACCAGGCAAGGGAGGGGAGTGGGAAGGTCGGGCGGGGGGGGGGGGGTGATCGATGCAAGCAAACAAAGAGAGGAGCAGAACTAAAGGTAGAGAGAGCAAGGCTGTAGGAGGGAGAAGCTCAGAGATTGCTGCTGGAGGGAGAGAACCAGGAACTCAAAGATCTGCCAGTGCCAGACTGCATAAGACACAGGAGCAGAATTAGGCCATTCAGCCCGTAAGTCTGCTGTGCCGTTCCATCATGGTTGAGTAATCAGGACTGATAAGTCGGCACGAATATGGAGACAGGAGTAGGGCACATGGAACCAGGCAGGGACTGGGTGGGGGGAGAGTGTCTCAGCGATCCTTTGGGTGAGCTGAGGTGTGTGTGTAGTTATGAATGGAAGCAGAAGGGAAAGGTGAAGGGGGAGAAAAATGTGAGGACCCGGGGAGGATTAGAAGGAACAGGCTGGGGGAGGGAATGGAATTTTACTCAAAAGTGGAAAATTCAGTGTTCCTACCACTGGCTTGTAGACCACCCATGTGGAATTGAGGGGTTGTTCCTCCAGCCTCTGTCGGGCCTCACCCTGTCAGTGGGACAGCCATGGATGTATAGGTCAGTGTAGGGATGGGGAATGGGAGCTGGAATGGTCGGCATCTGGAAGCATGGGATGGCCTTTGTGGACCAAGCATAGGTTTTCTGTGAAATACTCTTCAGGTCTGTGTTCGGATTTGTTGGTGTAGAGAAGGCCACCTCGGGAGCACTATTCAGGGAGTGTTAAGGTGCCTCCACAACACATAGAAACTTAGAAAATAGGTGCAGGTGTAGGCCATTCGGCTCTTCGAGCCTGCACCGCCATTCAGTGTGATCATGGCTGATCATCCAACTCAGAACCCTGTACCAGCCTTCTCTCCATACCCTCTGATCCCTTTAGCCACAAGGGCCATATCTAACTCCCTCTTAAATATAGCCAATGAACTGGTCTCAACTGTTTCCTGTGGCAGAGAATTCCACAGATTCACCACTCTCTGTGTGAAGAAGTTTTTCCTAATCTCCGTCCTAAAAGGCTTCCCCTTTATCCTCAAACTGTGACCCCTCGTTCTGGACTTTCCCAACATCGGGAACAATCTTCCTGCATCTAGCCTGTCCAATTCCTTTAAGAATTGATATGTTTCAATAAGATCCCCCCTCAATCTTCTAAATTCCAATGAGTATAAGCCTAGTTGATCCAGTCTTTCATCATATGAAAGTCCTGCCATCCCAGGAATCAATCTGGTGAACCTTCTTTGTACTCCCTCTATGGCAAGGATGTCTTTCCTCAGATTAGGGGACCAAAACTGCACACAATACTCCAGGTGTGGCCTCACCAAGGCCTAGTACAACTGCAGTAGTACCTCCCTGCTCCTGTACTCGAATCCTCTTGCTATGAATGCCAGCATACCGTTCGCCTTTTTCACCGCCTGCTGTACCTGCATGCCCACTTTCAATGACTGGTGTATAATGACACCCAGGTCTCATTGCACCTCCCCCTTTCCTAATCGGCCACCATTCAGAAAATAATTTGTTTTCCTGTTTTTGCCACCAAAGTGGATAACCTCACATTTATCCTCATTAAATTGCATCTGCCATGAATTTGGCCACTCACCCAACCTGTCCAAGTCACCCTGCATCCTCTTAGCATCCTCCTCACGGCTAACACTGCCGCCCAGCTTCATGTCATCCGCAAACTTGGAGATGCTGCATTTAATTCCCTCGTCTAAGTCATTAACATATATTGTAAACAACTGGGGTCCCAGCACTGAGCCTTGCGGTACCCCACTAGTCACTGCCTGCCATTCTGAAAAGGTCTCGTTTATTCCCACTCTTTGCTTCCTGTCTGCCAACCAATTCTCTATCCACATCAATACCTTACCCCTAATACCGTGTGCTTTAAGTTTGCACACTAATCTCCTGTGTGGGACCTTGTCAAAAGCCTTTTGAAAATCCAAAGCTACCACATCCACTGGTTCTCCCCTACCCACTCTACTAGTTACATCCTCAAAAAATTCTATGAGGTTCGTCAGACATGATTTTTCTTTCACAACTCCATGCTGACTTTGTCTGATGATTTCACTGCTTTCCAAATGTGCTGTTATCACATCTTTGATAACTGACTCTAGCATTTTCCCCACCACCAATGTTAGGCTAACCGGTCTATAATTCCCTGGTTTCTCTCTCTCTCCCTTTTTAAAAAGTGGGGTTACATTAGCCACCCTCCAATCCTCAGGAACTAGTCCAGAATTTAAAGAGTTTTGAAAAATTATCACTAATGCATCCACTATTTCTTGGGCTACTTCCTTAAGCACTCTAGGATGCAGACCATCTGGCCCTGGGGATTTATCTGCCTTTAATCCCTTCAATTTACCTAACACCACTTCCCTACTAACATGTATTTCCCTCAGTTCCTCTATCTCACTGGACCCTCTGTCCCCTACTATTTCCGGAAGATTATTTATGTCCTCCTTATTGAAGACAGAACCAAAGTAGTTATTCAATTGGTTTGCCATGTCCTTGCTCCACATAATAAATTCACCTTTTTCTGTCTGTAGGGGACCTACATGGAATAACAAAGTCCAAAGTTCAAAGTAAATTTATTATCAAAGTACATCTGTCTCCATTTACAACCTTGGGCATACTCATATAACCTATAGAGTAATAACCGTTACAGAATCAATGGAAGACAGCCCAGCCCAGCTGCAGGAAGATGGCACTGGTAAACCATGGTGAATTTCTGTGGGCTGTGGACAATACTTCTACATTTAACTCTGGTCACCTCATTATGGGAAGGATGTGGAAGATTTAGAGAGGATGCAGAGGAGATTTACTAGGATGCTGCCTGGATTAGAGATCATGTCCTCGTTCCTCCTCTCCCTGTTTCTTCACTCCCTCACTCCCTCCTCCTCCCCTTCTCTCTTCCTCAGTCCTCTCCCATACCTCCCCCTCCACCCTCTGCCCGCTTCTCCCATCCCCTCCTTCTCCCCTCTGCCCTCTCTCTCTTTCCCCATCTTTCCCCTCTCCCACACCCTTCTTCTCCCCCACTCCCTTCCCCTTCCCTGCCCTCTCCTCTCCCACCACTTCCCTCAAACCCTCCCTTCCCTTTCTCTCCCCTTCCCTCACCCCCTCACTCCCCCACTTTTTTCTCTCCTCTACCCCTCCTCTACCCCACACCCTCCCCTCCCTTCTTCTGTCTCCCCTCTCTTCTCTGTCTTTACTTTCCCCTTCTCCCAGTTCCTCTCTCCCCTCTCCATCCATTCAATCGTTCCCCTTCACCTTTCACCTCCCTCTCTCCCCTCTCCTTCCTCCTTCCCTCCCCCTCCCTCCCTCCCTCCCTTTTCCCTCCTCCCCCTCCCTCCCTCCTCCCTCCTCCCCCTCCCTCCCTCTCCCCCCCTCCCTCTCCCCTCCTCCTCCTCCCTCCCCTCCCTCCCTCACCACCTCCCCTTCCTCCTCCTCTCCCTCCTCCCTCCCCCCTCCCTCCCCCCTCCTCCTCTCCCTCCTCCCCCCTCCTCTCCCTCCTCCCTCCTTTCCCTCCCCTCCACTCCTCCCTCCCTCCCATCCTCCCTCTTTTCCCCTCCCTCCCTCCCTCCCTCTCCCCCTCCTTTCCCCTCCCTCCCTCTTCCCCTCCTTTCCCCTCCCTCCCTCTCCCCTCCTCCCTCTCCACTCCTCCCTCTCCCCTCCTCTCTCTACCCCACCCTTCCTTCCTCTCCCTACCCCACCCTTCCTTCCTCCCTATGCCCTCTCTCGCATTCTCTCTCAGTCGACACTCCGGTGCCCCCTGGACAACACTCCCGGGCGGGGTTGTTCTCTTGCCGGGGCGTCTCTCTGTGTTGCCGCCTCCCTTATCTCTGGTGACAGGCGCTCCGCTCTACACTCGCTCTCTGCTGGAGCCGTCACCGTCCCAGCCCGGGCGAACAGAGGCGGCCGATCGCAGGATCCAGCAGGAGTCCACCGCCTGGGCTCCGATCACCGTCACGGAGCGAGTGAGTGTCCGCAGCCGGTAAACGGATCACTGTCACGGCGCCAAGATGAAGCCCTTCCTGGTTGCGCTGCTGCTTTTTGCGTTTGTCGGAGGAAGCCAGGGTGAGTTACTGTTGTTTCCCCTTCCCCACACGCCCCTAAGCAACTCCCAACCCGCCCCTATCCTACACCGTCCCGGGCCCTTCCCCTTCCCCTTCCCCTTCCCCTTCCCCTTCCCCACTCCATCCCCACCCTACACCGTCCAGGGCCCTTCCCCTTCCCCACTCCGACCCACTCTACACCGTCCCGGGCCCTTCCCCTTCCCCTTCCCCACTCCGTCCCCACCCTACACCGTCCAGGGCCCTTCCCCTTCCCCACTCTGTCCCAACCCTACACCGTCCCGGGCCCTTCCCCTTCCCCTTCCCCACTCTGTCCCAACCCTACACTGTCCTGGGCCCTTCCCCTTCCCCACTCCGTCCCCACCCTACACCGTCCAGGGCCCTTCCCCTTCCTGTTCCCTACATTATCTCTGCTCTTCTCTCCCTCCGCTCCTTCCCCCGTTCTACAACCGTCCCTGCCCCTCCTCTAAGTCTCCTGGTACCCGGACCACCACCAGAGTCCGGTCCCGAAACTCGTCGGCCCTAATACCCACCAACTCCGAGGACACCCAACCCTCCCCTGCTACCGAGGAACAAGCAGTGGGACTGCCGTCAGATTCTGGCCCTGAATACCGTCTGTACCCCTTGGGACGGCTCAGGTCGTGCTGATCCATGGTGATTCACTGCTGAACCGTCCCGCCTGTTATTGCAGCCTCAGCCCCAATAGAGTCATACAGCTCTGAAAAAGGCCCTTTGGCCCAACTGGTCCATGCACTACAGCACCCTCTCTGTTGTCCCAATGCCTGTGACCCTCCAAGACCCTCCATGTACCTATCCACATGCCTCTTTCTGTAGCAATGGTACTCGCCTGGACTGCTGTTCATTCTGTCCTGATGGAGTCAGCCCCCACTCACCTCCAAGGACACCTGTATTCCTCTCTGCCACTCTGACAGCTTCTACCCTCCAGTGTTGTGTGGGGAAGGAGTCCCGGGGTTTAGAGCCAGAGGTGGTGAGGGAACTGTGATACACGTTAAGGTCAGCTGTGAATTTGGTAGTGAACCTGTGGGTGCTTCCCTGAGTTCCCTGCCCTTGACCTCCAGAGTGGCTGTCAAAGCAAGGATGTAATGCTGAGGTTTATAAGGCATTGGTCAGACCACACTTGGAGTATTGTGAGTAGTTTTAGGCCCCTTATCTAAGAAAAGTTGTGCTGGTATTGGAGAGAGTCCGGAAGAGGTTCACATGAATAATTCTGGGAATGAAAGAGTTAATGTATGAAGAGAGTTTGACAACTATGGGCCTGTAATCGCCGGAGTTTCAAAAAACGAAGGGTGATCGAATTGAAACCTACCATAGAAAGGCCTAGATAGAGTGGATGTGGAGAGGATTTTTCCAATAGTGGGGGAGTTTAGGATCAGAGGGCAAAGTCTCAGAATGGAGGGACTTCCATTTAGAACAGAAATGAGGAAGAATTTCTTTAGCCAGAGGGTGGTGTATCTGTGGAATTCATTGCCACAGACGGCTGTGGAGGCCAGGTCATTGGGTATATTTAAAGCGGAATTCGGTAGGTTCTTGATTAGACAGGGTGTCAAAGCTAACGGGTAGAAGGCAGGAAATGTCTGAGTGGCAAATTAAATCAATCATGATGGAATGGTGGCGAAGATTCGATGGGCCGAATGACTCGATTCTGCTCCTATGCCTCATGGTCTTACAGGTGGTGGTGCTGTCCTGAGTCGCCTGCCCTTGTTCTTCTGAGGACAAGAGGGGAAGCCCGCTGAGTTGGGCAGTGTCTGAGGAGGGAAAGGAACAGTGGTTGGCCTTGGTGGGAACTCTGCACCAGCACATTGCTCGTTGCTCCAGCAACTGCCCTCTTCTGGGATGTAAGGGGAAAGATTTAAAAAGGGCCTGGGGGGCACCATTTTCATGTAGAGGGTGGTGAGTGTGTGGAACAAGCTGCTAGAGGAAGTGGTTGAGTCAGGTACAATAGTGTCATTTAAGAAAAACTTGGATAGGTACGTGGAGGGGCCGGACTTAGAAGGACATAAGACAATAAGTTGTAGGAACAGAATTAGGTCATTTGTCCCATCAAGCAAAGGAAAGGCTTTGCATTATTGGTTGCTGGTCTCCTCCGTCTGTGGATTTTGAGATCTTCTTCATTTGCAAGCATGAACGCTTCTAAGTAAACATGGGCCCTTTCTTATTGGCCAATGTCAATTAGGTCAAAAACATATAAATAATACTTAACTCAGTGCACATGAACTTCACTCAGAATGTGATATTTCAAAGTTCGAGGTAAATTTCATTATCAGTGTACATATATGTCACCATATACCACCCTGAGATTCATTTTCCTGTGGGCATACTCAGCAAATCTATAGAATAGTAACTATAACAGGATCAATGAAAGATCAGCCAGAGTGCAGAAGACAACAAACTGCAAATACAAATATAAGTAAATAGCAATAAATAACAAGAACATGAGATAATGAGATAAAGAGTCCTTACAGTGCGATCATTGGTTGTGGGGACATTTATTATCAGTGTACATATATGTCACCATATACCACCCTGAGATGGTGCAAATGAAAGTAGTTATCCCCTTCTATTCAAGAGTCTGATGGTTGAGTGGTAGGAACTGTTCCTGAACTTGGAGGTGTAAGTCCTGCGGCTCTTGTACCTTCTACCTGATGGCAGCAGTGAGAAGAGAGCATGACCTGGATTCAGGATCAGTTCCTGTGGATTGGAGGGTGGTTAATGTTGTCCCACTTTTCAAGAAAGGAGGGAGAGAGAAAACAGGGAATTATAGACCGGTTAGCCTGACGTCAGTGGTGGGAAAGATGCTGGAGTCAATTATAAAAGATGAAATTACGACACATTTGGATAGCAGTAACAGGATAGTCCGAGTCAGCATGGATTTACGAAGGGGAAATCGTGCTTGCCTAATCTTCTGGAATTTTTTGAGGATGTAACTATGAAAATGGACAAGGGAGAGCCAGTGGATGTAGTGTACCTGGACTTTCAGAAAGCCTTTGATAAAGTCCCACATAGGAGGTTAGTGGGCAAAATTAGGGCACATGGTATTGGGAGCAGAGTACTGACATGGATTGAGAATTGGCTGGCTGACAGAAAACAAAGAGTAGCGATTAACGGGTCCCTTTCAGAATGGCAGGCAATGACCAGTGAGATACCGCAAGGTTCAGTGCTGGGTTCGCAGCTGTTTACAATATACATTAATGATGTAGATGAAGGGATTAGAAGTAGCATTAGCAAATTTGCAGATGACACAAAACTGGGTGGCAGTGTGAAATGTGAGGAGGATGTTATGAAAATGCAGGGTGACTTAGACAGGCTGGGTGAGTGGGCGGATGCATGGCAGATGCAGTTTAATGTGGATAAATGTGAGGTGGTAAGAACAGGAAGGCAGATTATTAACTAAATGGAGTTAAGTTTGGAAACAGGGAAGCACAACGAGATCTAGGTGTTTTGGTACATCAGTCACTGAAAGCAAGCATGCAAGTACAGCAGGCAGTGAAGAAAGCTAATGGCATGCTGGCCTTCATAACAAGGGAAATTGAGTATAAGAGCAAAGAGGTCCTTCTGCAGCTGTACAGGGCCCTGGTGAGACCACACCTGGAGTACTGTGTGCAGTTTTGGTCTCCAAATTTGAGGAAGGACATTCTTGCTATTGACGGAGTGCAGCGTTGATTCACAAGGTTAATTCTCGGTATGGCGGGACTGTCATATGTTGAAAGATTGGAGCGACTGGGCATGTATACACTGGAATTTAGAAGGATGAGAGGGGATCTGATTGAAACATATAAGATTATAAAGTGATTGGACACGCTAGAGGCAGGAAACATGTTCCCGCTGAGTGCAGAACCAGAGGCCACAGTTTAAGAGTAAGGGGTAGGCCATTTAGAACGGAATGGAAGAAAAACTTTTTCTGCCAGAGAGTGGTGGATATGTGGAGTGCTCTGCCCCAGAAGGCAGTGGAGGCCAAGTCTCTGGATGCTTTCAAGAAAGAGATGGATAGAGCTCTTAAAGATAGCGGAATCAAAGGTTATGGGGATAAGGCAGGAACTGGATACTGATTGTGGATGATCAGCCATGATCACAGTGAATAGTGGTGCTGGCTCAAAGGCCGAATGGCCTACTCCTGCACCTATTGTCTATTGTCTATTGTCTATTGACCTGGGTGGTGGGAATCTCTGATGGCGAATATCTGTGCTACAACAGTGTTTCTTGTAGATGTACTTAGTGGATAGGAGGGATATACCTATGATTTATTGGGCCAAATGCACTACCTTTTGTCGGATTTTCCATTCAAAGGCATTGGTATTTCCATACTAGGCTGTGTTACAACCAGTCAATATACTCTCCACTACACTTCTGTAGAAGTTAGTCAAATTTTCATATTTATTTTGAGATCCTCATTTAATTTTTAGAGATTACATTTAAATTCCAAGTTAATGGTCCAAACCCCGGAGGAGTGTTGCAAGCTAAAGGATTTGAATCCTCCTGAAATTGCATTTAATGTATGGCATCGGAGTTTATAAAATTGATGGTGAAGGTGTTTGTGTTTTGTGCAGCCGACAGCTGTGGTACTCCACCAGCCCTGGAGAATGGGGACTACAGTGTACCGAGCTACTCAGTTGGGAGCTGGACGCACTACACCTGTAATGAAGGGTAAGCACTGACTCTCCATTAGACCATATGACAACAGACGGCTGTTGAGATTGAGATATTTGGTATCTTTAAAGCTGTTCTTTTTTAGTCGGGGCATCAAAGGTTATGGAGAGAAGGCAGGAAATGGGGTCGAGTGGGATATTAAATCAGCCATGATGATGGAAGAGCAGACTTGATGGGCTGAATGGCCTAATTATGCTCCTATGTTTTATGGTCTTATGTTCTAAGTTGTCTCCACCCATGTCAGCCGAGACCTGCATCAGTCTCTCCAATATCCAATGTTTAGCCAGCTTATCTCCACCCTGCAGGAGGGCTGTGGAGGGAGGTAACTGGTGAGAAACCCAGCCCCATCTATCTCTGCTGGCTGGCTGACTTCCTGTAAGCAGCTACCAACCAGATGATTTTATCTCCCCCTCTCCACCTCCCTTACCGGAGATCTCCCCTCAGCTCAGAATCACCAGCTCACTGCCTGTGGTGGTTTACAGGGATGGGGCTGTGTCAGACCCCAGGAGTAAAACCAAGGAAAAGGCAGGTCTCCCTCTCCCCCACCCCCACCGTGGATCTCTGCAGACTGTGTGTTGTCAGGGGGAGGCAGAATTTTCACTGTTTAACACTAGACATTATGAGTGACTACTGAGTGTGAACAATGGACTAACTGCAAGGAGTGACCATTGCTAAGAGAACTGAGAGTGACTACTGGGGGGTGAACACCAAGCGTGATCACTGGGAGTGAACACTGGGGGATGACCACTAAGGGTGTTGTTGTAGTTAATTCCAGGTGGATCCACTCCAAGCCATCACTCCCTGGTGGAATAATAGAGCACAGGAACAAGCCCTTCAGCCCATCATGGCTATGCAGACCCAGATGCCAACTTAAACTAATCCCACCTGCCTACACATGGTCCATGTGTCTCCATTCCCTGCCTGGCCAATCTTGGGTTATTTTTTGTGCAGCATTAGAGGCTGAGGAATGGCCTGATGGAGGTTTATAAGATTATGTGAGGCATTGATTGGGTAGATGGAGTGTTTTTGGCAGGGTAGTGTATTGATAATGGCTGGGGTCACCCGTCTTGTGAAGACACCGTCTAGAAGGAGGCAATGGCAACCATCTCTGTCGACCAATTTGTCAAGAACAATCATGGACGTGAGACCATGTTTGCCCATGTCATACATAGAAACATAGAAACATAGAAAATAGGTGCAGGAGTAGGCCATTCGGCCCTTCGAGCCTGCACCGCCATTTATTATGATCATGGCTGATCATCCAACTCAGAACCCAGCCTTCCCTCCATACCCCGTGACCCCTGTAGCCACAAGGGCCATATCTAACTTCCTTTTAAACATAGCTAATGAACTGGCCTCAACAGTTTGCTGTGGCAGAGAATTCCACAGATTCACCACTCTCTGTGTGAAGAAGTTTTTCCTAACCTCGGTCCTAAAAGGCTTCCCCTCTATCCTCAAACTGTGACCCCTCGTTCTAGACCTCCCCAACATCGGGAACAATCTTCCCGCATCTAGCCTGTCCAATCCCTTTAGGATCTTATACGTTTCAATCAGATCCCCCCTCAATCTTCTAAATTCCAACGAGTACAAGCCCAGTTCATCCAGTCTTTCTTCATATGAAAGACCTGGTGTATAATGATTATGAGAAAATCATGTAGTAGAGGGCATGGGTGTAGGTGAGAGCAGAGAAGTTTAAAGGAAATGTACGGGTAAGTCTTTTAGAAAAAGACTGTTATGTGACTGGAACACGCTGCTAGTCGAGGAGCTGGAAGCAGATACGATAGCCATGTTTATGGAAGACAGGATCCATCACTAAAGACACCCCACCCCTCCCTACCACCCAGGACATGGCCTCTTCTCACTGCTACCATCAGGGAGGAGGTTCAGGAGCCTGAAGATCCACTCTCAGTAATTCAGGGACAGTTTCTTCTCCTTCCACCATCAGATTTCTGAATGGACACTGAACCCATGAACACCACCTCACTGCTTTTTTTCCACCACTTACTTATACACACTGAAAAATATACTAAATACACTTACTGGAATAGAGTTATTTATTATTATGTATTGCAATGTACAGCTGCTACATAACAACAAATTTCACAGCATATGGCCAGTGATATTAAAGCTGATCCTGATTCTGAGTGGCGTTGGAGGGAATTATTTAGACTGGGCTCGTAATCAGCACAGAAGCGATGGGCTGAATGGCCTGTTCTTGTACCGGCCTAGTTTCACACATGTCTGCAAAGCTGGCTCTACACACTGCTTTGGAGTTTAGAATTTTGCTTCCTAATCTCTATTGGGAAAAATACCACCCAGTTGTAAGGAATGGGAAACCCATTGTAATTCAGTTAGTTTTGGTTTGTATGGGTGACCCTGTGTGTGCATCAGGATAGGTTCTTGATTAGCCAGGGCATCAGAGGGTATGGGGAGAAGGCAAGGGAGTTGGGGTGACTGGAAGAATTGGACCAGCCATGATTGAATGGCAGAGCAGACTGGATGGGCCAAATGGCTTACTTCTGCTCCTTTATCTTATGGTCCAATGTTGTTCTGCTGTGCACATGTGTAAGCTATGCTGGCTCCAGGATATGTGGCAACATTTGCTGGCTGCCCCAGCACAGCCTTACATTTTGTTTGTTGTTAATGCCAATGATAGCTTTTACTGTATGGTTCGATGTACGCCTGATAAATAAATCTGACTCTTGAATCTTGCCCAGTTCATCTGAAGCTTTTTTTTTCAGCTATATTCTGTATGGGAGAAATAGGAGGCTGTGCACTAAAAATGGATGGACCAGAGGTGATATGTCTTGTCAGAGTAAGTGACGAATAGATCTTCTTCTCACTTGGTTACTATGTTTTAAACCATTTCACTATGAAACAATTGTGGAGAAAGTTAGGTGTTGGCCTGTTAGGATAGTGGGGAGCAGAGATCCCTTCACTCAGGTGCTTGTCAGTCCGTAATGAGCAAAGTTCAAAGTAAACCTATTATCAAAGTACATAAATGTCACCAAATACAACCCTGAGTTCATTTTCTTGTGGGCATTCACAGTAAATATGAGAAACACAACGGAATCAATGAAAGACTGCACCCAACAGGATGGACAAACAACCAACGTGCAAAAAGCAACAAAGGTGGAAAAACAAAAAGGAAGGGGGAAAAAGAGAAATAATAATACTAATCATAACAAATAAGCAACAAATATCGAGAACATAAGATGACGAGTCCTCGAAAGTGAGTCCATAGGTTGTGGGAACATCTCAGAGATGGGTGTGAGTTATCTCCTCTGGTCCAAGAGCCTGATGATTGAGGGGTAGTAACTGTTCCTGAACCTGGTGGTGAGGTCCTGAGGCTCCTGTACCTTCTTCCTGATGGCAGCAGTGAAATGAAAGCATGTCCTGGGTGGCGGGGGTCCCTGTTGTTGGATACTGCTCTCCGAGGCAGTGTCTCGGTTAATGATGGCAAACATGTTGTGATCCTTCTTGAACTCCCTGTCAACATGAGTGGTCACTTTAAGGGAGCTATAGGCTTTAGCTGTATTCCACTTGAAAAAATTACTTATAATTTAAGAAATAAATATGATACATTTTTTAATATTTGGCACCCTTATTTACAAAAGTTAGGATTGTATATGTAGGTGCTGCGAGGATAAAGATGTTGGTCCTTTGGGGAAAGAAACAAATACATATATTAAATTTATTTTGAATCCCATGGAGCATGTGGAGACCTTCCAATATCCAGGCGGTCTTTCATTTTTTTTTCTGTTGTTTTTTCTTTTTCCTTCCTTTCTTTTAGGTAGGGGTATGTATGGGGGGGGGAAGGGTTAAAAGGAGGGGGGAGGGTAGATATTATTACTCCATGTAATCAAGTTTGAAAATTGAATAAAAAAGTTATAAAGAAAGGGAGCTATAGGCTTTGACGCTGACATCCCTCTGAATGTTAACACTGTTGAGGATGCTGCTATTAACTGTGTACTGTCCCTTTATGTTAAGTGCAACACCACGCTGCATAACAAGAGTTAATATTGTTATAAAAATAGAGTGACCGCTGGGAGTGACCGGCTGGAATAAATTCTCCAAGTGACCATCGTAAATCTGTTTGATCTCAGTCAGGACAGTCACTTGTCTCACCTCCCCGATCACTCCTGCCTGTAACCACTGGTGACGACAGTTTCACTCTCTGTTTTACAGTAAGAAAGTGTGACCATCCACCGACGATCAGCCATGGCACTGTGACTGAGGGAGAGGAATGGCTGTACGGATACATGGCGAATTATTCCTGTGACGAGGGCCATAGCTTGACCGGTCAAGAGACCATTCGCTGCACGGGTACTGGTGCCTGGAGTCACCCCCCTCCAAACTGTACAGGTGATGTAGCCCAGGTGTTGAATGCTGGCAGCTGATCACTGGCTGCGTGGGATGCTGTCGATGAAAGCATCGGTATGGGCAGTCTACACTGGGTGGGTGGGTGGTGTTCTGGAGTTTACCTGCACAATTGTCCTGGGATAGTGCTCATTTCATTTTTCACAGGGTTCCTGCCAGCCGGTCTTCAAATTTCCCCCAGAACATCTCTTCCAATAAAAAAAAGTAGCGAAGCCAGCAGCTCAGAGAATGCAGATTTCCAATGTGAATTCTCTATATCCTTGTGGTCTGCCACTCAGAATGATGCCTATAGTGGGGGAGTCCAGGACCAGAGGGCACAGCCTCTGAATGTAAGGATGTCCCTTTGAATGGAATTCAAAGTCCCTGTCTGTGGAACTCATTGCCCAAGAGGTTGTGGAGGTCAAGTCAAGTTTGAAGTGCAGGTTGAAATATTCTTGATTAGTAAAGGTGTCAAAGGTTATGGGGAGAATGGGGTTGAGAGGGACAATAAATCAACTATGATGGAATGGCAGAGCGGCTTTGAATGGGCAAATGACCCTATGTCTTATTACAAAGAACAGAAAGTCTGAAGATGCTGAAATTCCAAGCAACACACACAAGATGCTGGAGGAACTCAGCAGGCCGGGCAGAACTATGGAAACGAGTATAGTCGATGTTTTGGCCAAGACCCTTCCTCTGGACTGGAGAATAAAAGACCTTTTTTCCCCAGTTGTGAGGAAGAGTGTCAGCCCGAAATGTCGACTGTACTCATTTCCATAGGTGCTGCCTGGCCTGCTGAGTTCCTCCAGCATTTTGTTTTCTTATGTTTTATGGTCTCTTTCTCCCGGCACTCACACCACCTCCCTTTGGCCATCGGCTCCCAGGCTCCAGGCAGAACCAGGGAATCCTCTGATCCAGTCTCACACTCATGACTGGAACAGGTGTCTATGCAGAAGAAGAGAAGTCAGTGAGTGGGGTCTGTTCCTTCTCCACGGAGACAGCAGCTCTTCATTGGAGTTGCAGAGAGTTGGAGAGGAACAGACCAAAGCCTGAGAGACTGGCTTCTTCGTTACTAATGTTCACACATTCACAATCAGAATCAGGGTTAATAATAATATCACTGGCATATGTCATGACATTTGTTGTTATTCAATAGCAGTACGTTGCAATACATCATAATAAAATATATGAATTACGATAAGAAATATATATGCATAATATGTGTATGCGTAGAGACTGTATATATAAAGTGAGTAGTGCAGAAGGAAAGGGAAGAAGAGTAGTGAAGTAGTGTTGATGGGTTCAATGACCATTCAGGAATCTGATGGTGGAGGGGAAGAAGCTGTTCCTGAATCTTTGCAGGCAACACACACAAAATGCTGGAGGAACTCAGCAGCTGAGGCAGCATCTATGGAAAGGAACAAACAGTTGACGTTTCAGGCCGAGACTCTTCTTCAGACCTGAGAGAAAAAGGATGAGAAGTCAGAGTAAGAAGGTGGGGGTGGGGGGTCGGGAGAGAAATGAGGAAGAAGTACAAGGTGGTAGGTGATAGGTGAAACTGGGACAGGGGGAGGGGGTGAAGTACAGAGCTGGGAAGTTGATCGGTGAAAGAGATGAAGGACTGGCGGAGGGGGAATCTGATAGGAGAGAGTAGAAGAGAATGGAAGAAAGGGAAGGAGGAGGAGACCCAGAGGGAGGTGATGGGCAGGTAAGGATAGAAGAGAGAGGGAAAGAGAAATGGTGAATGGTGAAGGGGGAGGGGCAATTACCGGAAGTTTGAAGCCAGAGTGGAGAAAAGAAGAAGAGGGGAGGGGGTGTGGAAATTTTTATACTGGAAGAAGAAATTGATTTTCATGTCATCAGGTTGGAAGCTACCCAGATGGAATCTAAGGTATTGCTCCTCGAGCCTGAGTGTGGCCTCATTGTGGTGGTAGAGGAGGCCATGGACTGACATGTTGGAAAGAGAACCAGAAGTAGAATTGAAATGGGTGGCCACAAGGAGATCCCACTTCTTCTGGTGGATGGAGTGTAGGTGTTCAGCGAAGCAGTCTTCCAATCTACGTCGGGTCTCACTGATATACAGGAGACCACACCAGAAGCACTGGATACTATAGATGACCCCAACAGACTCACAGGTGATGTGTTGCCTCACCTGGAAGGAGTGTTTGAGGCCCTGAATGGTAGTGAGGGAGGAGGTGTAGGAGCAGGTGTGGCACTTGTTCTGCTTGCAAGAATAAGTGCCAGAAGGGAGATTAGCGGGGTGACATGAATGGATAAGGGAGTCATGTAGGGAGCAATCCCTGCGGAAAGTGGAAAGTCGGGAGGGCTGAGGGATGGGGGAGGGAAAGATGTGCTTGGTGGTGGGATCCTGTCGGAGATGGCAGCAGTTATGGAGAATTATGTGCAGGGCATGGAGGCTAATGGGGTGGTAGGTGAGAACAAGAGGAACCCTGTCCCTGGTATTGCAAGGGGAGGATAGGGTTAAGGCTGACATGTGTGAAATGGAAGAGATGTGGGTGAGGGTAGTGTTGATGGTGGAGTGTGTGTCTTCAGGCTGTTGTAGCCTCACCTTAATGGCAGCAATGAGAAGAGGGCATGTCCTGGTGATGGGGGCCCTTAATGATGGATGCTGCCTTTTGAAGATGCCCTTGATGCTGGATAGACTAGTGCCTCCTGGAAGGGACTGAAAAGGAGGGGAGGGTGAGAGAAACAGGGTGGTTGTCTCTTACTGTTTCTTTTTGCCTTATGTTTCAGGCCCTATTACCGTATACAGTAGAACAGAAAACACGGAGCTTTTGAGCGACCCAGATCCATCAAATAGTTTGGACCAGAAAAGCAATCCTTCCTTAATTCAGAAGCATGAAATGAAAGGAACGTCAGCATGGGCTACTGGTAACTGGATATCTATGTACCTGTAAATTAGTTGCTCTTCATCCCGCCTTGGCCAGTATGTCAAAGTTTATCTTTGTTTGTACATGGAAACATACAGCGAAATGAGTTGTTTGTGTCAGCGAATAACAACATCCGAGGATTGTGATGGGAGCAGCACACAAGTGTCGCCGTGCTTCCAGCGCCCACCACTCACTAACGCTGACCTGTATGTTGTTGGAGTGTGGGAGGAAACCAGAGCACTGGGGGAAATGCACGCTGTTGTGGGGCGAATGTACAAACTTCTTATAGACAGCAGCAGAATTGAACCCCATTCATCAGCGCTGGAAAGCACTATGCTAACTGCTATGCTACCGTGCTGCCAGGGCGTGCTGTGTTTTTTCCAGGGGATTTCCGTCTGTCACAAGGAGAGGTGTTTCAAATAATCTTCTTCCATGTGCCCGTTGTTTTGTCAGGTTAATACTGATTCCACTTGCAGGACCCAGCAAGTGGGATTCAATTCCCCCTGCAGTCTGTAAGGAGTCTGTATACACACTTGGAAGCTTTGAGGTAGTGGGTGAGACATTGGACATTAAGAGAGTCCTGCCAAGTTGCATCTCTATCTGGTATGTAGCAGCTGAGCATCGGACTGGAAGTCCATACGAAGGACTGTGAGAATGGCTGAGAGGATCACAGGCGTCCCCTACCATCTGTTGGCATTTATCAGGAGCGCTGAGCATGCAGGGCCCTTAGTATTATCAAGGATCCCAGACATCCATCCAGCATCCTTTTTTGACTTTCCACATCAGGGAGGAGTAATGCATAAAAACAAGAACGGTTGGGAAACAGGATGGGAAACAGTTTCTCCCCCAGGCCACTGGGCTTCTGAAATCCCTGTCACATCGCATTCAAACTGTGACTGGTTAATCTGTTCCATACCTTACAATATTTAATTTATATTTCAGTTTGTTTACTTATGCAGGATCAATCTGTAGATTTTATCCGTACTTTCATAAGATATTGTGTGTACTTTACTGTGCTTTACACCCTGGTTCAGAGAAATGTTGTCTCGTTTGACAGAATACATGTATGTAGTTAAATGGCTGTAAACGTGACCTGACTTGACTTACTGAGCCTTTTGACATTGTCAAGGAAATATGTTGGTGACCGAAACAGTTTTCCTGTGCTCCAAATCCCTTTCAGAGTATAACATCTAATCCCTGGGGCACTAACTGCATAGAGACAGATGGGAGCTCCCACCAAAGACCCAGCAATTGAAGTGTGGAGTGCAGGAGGGGTCCCTGCAGGGTAGCATCTCCCTCACATAGAAAGCCTACAGCACAGTCAGAACCAGCTCACTCCTTACAGGAGCATCCACCTCATGATCACCGCTGGTATCCACTGCATCTGACTGACCACTATCTGTGACCGCTGGGAGTGACCGGCTGGAATAAACTCTCCAAGTGACCATCGTAAATCTGTTTGATCTCAGTCAGGACAGTCACTTGTCTCACCTCCCCGATCACTCCTGCCTGTAACCACTGGTGACGACAGTTCCACTCTCTGTTTTACAGTAAGAAAGTGTGACCATCCACCGACGATCAGCCATGGCACTGTGACTGAGGGAGAGGAGTGGCTGTATGAGGCCGAGGCGAATTATTTGTGCGACGAGGGCTATACCTTGACCGGACAAGAGACCATTTACTGCACGGACACCGGGGAATGGAGTCATCCCCCTCCAATCTGTACAGGTGATCGTCAAGGCTTTGTACAGGAAGAAAGGTTTCTGTAGAACACATGGTCCAAGCCCACTGTCGGACTCTCTACGCTAATCCCACTTGCTGAAGTTCGGTCCGAATCCCTTAGACCTTCTTGATCCCGGCATTTGTCGAAATGGCAACGGACAGGAGTTGCTGGGAGTTGTGGGGAGGGATTGTAGTAGCTCCCGGAGGCTGACAGGATGCTTTGAGGAGTGTCCTGAGTTTCTCAGGACCAAAAGTGAATGTCAAGAGTTGTCTCAGTAATTGCTGGACATGACCATCAGAAGTGACCACTGGGAGTAACTGTGGGGATTGGCCTCTGGGAATGTCTGCTGGGATTAACATCTGGGAATTGCCACCGGGAATGACCGCTGGAAGGAATAACTGAGTGTGATTGGTGGAATTGACCTTGGGGAGTGACAGCTGTCAGGTACTACTGAGAATAAACTCTCCAAGTGACCATCGTAAATCTGTTTGATCTCAGTCAGGACAGTCACTTGTCTCACCTCCCCGATCACTCCTGCCTGTAACCACTGGTGACGACAGTTTCACTCTCTGTTTTACAGTAAGAAAGTGTGACCATCCACCGACGATCAGCCATGGCACTGTGACTGAGGGAGAGGAATGGCTGTACGGATACATGGCGAATTATTCCTGTGACGAGGGCCATAGCTTGACCGGTCAAGAGACCATTCGCTGCACGGGTACTGGTGCCTGGAGTCACCCCCCTCCAAACTGTACAGGTGATGTAGCCCAGGTGTTGAATGCTGGCAGCTGATCACTGGCTGCGTGGGATGCTGTCGATGAAAGCATCG
The DNA here is from genome assembly GCF_963921235.1 of Mobula hypostoma. Classification (NCBI taxonomy): domain Eukaryota; kingdom Metazoa; phylum Chordata; class Chondrichthyes; order Myliobatiformes; family Myliobatidae; genus Mobula; species Mobula hypostoma. The sequence goes on along the minus strand of NC_086109.1, from coordinate 4,410,397 downwards.
GTGTGGGCAGTCTACACTGGGTGGGTGGGTGGTGTTCTGGAGTTTACCTGCACAATTGTCCTGGGATAGTGCTCATTTCATTTTTCACAGGGTTCCTGCCAGCCGGTCTTCAAATTTCCCCCAGAACATCTCTTCCAATAAAAAAAAGTAGCGAAGCCAGCAGCTCAGAGAATGCAGATTTCCAATGTGAATTCTCTATATCCTTGTGGTCTGCCACTCAGAATGATGCCTATAGTGGGGGAGTCCAGGACCAGAGGGCACAGCCTCTGAATGTAAGGATGTCCCTTTGAATGGAATTCAAAGTCCCTGTCTGTGGAACTCATTGCCCAAGAGGTTGTGGAGGTCAAGTCAAGTTTGAAGTGCAGGTTGAAATATTCTTGATTAGTAAAGGTGTCAAAGGTTATGGGGAGAATGGGGTTGAGAGGGACAATAAATCAACTATGATGGAATGGCAGAGCGGCTTTGAATGGGCAAATGACCCTATGTCTTATTACAAAGAACAGAAAGTCTGAAGATGCTGAAATTCCAAGCAACACACACAAGATGCTGGAGGAACTCAGCAGGCCAGGCAGAACTATGGAAACGAGTATAGTCGATGTTTTGGCCAAGACCCTTCCTCTGGACTGGAGAATAAAAGACCTTTTTTCCCCAGTTGTGAGGAAGAGTGTCAGCCCGAAATGTCGACTGTACTCATTTCCATAGGTGCTGCCTGGCCTGCTGAGTTCCTCCAGCATTTTGTTTTCTTATGTTTTATGGTCTCTTTCTCCCGGCACTCACACCACCTCCCTTTGGCCATCGGCTCCCAGGCTCCAGGCAGAACCAGGGAATCCTCTGATCCAGTCTCACACTCATGACTGGAACAGGTGTCTATGCAGAAGAAGAGAAGTCAGTGAGTGGGGTCTGTTCCTTCTCCACGGAGACAGCAGCTCTTCATTGGAGTTGCAGAGAGTTGGAGAGGAACAGACCAAAGCCTGAGAGACTGGCTTCTTCGTTACTAATGTTCACACATTCACAATCAGAATCAGGGTTAATATCACTGGCATATGTCATGACATTTGTTGTTATTCAATAGCAGTACGTTGCAATACATCATAATAAAATATATGAATTACGATAAGAAATATATATGCATAATATGTGTATGCGTAGAGACTGTATATATAAAGTGAGTAGTGCAGAAGGAAAGGGAAGAAGAGTAGTGAAGTAGTGTTGATGGGTTCAATGACCATTCAGGAATCTGATGGTGGAGGGGAAGAAGCTGTTCCTGAATCTTTGCAGGCAACACACACAAAATGCTGGAGGAACTCAGCAGCTGAGGCAGCATCTATGGAAAGGAACAAACAGTTGACGTTTCAGGCCGAGACTCTTCTTCAGACCTGAGAGAAAAAGGATGAGAAGTCAGAGTAAGAAGGTGGGGGTGGGGGGTCGGGAGAGAAATGAGGAAGAAGTACAAGGTGGTAGGTGATAGGTGAAACTGGGACAGGGGGAGGGGGTGAAGTACAGAGCTGGGAAGTTGATCGGTGAAAGAGATGAAGGACTGGCGGAGGGGGAATCTGATAGGAGAGAGTAGAAGAGAATGGAAGAAAGGGAAGGAGGAGGAGACCCAGAGGGAGGTGATGGGCAGGTAAGGATAGAAGAGAGAGGGAAAGAGAAATGGTGAATGGTGAAGGGGGTGGGGCAATTACTGGAATTTTGAAGCCAGAGTGGAGAAAAGAAGAAGAGGGGAGGGGGTGTGGAAATTTTTATACTGGAAGAAGAAATTGATTTTCATGTCATCAGGTTGGAAGCTACCCAGATGGAATCTAAGGTATTGCTCCTCGAGCCTGAGTGTGGCCTCATTGTGGTGGTAGAGGAGGCCATGGACTGACATGTTGGAAAGAGAACCAGAAGTAGAATTGAAATGGGTGGCCACAAGGAGATCCCACTTCTTCTGGTGGATGGAGTGTAGGTGTTCAGCGAAGCAGTCTTCCAATCTACGTCGGGTCTCACTGATATACAGGAGGCTACACCAGAAGCACTGGATACTATAGATGACCCCAACAGACTCACAGGTGATGTGTTGCCTCACCTGGAAGGAGTGTTTGAGGCCCTGAATGGTAGTGAGGGAGGAGGTGTAGGAGCAGGTGTGGCACTTGTTCTGCTTGCAAGAATAAGTGCCAGAAGGGAGATTAGCGGGGTGACATGAATGGATAAGGGAGTCATGTAGGGAGCAATCCCTGCGGAAAGTGGAAAGTCGGGAGGGCTGAGGGATGGGGGAGGGAAAGATGTGCTTGGTGGTGGGATCCTGTCGGAGATGGCAGCAGTTATGGAGAATTATGTGCAGGGCATAGAGGCTAATGGGGTGGTAGGTGAGAACAAGAGGAACCCTGTCCCTGGTATTGCAAGGGGAGGATAGGGTTAAGGCTGACATGTGTGAAATGGAAGAGATGTGGGTGAGGGTAGTGTTGATGGTGGAGTGTGTGTCTTCAGGCTGTTGTAGCCTCACCTTAATGGCAGCAATGAGAAGAGGGCATGTCCTGGTGATGGGGGCCCTTAATGATGGATGCTGCCTTTTGAAGATGCCCTTGATGCTGGATAGACTAGTGCCTCCTGGAAGGGACTGAAAAGGAGGGGAGGGTGAGAGAAACAGGGTGGTTGTCTCTTACTGTTTCTTTTTGCCTTATGTTTCAGGCCCTATTACCGTATACAGTAGAACAGAAAACACGGAGCTTTTGAGCGACCCAGATCTATCAAATAGTTTGGACCAGAAAAGCAATCCTTCCTTAATTCAGAAGCATGAAATGAAAGGAACGTCAGCATGGGCTACTGGTAACTGGATATCTATGTACCTGTAAATTAGTTGCTCTTCATCCCGCCTTGGCCAGTATGTCAAAGTTTATCTTTGTTTGTACATGGAAACATACAGCGAAATGAGTTGTTTGTGTCAGCGAATAACAACATCCGAGGATTGTGATGGGAGCAGCACACAAGTGTTGCCGTGCTTCCAGCGCCCACCACTCACTAACGCTGACCTGTATGTTGTTGGAGTGTGGGAGGAAACCAGAGCACTGGGGGAAATGCACGCTGTTGTGGGGCGAATGTACAAACTTCTTATAGACAGCAGCAGAATTGAACCCCATTCATCAGCGCTGGAAAGCACTATGCTAACTGCTATGCTACCGTGCTGCCAGGGCGTGCTGTGTTTTTTCCAGGGGATTTCCGTCTGTCACAAGGAGAGGTGTTTCAAATAATCTTCTTCCATGTGCCCGTTGTTTTGTCAGGTTAATACTGATTCCACCTGCAGGACCCAGCAAGCGGGATTCAATTCCCCCTGCAGTCTGTAAGGAGTTTGTAAGTTCTCCCAGTGACCACGCGCGTTTCCTCCAGGTGCTCTGGTTTCCTCCCACTGTCCAAAGACGTACCGGGTGGGTTAACTGGTCATTGTAAATTGTCCCGTGATTAGGTTTGTTGGGGGTCGCTGAGGCAGCGTGGCTCGAAGGCCCAGAAGGGCCTACGCTGTGCTGGATCACTAAATAAATAAACTGCAATAAAAATGAATTATAAATATAGATATGTAGTGCAAAAGGAGAGCAAAAATAGTGAGGTAGTGTTCATGGGTTCAACGTCTGTCAGAAATCTGATAGCAGAGGGGAAGAATCTGCTTTTTAAACATTTAGTGTGTGTCTTTAGGCTCCTGCTGAGAGCTTCCTGATGAGAGCAGTGAGAAAAGGCATGTCCTGGGTGGTGGGGCTCCTTCTTGGTGGATTCTGGCTTCCTGCGGCACCACCTTTTGAGGGTGTCCTCGATGGTGGGGAGGTTAGTGTCTGTTACTGAGTAAAGGAGGCAGGTTTTTAGGAGTATTTTGCCCAGGTATTCACCAAGGTGAAGGACATGGATAAGAGTGAGATCAGGGAGTGTATGTTAATATTTTGGGCTAAATATTAAGAAACTAGACGTGTTGGGTGTATTGAGAAAGGTTAGGTTGGGTAAATCCTCAGGGCCTGGTGGAATCTACCCCTGAATACTGAGAGAGGTGAGGAGGGAGATTGCAGGGGCCTTGATAGAGGTCTAGTCACTGAGTTCACTCATAGAGTTATACAGCACAGAGACAGGCCCTTCAGCCCAACTCATCCATCCCGGCCAAAGTCACCTACTTGCGTTGGTCACATTTGACCATAAGACTGAAAAACATAAGAGCAGAATTAGGCCATTTGGCCCATTAGGTCTGCTCCGCCAATTCATCACGGGTGATTTATTATCTCTCTCTACCCCATTCTCCTGCCTTCTCCTCATAACCTTTGACACACTGACTAATCAAAAACCTATCAACCATTGCTTTAAATATACTCAATGACTCGTCTTCCACAGCCATCTGTGGCAATGATTCACTACCCTCTGGTTAAAGAAATACCTCCTCATCTCTGTTCTAAATGGATGTCCCTCTCGTCAGAGTAAGTTACCTCCAGTCCCGGACTCACCTACTATAGGATATATCCTTTGCACATCCACTCTACCCAGATCTTTAAATATTCCATTAGTTTCAATAAGATTCCCCCCTCATTTTTCTAAATTCCAGTGAGTACAGGCCCAGGGCCATCAAATGCTTCTTACTCATTAACCCTTTCATTTCCAGAATCATTCTTGTGAATCTCCTCTGGACCTTCTCCAGTGCCAGAACATCTTACCTAGATAAGGGGCTCAAAACTGCTCACAATACTCAAAGTGCGGTCTGACCAATGCCTTATAAAGCCTCAGCATTACATTCTTCCTCTTGTATTCTGATCCTCTTGAAATTGATGTTAGCATTGTGTTTGCCTTCCTTACCACTGACTCAGCCCGCAAATTAACTTTAGGGAATCCTGAACAAGGACTCTCAAGTTCCTTTGCACCTCTGATTTTTAATTTTTTTCCCACTTTGAAAATAATCGGCACCTTTATTCCTTCCACCAAAGTGCACGGCCTTACACCGTATTCCATCTGGCACTTTGTCCATTCTCCCAATCTGTCTAAGTCCTTCTGCAGATGCCCTGCTTCCTCAACACTACTTGCCCCTCCACCTATCTTCATATCATCTGGAAACTTGGTCACAAACCCATTAATTTCATCATCCAAATCATTCACATATAATGTGAAAAGGAGTGGTCCAAACACTTACCCCTGTGAAACACCACTAGTCACTGGCAACCAACCAGAAAAGACCTCCTTTATTCCCACACTCGGTTCCCTGCCTGCCAGCAGCCTTCTATCCATGCTAGTACCTTTCTTGCAATACCATGTGCTGTTATCTCGTTAAGCAGTCTCATGTGCAGCACCTTGTCAAAGACCTGAAAATCCAAGTAAACAACATCCTCTGACTCTCCTTTGTCTACCCTACCTGTCATTTCCTCAGAGAATTCCAGCAGATTTATAAGGCAAGATTTCCCTGTAAGAAAACCACGCTGACTCTAGCTTAATTTATCATGTACTTCCAAGAATCCCGAAACCTCATCCCTAATAACTGACTTCAACATCTTCCCACCAATGAAGTCAGGCTAACTGGTCTATAACATCCTGTCTTCTGCCTCCCTCCCTTGTAATTGTGCCTGATCTACAACCTTCTTTGACAGCTTGTTCCACATACCCAACACCTTCATAGTAAAAAGCTTGCCCCTCAGGCCCACTATAAATCTTTGGCTTCTCACCTTAAAATGTGCCTTCAAGTTTTTCTTCCCATCTCCCTGCTCATGACCCTGCTGCCATTTCCTGTGGTGCCTTCTCTGTGGCCGCCCCTGGTTCGCCCTTTCAGGTCCGCTGGAGCTATACCCTGACTTCTCCCTATCACATCCGCCTGAGCTCCATCCTACTGCGTGTGTGCCCAGTTTGAACATTTACGTCTTCAGAGTCACGTTTAATATCACCGGCATTGGTTGAGAAATTTGTTAACTTAACGGCAGCAGTACAATGCAATACATGATAATGTAGAAAAAAATAATTAAATCAATTTCATTAAATATATACTAAATTAAAAATAGTGCAAAAGCGGAAATAATTAAAAAGTGAGGTTTTGTTCATGGGTGCAATGTCCATTTAGGAATTGGATGGCAGAGGGGAAGAAGCTGTACCTGAATCACTGAGTGTGTGCCTTCTGGCTTCTGTACCTCCTTCCTGATGGTAACAATGAGAAGGGGGCATGTCCTGGATGGTGTGGGACCTTAATGATGGACGCTGCCTTTCTGAGACACCGCTCCTTGAAGCTGTCTTGGATACAATGGAGGCTGATTCCCATGATGGAATGACTAATTTTACAATTTTCTGTAGCTTCTTTCAATCCTGTGCAGTAGGACCCCTGTAGAGACAGTGATACGGTCTGTCAGATTGCTCTCCAAGGTACATGTGCAGAAGTTTTAGTTGACAAACCAAATCTTCCCAAACTCCTAATGGAATATAGCTGCTGTCTTGCCTTCTTTATAGCTGCATCAATATGTTGGGACCAGGTCAGGTCCTCAAAGATCTTGACACCCAGGAACTTGAAATTGCTCACTCTGTCCATTTCTGACCCCTCTATGAGGATTGGTGAGTGAGAAGGTGTAAACTACTTAGAGAACTTAATGCTTTATTGTCCAGTGAGGAGCAGGGGCTCATGTGGTGACCACACTGTGTGCCAACTAATGCAGTTTTGTTAACCTCAGTGAAAGCTGTGCGAAGTTAGGTAGTGTCAGGTGTGCAGGTAGAGGTGATGTAAAACTCTGATTTAATCTCGTTGAGTTGGGGGGGACTCGAAAGGACAAACGCTGCTGCTCTCTTTCATGTTCCTACAATGGGGGGGGGGGGGAGAGCGGATCGGTCCCTTGCGGTTAGGTTGGTTTTGAGCGCTGCTGCAGGGAAGTGCCGGAATAGCTGCCACCACTCCCTGGCCATCGTGCGCTGAAGGTTCTGTTCCTGTACTATGTTTTATACTCAGACGTTGTTTCAGTTTCAGTTACTTCCATCGGAGTCATGGTGGCTGGCATCACCACCGCTGCCGTCACCACCACTGTCGCCATCAGCTTAGCCGTTAATCGATATATGAAGCAGGGGTAAGAGCAAACCTACGTATCTCAGTGTCTTCTTTGTAAGCATCTCAAACCATGCTACCAGTACTTGCTTGGTAATGGTTGGGAATGTGTTGGAATGAGAAGAGGAGGAATTTCTTCCATCAGTGGGTGGTGAATCTGTGGAATTAGAAACATAGAAAATAGGTGCAGGAGCAGGCCATTCGGCCCTTCGAGCCTGCACTGCTATTCAGAACCCTATACCTGTCTTCTCTCCATACCCCCTGATCCCTTTAGCCACAAGGGCCATATCTAACTCCCTCTTAAATATAGCCAATGAACTGGCCTCAACTGTTTCCTGTGGCAGAGAATTCCACAGATTCACCACTCTCTGTGTGAAGAAGTTTTTCCTCATCTTGGTCCTAAAAGGCTTCCCCTTTTTCCTTAAACTGTGACCCCTCATTCTGGACTTCCCCAACATTGGAAACAATCTTCCTGCATCTAGCCTGTCCAATCCCTTTCGAATTTTATATGTTTCAATCAGATCCCCCCTCAATCTTCTAAATTCCAGAGAGTATAAGCCTTCATTGCCACAGACAACTGTGGAGGCCAAGACATTGGGTTGATAGGCTCTTGATTAGTCAGGGCAGCAAAGGTAACGTGGGGAAGGCAGGAGAATGGAATTGAGAGGGATAATGAATCAGCCATGATGGAATGGCGGAGCAGGCTCAATGGGACAAGCTGCCCTATATCTCCTGTATCTATTGGTCTAATGGAACGATCTGTCAGCACTACTTCTCAGAGAACAGGAGGATTATCCTCAGTGCTCTGGACAACGTTCATTCTGCAGACACAGTAAACATTGTCATTTGCCTGTGACCAGTCAGTAGTTTATGGGAGCTTTCTGTGCATCATTTGGCTGTTGTGCTTCTGATGTTTTAACGGTGAAGCATTACATTGGCTGTGAAGAGCCCCTGGGCATAACAGGAGCAGGGATGTAACTACAATTTGGTGCAGCCATTAAGGTATTCATGTTCCTGTTGAGATACTTGTGGGATTTACATCTGCAACACAATCACTGGGCTGCTCCACAGTTGGGCACTCTGTTCCTCTAACCAGAGATCCCCAGCCTGGGCTTGACGGACACCCTCGGCTAACGGTAGGAACCCATGGCATGAAGTTTGTGAACCTTTCCTAAATGGTACTATGGTAAAATATAATGACTCACGTACAGGTGTATACAAATACAGTGATGTTGGAAGCTGCTAACACTGACTTACAGACTGCCCGTTATGCTACTGGTGTTCAGAGCAGTAATGAAGGTCCTCCATCTCTGGTGGTGTTCAGGGCTTCCTTCATCATGTTGGTGGCTTGGTTTTAGAGTGTCAGAGGGCAGAAGTGTGTGAAGTTGCCATTACTATAGATAATGTTTTTGGGAAACTGAAATGTCTGAAGGTAGGTAAGCCACCTGGACCAGATGATGTACACCCCAGGGTTCTGAAGGAGGTGACTGAAGAGATTGTGGAGGCGTTAATAATGATCTTTCAAGAGTCAGAACAATTGATTCTGGCATGGTTCTGGAGGAATGGAAAATTGCAAATGTCACTCCATTCTTTGAGAGGGGAGGGAGGCAGAAGAAAGGAAATTATCAGGCAGTTAATTTGATTTCAGTGGTTGGAAAGCTGTTGGAGTCGATTGTTAATGATGTATTTCTGGGGTATGTGAGGCACATGATAAAATAGGCCATAGTTAACATGGTTTCCTCAAGGGAAAATCTTCCCTGACAAATCTGAAGGAATTTTTTGAAGAAATAACAAACAGGATAGACAAAGGAGAATTGTTGGATGTTGTGGTCCTGAATTTTCAGAAGGCCTTTGGAAAGGTGCCACATGTGAGGCTGCAAAACAAGTTAAGAGTCCATGGTATTACAGGAAAGATACTAACATGGACAAAGTAGTGGCTGATTGGCAGGAGACACAGAGTGGGGGAAAAAGGGAGCATTTTCTGATTGGCTGCCAGTGACTAGTACTGTGACTAGATACTGGGAACGATTCCATTTTACGTTAAGTGTCAATGATTTCAATGATGGAATTGATGGCTATGTTGCAAAGTTCGCAGACAATATGAATATAGGCGGAGGGGCAGGTAGTTTTGAGGAAGTAGAGAGGCTACAGAGGGACTTAGTCAGATTAGGAGAATGGGCAAAGAAGTGGCAGGTAGAATCCAGTGTCAGGAAGTGCCTGGTCGTGCACTTTGGTAGGAGAAATGCAAGGGTAGACTAAATGGAGTGAAAATTCAAAAATTTGAGGTGCAAAGGGACTTGAGAGTCCTTGTGCAGAATCCCCTAAAGGTTAATTTGCATGTTGAGTCTGTGGTGAGGAAGGCAAATGCAATGTTAGCATCTGTTTCAAAAGCAAGGATATAATGTTGAGGCTTTATAAAGCACTAGTGAGGCCTCACTTGGAGTATTGTGGGACTTCAGGGTTCAAAGGAGATTCACGAAAATGATGCAGGATTGAATGGCTTGTTATGTGAAGAGTGTTTGATGGCTCTGAGCCATATTCACTGGAATTGAGAAGAATGAGGGGTGACCTCATTGAAAACTATCAAATATAGAAAGGCCTTGATAGAGTGGATGTGGAGAGGATGTTTCCTATGATGGGTGAATCTAAAACCAGAGGACACAGCTCCAGAATAGTGGATCATTCTTTTTGGATGGAGATAAGGAGGAATTTGTTTAGCCAGAGTGGCGAATCTGTAGAATTCTTTGCCACAGATGACTATGGAAGCCAAGTTATTGGGTATATTTAAGGCAGAGATTGATAGAATCTTGATTGGTCAGGGTGTGAGGGGATACGGGAGAGGTCAGGAGATTGGGGCTGAGAAGGAAAATGGATCAGCCATGATGAAATGGCAGAGCAGACTTGATGAGCCAAATGGCCTAATTCAGCTCCTATATCTTATAGTCTTATGGTTTACTGTGAGTCATGCAAGTCCCGGTGGAGACTCAGGAATACCGTTACACTCAGATGTAGAAGGATTCTTCATTGCTGTTTCTGTAACAGTTTTGTTTTACTAGACAGAGTTGTTACCCCTGAGCTGAACCCCTGAACTTGGAGGACTGGTGGACCACTGTTAGTCTGACCTCTACCCTTTGACCTGTTTGGCATGGGTGACCCTACCAAGAGCCAAAGCATAAAGCCCTGACTCCAGCCGACATAGCTCTCCGGGTCACTGAGGCACTCAAGCCTCCAAACCGTGAGAAGGTTATGGTACTCTTGGAGGACTAACTGCCATGTTAGAGTGGAAGTACAGGACCTTTCTCCATTCCTGAATCCCTGGAATTGAACTGTCAGCAGGATACTTTGCATTTCACAGTACCTTAGATAGCACAGCTGTTTTTACAAGTTTAAAAGTTCATCACATTCTACTTTGCCACTAATTTTTTTGTTGTTTTTCTATTTTAGATCCTATAACATTCAAGAATGAATGAAGAAGCAGACACACTGAGATAATTGAAGATACATTAGTGATGAACCTCCACCTGTGGGAACATTCCTGTCCTTGGCTCAGCAGGTTCTGGGTGACAATGAAGAAAACCTGAGAACAAATCAGTTATTGCATCCTCCAGCAGTTTTCTTTGTATAAGTGTAAAAGAATTTTACTTTGTTTACTAAAAATGCATTGTGAATAGGAATATTTTAAGGAAATTTCAAGCCTCTTGTACCAATAGCGTATTGAAATGGACATAATGGGCAAATGGTCTTTCCCTGTGCTTGTAATCATTCCAGAATTCCAGTCTTGATCACGTATTCAACTGTCTAACTCTGGACGCTAATATCAATGTTCACCATCAGCCTATGACCTTTGGCCGAATCGGTCTTTATCTTTTCTGTTCACTTACTTAATTTTTAAACTCATAAATTTGTAAGAATAAAGTTTTATTCCCTATCTCATTTCTTTCGGTAGTTATTTGTGAATTCTAAGTTGGTCATAATGGCAGAGCAGGCGATGGGCCGAATAGCCTAAATTGCTCCTATGTCTTATGGAATTCTCCAAAGGCAAATTTCTTTACTTGAACAGCTGGAATGTGAGAGTTCACTGCACTTGCTGAGGAGGAGTAGAGTGAAGGTTCACCAGACTGGTTCCTGAGATACTGCATCTGTCCAGTGTGGGATTGATTGGCAGGAGAATGGAAGGGAATGTCATTGGAACATTAGATACTTGTTGATGATTCTCTAGTTGAGGATTCTGAAACTAGAGGTCAAAGTCTCAAACTGAAGAATTGGCCATTCGGGCTGAGATGAGGAAAAATTTCTTCTATTTTTACTTCAGGTTTCCAGCATCTTGCCTTTGAGACCCTTCTGCATGGTTGACCACTCCTTAACTTGGGGCGAGTCAGAATCCTGGGCTGATGATGGTGAGGTGTTTGGTGGCCGTATGGCAAAGAATATCAGTGGTAGGTGGAAACATTGTCCCCTACAGGAGGTGATAGCTGCCTGGTACTCATGTGGCGCAGAAGTTGTTTCCTGTTTGTCATCTGATGGCTGCTTATTCTCAAATATAGATTTATTTATCAAATGTTTTGCATACAGTTCTGGTTGTCCTTGTATAGGAAGGATGCTGAGGCTTTGGAAATGGTGCAGAAGAGGTTTACCAGAATGCTGTTTGGTTTATGCTATCACGAGATACTGGATAAACTTGGGTTGTTTTCTCTGGAGCGGTAGAGGCTGAGAGGAGATCTGATAGAAGTTTACAAGATTATGAGAGACATAGATAGAGTAGACAAGGATTACCTTTTTCCCAGTTTGAAGTGTCTAGTACCAGAATATAAGAACATTAGAAATAGGAGCAGAAGTAGGCCACCTGGCCTGTCAAGTATGCTCTACCATTCAATAAGATCATGGCTGATCTGGCCATGGACTCATCTCCACCTACCTGCCTTTTCCCCAAAACCCTTGATATACATTGAGTGGGGTAAAGTTCAAAGGGGATGTGAGGGGTAGGTTTTTTGCTCAGACGATGGTGCCTAGAATGCCCTTCCAGGTGTGCTGGTAGAGGCAAATACATTAGAGGCTTTTAAGAGGCACTTTTAAGAGCTTGTTTAAATCTTGAAAAAATTAGAAGTGTCATTTCTGACCCATCTATTAAATTTGATGAGACTTGGAGACCATTTATTCAATACTTCCATGTGATGTAATTTGACCCTTGCCAAATCTACTTTGTGATTTCATTACATAGGGAGAGGAGCGGAAGTGACAACACTATTTGTTCTATCTAAGGTATCAAAATAGCCCTTTTTTTTTCTTTAGTTTGGGTAGATTAGTTCTTTTTTTTAGGGGCTTTTTTTTTCTTTTTCTGTTTTTTTTAAACGATATTTTTATATTTTATGTATACTCCTTATATATTTTGTTGCTAATCTGTGTGATTTTGGGATGTCTCTAACCATGTGTTACCTGACTGTAAATTCCAATAATTATTATGAATTAATATAAACCCAATTATTATGTACTTACTTTTTGTAATCTGTTTGATATTGAAACTGATAAAAAGATTGAAAAACAAAGGCGTTTGGATAGGTACGTGGATGTAAGGAAGATGGAGGGATATGGACATGGTGTAGGTAGGAGGGATTAGTGTTCGGGTGTTTTTGTTTTGCTTTTCAGCTGGTTCGGCACAACATTGTGGGCCGAAGGGCCTGTTCTGTGCTGTACTGTTCTATGTTCTATGCACATAGAAACATTTAGTACTGTGCCAAAGTCTTAGGCACATTGTAAAAAAATTCTGCAACGTGAAGATGCTTTCAAAAATAATAAAATGAAAAATTTTTAACAAATAAAAAAAATTACAATAAAGAGCAGCAAACAATAAAAAACTAAATCAAATCAATATTTGATGTGACCAACCTTTGCCTTTAGAACTGCATCAATCCCCTTAGTACACTGTCGTGCAGTTTTATAAGAACATTGGCTGGTGGGTTGTTCCAAGCATCTTGGAAACTTGTCACAGTTCTTCTGCAGACTTTGGAAGTCTCACTTGCTTCTGTTTCTCCAGGTAATGCCAGACAGCCTCGATGATGTCAAGATCAGGGTTTTGTGCCATTTGATCAAAGACCATATAATACAAGGTTTCACAACCTGTGGTCCATGGCATTAAAAAAAAGGTTGGGAAGCTTGATATAAAAAATCTAGGGTAACTAAAAGAGTTTTGAACAGTGAAATGTGCAGTTTACATTAACAACTAACACACCCAGTGATGACTGGGAACAACCCGCAAGTGTTGCCGTACATTCCAGTGCTACACAGCATGCCCTCAGTGCTCAGCAAAACTGCAGAACATACCAAGCAACAAAACAACAACAGTAAAACAAGCCTTGTGCCTCCTTCCCACCCACCTGTACAAAATCCAATAACCCCAGTCTTGTTGTCCTCTTTGGCCCCTGCCCCCCAGCGGACTTGTGGATTTGCAGACATTACGCCTTCCACTTCCACAGCGGACTCGCAGAGATTTGCAGACGTGGGGCTGTGGCCGTCAGGCCTCCATTTCTGAACTTCTGATCGACCTTCACTGTTGACCCAGCATTCACCGATGATGGAGAATTAAGACTCTGGGTGATGATGCAAAATCTAGGCCTGGAGCTCTGGACTCGCCAACAACGACAAGGGACACGAGGCCTCGAACTCCACTCTCATGATTTGCGTACCTTGGGGATCACGACCCTCCTTTCTCCTGGCCACACGGGACACTAATCCCAGAACACGCTGATGACTCCAGCAGTTGCCTGTCCTGGTCTGTGGGTTCAACACCAGACCATTTTGAATACAGAGGCTTAGAATCTAGCCTGTTCTATAATTCTCCTACATTTCTGTCACTAAACACTAACCTGCTCTCTAACTCCCCTCACCCCTCAAACCAGCTATGAACCTAAAAAAAATCAACTAAATCTGAGTTGTGACCTGAATGGAGACTGCAGTTCAACACCTTATTGAAGATGCTATTGGGTTAGGATTTGCCGCAGTCACTTACCCCTGACAGATGTCTGGATGTGAGAGGGATGTGAAGATGGGACAGGATAGTGAATCCTGAGGGAAAATAGCTGGCACGATCTTGTTACTTCTGCTCATCTTGTTGGTCCCCGCAGGTCCTAAAATCTGTTGATCTCTGCCTTGTAAACAGATATTGACTGAGCCTCTCTGTGGGGAGAGGTTTGCAATGGTTCAAAGCCCTCCAAGAGAAGAAATTTCTGCTCATCTTGGTCTTGAATGGCCGACCCCTTGAGGATGTGATCCCAGGTTTGAGACTGCCCGGCCTGGGGAAATATCCTGATACCGGGGAGCTGGAAAATATTCCGTAAAATTCATTTGAAAATGCTTGGAAAAAAATAATAATTTTAGGTTAAAAAATTCCTTAATGCTGGGGAAAAGCATGGGTTGCTCATTGTTACGATGGAAATATTAGCTCATTGGGAGATTTAAAAAAATATCCAAAATATGACACAAATTTAAGTTCATTGTTAAAAATATTACAAGCCTAATTAAGTGGTTGACTGTTTTAAACTTAATGATAATTTACTTAATAACTTCTGTGGGCAGCACTATTCCACCTAATCTGTGCTTCTGCGCAGAAACTGAAATGCTCCCGCGCACATAGCCTTCGTTGCCGTGCAGATGGAATTTTCTTTTATGTGGACATTTAAAATGCCACGCAATTTTTCGGCCATGTAAAAATTTCCTGCTCAGAGCAACAGTTGGTCTGTGCAGTTGGTTAAAAAAAAACTTAGAGCGAATGTTAATGGGCAGCTGGGTTGGAATGGACTATATGGGCTGAAGGGACTCTTTCTGTGCTGTTTGAGTCTGTGCATCTGTGAAGCCCTGGAACACCCCTACCCCAGATGGCCACATGAGATCGTTCTCCATACAGTCCTTTAGCGGTTAGATAATATTGTCTGTCTGTGCCAAAGTTTCCCATCCAGCAGACAGGTCATTTGATTTCAGAGCACGGACTCATACTAACCCCATAAAGAGCTGAGGAGATGAGATTAAATGTTACTTGTCTTTCTATCTATCTATTTAGTTAGAGATACAGCGTGGTAACCATATGACCATAAGACACAGGAGCAGAATTAGGCCATTTGGCCCATCGAGTCTGCTCCACCATTTCATCATGGCTGATCCATTATTCCTCCCAGCCCCAATCTCCTGCCTTCTCCCTGTATCCCTTCATGTTTTGACTAATCAAGGATCTATCTACTTGTGCCTTAAATATACATAAAGATTTGGCCACAACAGCTGCTTGTGGCAATGAATTCCACAGATTCACCACTCTCTGGCTAAAGAAATTCCTCTGTTTTAAATGGACGCCCTTCTATACTGACGCTGTGTCCTCTGGTCCTAGACTCTCCTGCCATAGGAAATATCCTCTCCACATCCACTCTATCAAGGCCTTTCACCATTCGATGTTTCAAATAGGTCACCCCTCCTTCTTCTGAATGGTAACAGGTCCTTCCAGCCCAACGAACCCATGGTGCCCAATTACACCCGTGTAACCAATTAACCTACTAACCCGTACATCTCCGAACTGTGGGAGGAAACCCAGAGCACCCAGAGGTCACATGGTCACGTGGAGAACATACAAGCTCCTTACAGACAGCAGTGGGAATTGAACCCGGGTCACTGGCACTGTAATAGTGTTACGCTAACCACTACGCTACCGTACCACCTCAAAAATATGTTTCGATTTCGAGAGCAAGTGAAGGTCCAATGGACCAAAGAGCTGAAAAAAAAGAGGATTTGTCATCAGTCTGATGGGACCAGAAATTCATGTCCTGAACCTCCTGGCCATGTTCTGCAGTTCAGACCACACTGTGGGGCACAATAACAGACATAATGTTTCAGGTTGAATACTAGGGAAGGAAGCAAAAGAATTTTGTTAATCTACAGGCTGGGGGGTGGCTGGAGGGGATTATCTCTGACGGGGTAAAACTGGGGTGACCATCATTGTTGGACAAAACTCATTTCAATTCAATTCAAGTTTAATAATCATTCAACCATACATGAATACTCATGAATACAGCCAAGCGAGACAGCATTACTCCAGGACCAAGGTACAAAACACAATACCAGCAGTCACACACAGCACAAAGCACACATAGCATGTACAACAGGGATCCCCAACCTTTTTTGCACTGCGGACCGGTTGAATATTAACAATATTCTTGCGGACTGGCCGACCCGGGTGGGTGAGGGGGGGTAGGGTTGCCAACGGACAAGAGTAGCAGTCAAATATGTTGTGTTTACACCGTAAAGACTACAATGACCATGAAGCCTTGCGCGGGCACCAGTACGCATGCGCGTCGTCACCTGCCGATTTTCTTTCCCCTGCAAATCTTTTTTGGCGATTCTGTTCGGGTGGCGGGGGGGTATTAATCACGACCGGAATATAGGTGATAAGTGGCTAATACGCTCAATTTCATTTCTAAAAGCGTTTATCTAATGAATTTAATATTAAACACACAGCACATATTTTCCTGGCATGAATATAGTGATAAGTCAATTATCAGGGGAGCTTGAAGTAAGTGTTGAACGAGCTTCCAGTAGAAGTGGCAGAAGCAGGTTCGATATTATCATTTAAAGAAAAATTGTACAGGTTTATGGACAGGAAAGGAATGGAGGGTTATGGGCTGAGTGCAGGTCGGCGGGACTAGGTGAGAGTAGCGTTCAGCACAGACTAGAAGGGCCGAGATGGCCTGTTTCCGTGCTATACTTGTATATAAACCAATATCATCATAACATTTTAAGTAACGTTTGGATATTAAACACACAGTGCATATTTTCCCCATATGAACATATAAAATCAGTGCAACACACCAATATTGCTGAATCAGTGGGAGCCCTGGGCTTGTTTCCCGGCAACAAGACGGTCCTATCGAGGGGTGATGGGAGACAGCAATACTCAAAGGGGGTTCCTTATGTCCAGTCTATTCCGCAATTTAGTTTTCGTTGCATTCATTGCAGAAAACTCCGCTTCTCAGAAAAATGTTGGAAATGGAAGCAACGTTTTCAGTGCTTTTGTGGCTATCTCAGGATATTTAGCCTTGACTTTGATCCGGAATGCCGACAGAGATGTTATGTCAAACATACTTCTCAGCCTGCCATCATTTGCAAGCTCGAGGAGTTGATCTCTTTCCCGAGCTGACATGGATGACGCGTGGGTAATGACCTCGCATGCGTAATGGCTCAACAGTGGCCGTGACCGGGAATGAGGAAAGGTCCAGCTGACTCCTATCGGCAAATCATATCGTTTCCTCGCGGCCCGGTAGCACATGCTTTGCGGCCTGGTACTGGTCCGCGGCCCGGTGGTTGGAGACCGCTGATGTACAAGATAGCAAGCACATAAAGATATCAGTAAGATACAGCCACGCAATAAAAAGTCCTGAGCTGAGCCGCAGAATGCTGCAGTAGTCTGCAGTCCACCACAGTCCAGCGAGGGGATTGGCAAAGTGAGTTAAAGATCCTCATCAGGACTGATAGCCAACAGCACGTAGAAGTTGCAAAACAGAGAGCAGGAGGGGAGGCAGACCCAGCAGATTTATCTGGGGATGTCCTTCACTCCCAGAGGACAAAGAAAAGTACAGAAAAAAAAACATCTGAAATGAGCCAACATCACAGTTAGACGACTGATATGGACAGAGATTACGTCACCTGAAGTTGTAGATTTTGAGTTCCAATATTTTTCCCCCAGATATACTTTATACTTTATTGTCACCAAACAATTGATACTATGATGTACAATCATCACAGTGATATTTGATTCTGTACTTCCCGCTCCCTGGATTACAAATCGATAGTAAATATTAAAAATTTAAATTATAAATCATAAATAGAAAATAGAAAAGGGAAAGTAAGGTAGTGCAAAAAAAACTGAGATGCAGGTCCGGATATTTGGAGGGTATGGCCCAGATCCGGGTCAGGATCCGTTCAGCAGTCTTATCCAATTGTAAAGAAGCTGTTCCCAAGTCTGGCCGTACGAGTCTTCAAGCTCCTGAGCCTTCTCCCAGAGGGAAGAGGGACGAAGAGTGTGTTGGCTGGGTGGGTCGTGTCCTTGATTATCCTGGCAGCACTGCTCCGACAGCGTGCGGTGTAAAGTGAGTCCAAGGACGGAAGATTGGTTTGTGTGATGTGCTGTGCTGTGTTCACGATCTTCTGCAGCTTCTTCCGGTCTTGGACAGGACAACTTCCACACCAGGTTGTGATGCACCCTAGAAGAATGCTTTCTACGGTGCATCTATAAAAATACGTGAGGGTTTTAGGGGTCAGGCCAAATTTCTTTAGCTTTCTCAGGAAGTAAAGGCGCTGGTGGGCCTTCTTGGCAGTGGACTCTGCTTGGTTGGACCAAGTCAGGTATCTACTTTCTCTGATCTCAGAAACTTGACCCCAGTGACTCCTTACCCACTGCAGGAAAGCTGCCTTGTCAGTCATCGCAGAATGCTGCAACTCCAACAAAGAGGGTTTTTAACGTCTGTGCTAGAAGGATTGACCAGGATACTGACTGGATTTGGGGCCTAGGTGCAAGGAGAGATTGTGTGGATGAGGACTTTACTCCCTGGAATGGATGAGATTGATGACAGACAGGGTGGAGGCACGTAGTCTTTTTCTCGGGGAGGGGGTGCTGAAGATCAGAATCACAATCAGCAGCAGAGTCGGGTTTAATATCAGCGTCATATGTTGTGAAATTTGATGTCTTTGCAATAGCAGTACATTGCAACACATGAGGTGTATGAGGTGTCAGGGAGGGGTAACACCTCTGGTGGGGGAACATGTCGTGTCCTTTTCAAGACGATTAGTCCGCCTTTGGTCCCCATCTGGCACTCAGCTCTCACCTGTGGCTCCCCGTAGCTGTTTGCATGCGACAGCGGCCACACCCCGGGCAACGGCTTCAACAAGCTGGCTAAACCGGGTGAGGGTAGCCGACGGGTCTCAAACCCTCAGTGAGATAGGGAGTTGTCTATCCCAGCATGTGAAGACAGACTCCGGCGGATTGAGCGGACGAGACCAATGGAAGGTCCAATGGTCACGAAGGCGGTCTCTGCAAGCGTCGTGGAACGTGTAGATCAGGACAAGACACAGAAGACGTCCTGGTCATCCACTGCGCCTAGTCCCATCTCCAGTCGCCTTGACTCTGTCTTGCCACTGGATCCAGATGGGAATTGGGAAGAGAGAGTGAGGCTGACACTGTGCAACTCTCCCTCACTTAAATCCAAATCTGTGGCATTCTCTGCCACAGGAAACAGTTGAGGCCAGTTCATTGGCTATATTTAAGAGGGAGTTAGATATGGCCCTTGTGGCTAGGGGGATCAGAGGATATGGAGGGAAGGCTGGGGCGGGGTTCTGAGTTGGATGATCAGCCATGATCATAATAAATGGCGGTGCAGGCTCGAAGGGCCGAATGGCCTACTCCTGCATCTATTTTCTATGTTTTCTATGTTTTTTCTATGTAATCACGCACTAGTCTCAACACCACGGACGAGAAAAAACATTACAATACATAATAATAATAAAAACAGTGTATTACAGTGTATTACACACACATATATATATAAAATTGTTAAATTATAAATAAGTTGTTAAATTGTTAAATAAGTAGTGCAAAAATGAAAATAAAAACGGTAGTGAGGTTGTTCCCGGGGTCAATATCCATTCAGAAATCGAATGCCAGTGGGAAAGACACTGTTCCTGAGACACTGAGTGTGTGCCTTCAGGCTTCTGTACCTCCTCCCTGATGGTAGCAATGAGAAGAGGACATGTCCTGGGTGATGGGGGTCCTTAATGACGGATGCCGCCTTTTTGAGCCATCATCCTCTGAAGTGATCCTGGATGCTGGGGAGACTAGAACGCATGATGGAGCTGACCGAGTTTACAACTTTCTGCAGCATAGTTCGATCCTGTGCAATGCCCCCCACCCCCACATACCAGATGGTGATACAGCCAGTTAGAATGCTCTCCACAGTTCACCTGTAGAAATTTGCGAGCATCTTTGGTGATACACCAAATCTTCTCAGACTCTGAATGAAATATAGCTGCTCCTGTGCCTTCTTTGTAGCTACAGCGATATGTTTGGCCCATATTGACACAGGAACTTGGAATTGCTCCCACGCTCCAGTTCTGATCCCTCTCTGAGGGCAGGTGTGTGTTCCCTCGTTCTCACTCTTTCTGAAGTCCACAATCTGTTCTTTGGTCTTATTGATGTTGAGTGTAAGGTTGTTGCTGCAATACTATTCAACCAGCTGACATATCGCCTCATTATCGGAAATATGTTGAGGCTTTGGAGAGGGTGCAGACGAGGTTGAGGCTTTGGAGAGGGTACAGAAGAGGTTGAGGCTTTGGAGAGGGTGCAGAAGAGGTTGAGGCTTTGGAGAGGGTGCAGACGAGGTTGAGGCTTTGGAGAGGGTGCAGACGAGGTTGAGGCTTTGGAGACGGTGCAGACGAGGTTGAGGCTTTGGAGACGGTGCAGAAGAGGTTGAGGATTTGGAGACGGTGCAGAAGAGGTTGAGGGTTTGGAAACGGTGCAGAAGAGGTTGAGGCTTTGGAGAGGGTGCAGAAGAGGTTGAGGCTTTGGAGAGGGTGCAGAAGAGGTTGAGGTTTTGGAGAGGGTGCAGACGAGGTTGAGGCTTTGGAGCGGGTGCAGACGAGGTTGAGGCTTTGGAAACTGGTTTACCAGGATGCTAACTGGCTTGGAGGGCATGTGCCTTCATGAGAGGCTGGATAAACCTTGGTTGTTTTCTCTGGAGCAGCGGAGACTGAAGGGAGATCTGATAGAGGTTTATAGGATTTTGAGAGGCATAGATTGAGTGCACAGAGAGTATCTGTTTCCCAGGGTTGAAATGTCTAATACCAGAAGGCATGCATTGAAGGTGAAAGAGGGTAGATTCAAGGGGGAGGTGAGGGGTAATTGTTTTTTTTACTGAGAGAATGGTGGCTGCCTGGAATGCACTACCTGGTATAGTGCTAGAGGCATATACATTAGAGACTTTTAAGAGATGTATAGAAAGGCACATGAAGATGGGAGGATGTGGACATTGTGTAGGCAGGTGGGATTAGTGTTTTGGATGTTTTTGATTTGCTTTTTATCTGGTTCAGTACAACTTTGTGGGCCAAATGGCCTGTTCCTGTGCTGTACCGTTCTATGTTCTATCTCGCTCCCGCATACTCTCTCGTCACCATTTAAAACTCATCTAGATAAGCACAAGGATAAGAGAAGTTTAGAGGACATCTTCAAAAGGAGGTGTCTGTAAAAGGTGGCACCCATCATTAAGAACCCATCACCCAGAACATACCCTCTTCTTTTCTCATTGCTACCATCAAGCAGGACGTACAAGAATCTGAAGACACATACTCAATGATTCAGGAACAGCTTCTTCCCCTCTGCCACTAGATCTCTGAATGGACATTGAGCCCATGAACACGACCTCACTATTTTTATTTTTTTTAACATCTTTTTGCACTATTTATTTAAAGTACTGAGCAAATGTCTTGGGGTGCCTAAGACATTTGCACAGTACTGTACTTGTCAGCGTGGACGGCGAGTGAGTTTGTAAATCTGGCAGGAGCAAAGAATGTTGGGAATGGGGAGCGTGGAGCGCCGCAGGAGGGGTGTGGGACAGGTGGCACAGAAGGAGTGCCAGGGGCAGAGTGTGGCGTAGGTACAGACGCACCCAGCCCTGAGACAGCAGACAAAGCAATTTGATTACAAACAATTGGTTTACTGATCATTACAGAATGTCTCTCCTGCGCTTCCCGCTCCCTCCCCTCTCCCTTCCCCTTTTCCCAGCCGTGATTCCCCTCTCCCTGTCCCCTTCCCACTCTCAGTCCACAATAGAGACCCGTATCAGAATCAGGTTGATCATCACTCACAGAGGCCATGACTTTGTTTTCGCAGCAGCAGTACAGTGCAATACATAAAATTAGTACAGTACTGTGCAAAAGTCTTAGGCACCCTAGCTATATATACGTGCCTAAGACTTGCACAGTACAACACACACACACACATGTGGGAGGTAATCTCTGGATTGCTGCCTGTGCCACGCGCCAGTGAGGGTAAGAATAGGATGATTTGACAGACGAATGCACGGCTGGGGAAATGGTACAGGGGGCAGGGGTTCAGATTTATGGATCATTGGGATCTGTTCTGGGGAAGGGATGACCTTTACAAAAGGGATGGGTTACACCTGAGCCAGAGGGTATTCAACATCTTTGTGGGCAGGTTGGCTCGAGTTGTTCGGGTGGGTGGTGGTGGTGTAGGAACTGGAGTGATAGAGCTGAAAATGAGATAGTTGATTTACAAACAGAGGCAAGGAG
Source organism: Mobula hypostoma (assembly GCF_963921235.1). Taxonomy (NCBI): domain Eukaryota; kingdom Metazoa; phylum Chordata; class Chondrichthyes; order Myliobatiformes; family Myliobatidae; genus Mobula; species Mobula hypostoma. Next base: position 4,388,055 of record NC_086109.1, on the reverse strand, counting down.
AGGCTGACAGGCCAAAATTACAGTCAGCAGGATAATTTGCAATGTAAAAAGCAGACAAAATCAAAAAGGGTGAATACAGGACTCAACGTGTTATATTTGAATGCATACGGTATATGGAATAAAGTAGGTGAACTTGTAGCTGCGCATTAATGATGTTGTGGGCATCACTGAATCAGGGCAAAAAGAATATCATTGCTAGGAGCTTAATGTCCAAGGATATGCAATGCATTGAAAGGACAGGCAGGAAGGTAGAGGGAGCGGAGTGCTCCATTGGTAAAATATGAAATCAGATCATTAGAGAGAGTTGACATAGGGTTGGAAAGTGCTGCATCATTGTGGATAGACTTAAGGAACTGCAAGGATAAAATGACTCTGATGGGAGTTTATACAGACCCCCAAATAATAGTAAGGATGTGATCGACAAATTACAATGGGAGATAGAAAATGCATTCCAAAAGGGAAGATTTACAACAGTCATGGGGGACTTCAATATGCAGGTAGATTGTGTAAATCAGGTTCGTGCTGGATTCCAAGAGGAGGAATTTCTACAGTGCCTATGAGATGACTTTTTCGAGCAGCTCGTGGTTGAGCTCACTGGAGGTTCAATTATTCTGGACTGGGTATTGTGCAATGATGCAGAATTGCTGAGAGAGCTTAAAAGAACCTGTAGGGAAATGTGATCATAATATGACTGAATTCATTTTGAATTTTGAGAAGCAGATGATAAAGTCAAATGTATTAGTATTACAGAGCAGTAAAGGGAATTACAGAAGTGTGTGAGAGGAGCTGGCCAGAATTTATTGGAAGGGAACACTGGCAGGGATGATGGCAGAGAAGCAATGGCTGGAATTTCTGGAAGCAATTTGGAAGGCACGAGATCTATACATCCCAAAGAGGAAGAATTATTCTAAAGACGAGATGATATAATCAGGGCTAATAAGAGAAATCACAACTAACATAAAAACCAAAGGGAGGGCATATAATACAGCAAAAAGTTAGAGAATTGGGAAGCTTTCAAATACCATCAGAAGGCAACTAAAAAAGTTATTACGCAAAGACGAGGAATTCTGCAGATGCTGGAAATTGAAGCAACACATATCAAAGTTGCTGGTGAATGCAGCAGGCTAGGCAGCATCTCTAGGAAGAGGTACAGTCGACGTTTCGGGCCGAGACCCTTCGTCAGGACTAACTGAAGGAAGAGCTAGTAAGAGATTTGAAAGTGGGAGGGGGAGGGGGAGATCCAAAACGATAGGAGAAGACAGGAGGGGGAGGGATGGAGCCGAGAGCTGGACAGGTGATTGGCAAAAGGGATATGAGAGGATCATGGGACAGGAGGCCCAGGGAGAAGGAAAATGGGGAGGGGGGGGAAAACCCAGAGGATGGGCAAGGGGTATAGTCAAAGGGACAGAGGGAGAAAAAGGAGAGAGAGAGAAAGAATGTGTGTATATAAATAAATAAAGGATGGGGTACGAGGAGGAGGTGGGGCATTAGTGGAAGTTAGAGAAGTCAGTGCTCATGCCATCAGGTTGGAGGCTACCCAGATGGAATATAAGGGGTTGTTCCTCCAACCTGAGTGTGGTTTCATCTTTACAGTAGAGGAGGCCGTGAATAGACATATCAGAATGGGAATGGGATGTGGAATTAAAATGTGTGGCCACTGGGAGATCCTGCTTTCTCTGGCGGACAGAGCGTAGGTGTTCAGCAAAACGATTTCCCAGTCTGCGTCGGGTCTCGCCAATATATAGAAGGCCACATCGGGAGCACCGGACGCAGTATATCACCCCAGTCGACTCACAGGTGAAGTGTCGCCTCACCTGGACGGACTGTCTGGGGCCCTGAATGGTGGTGAGGGAGGAAGTGTAAGGGCATGTGTAGCACTTGTTCCACTTACAAGGATAAGTGCCAGGAGGGAGATCAGTGGGGAGGGATGGTGGGTGGGAAACGAATGGACAAGGGAGTCGCGTAGGGACTTTGGTAGAAGAAATGAAAGAGTTGTCTATTTGCTAACTGGAGAGAAAATACAAAAAGCTGAAGTGCAAAGGGACTTTGTAGTCCTTGTGTAGGATGCTGCTGCAAAGCAACAAATTTTACAATGTATGCCAGTGATCGTAAACCTGATGCTGATGGGCAGATGGGACTAGCTCTTTGGGCAATGGTCAGCATTGATGTGTTGGGTTGAAAGGCCTGTGCTTTATGACTCTTTTGCTCATTGCTGTCATCCTGGTAATGACCAATAAAATCAAAGTAGACCCTTTTTGCCGAACTTTATTTCAGAAGAAAAAAATGTATGCCCTCAGTAATGTCAATAGAATCAACTTGTGGCATTGTCAGTAAAATACATTTGCATTAACAACTGAACAGAACTTCAAAACGTTTTGGGGATGCTTGTTCAGTTAAGAAGTATTTCAAGATTTCGAACAATAGCTTGGTACTTTAAAAGGATTCTTTCTTCCCTTTGAAGAAGTTGATGCTCCATTCGGATAATCTCTCTTTTCTCTTTAATTATTTCGTGGCTCCACTCAATTATGGTGTTTATATTACCACGGGTTGATGTTGAAATGGTCCGTTTAGGATCGTCTGGAGTAGAAAATAGAAATTATGTTTTGAGATCTTTGCTCTCTCACCTGAGGGGAATGTCATGGAACTGAAGTCAGGGCATGCTGTCTGATGAACTGTCAGCAGACGGTGTGAAGGGATTATGAGTGTGTTTCCACAAAAGCTACAATATAATACCTTGGTATCGCAAGACCTAGCCTGTGAGTGCCTGTGTTTCCAACAATGGCACAACATCATGGGGTGAAAGACCTGTACTGTGACGTAAATTTCCATCTCCTTGGTCCTACCTTACACCATTGAAATTCACCTTCTTCTTGCTGAAGTCCAGAACTAATGTTACCTATCTCCAGAAGACATAAAAGTAGAACTAGGCCATTTGGCCCATTGAGTCTGCTCCACCATTCCACCACGGCTGATTTATTTACCCGCTCAACTCCATTCTCCTGACTTCTCCCCGTAACTTTGATATACTTACTAACCAAGAACATACCAACCTCCACTTTAAATATACGCAATGATTTGGCCTCCACAGCCGTCTGTGGCAATGAATTCCATAGGTTCACCACTCTTTGGCTAAAGAAATTGCTCCTCCTCTCTGTTCTAAAGGGGAGCTCTTGTATTCGAACATAGAACATAGAACAGTACAGAACAGGAACAAACCAGTCAGCCCACAATGCTGAATCTGCAAAAAAGCAAATCGAACCTACCCCCTCTTATCTTCAGTGCATGTCCTCTGGCATTAGACATTTCAACCTTGGGAAACGGATACTCTCTGTCCACTCTTTCGACGTCTCTCATAATCTTGTAAACTTTTCTCAGATCTCCCCTCAGCCTCTGGTGCTCCAGAGAAAACAACCTGCTTACCGAGACTCTTGTGATAACACATGCCCTCTGAACCAGGCAGCCCCACCAAGGGAGGAACTACGTCTGAACTGTTTCTGAGAGGGTCATAGATTATCCCAGGAATGAAAGAGTTAACATATGAGGAGTGTTTGATGACACTGAGTCTTTAGTCACTGGAGTTTAGAAGGATGGGGAAATCTTATAGAAACCTATTAATGTTGAAACGCCCAGAATGGATGTCATGAGGAAGTTTCCTATAGGGAGAGTCTAGGATCAGAATAGAGTAACTAGTGGAGATTCACTACGGGGAAGTGAGGGGTAAGTTTTTTACTCAGAGAGAGGTGGATGCCTGGAATGTGCTGCCTGGTGTGGTGGTAGAGCCAAATGCATTAGGGGCTTTAAGAGATATTTGGATAGGTACACGAATGTCAGGAAGATGGAGGGATATGGACTTGGAGTAGGTCAGAAGGATTAGTGTTTGGGTGTTTATGATTTATTTTTTACCTGTTTCAGCAAATCACTGCCAGCCGAAGGGCCTGTTCCTGTGCTGTACTGTCCCACGTTCTATATTCTATGTTCATACGGTTTCACAAAACCCGTGTGCAAGTGCCTTTTACAACTACCTCCCACCTAAGCCCCCTAATTTAAAACTTTTGGGTGATTTGTATGTTTTGTGTGGGGGGAGGAGGTGTTTGATGTTTTTCTTTGAATGACTTCCATGGTTTTTCTTTGTTTTGTGGCTATCTAGAGAAGACAAGTCTCAGAGGTGTGTACTGCATACATACTTCAATAATAAATTAACCTTTAAACCTTTGCATGGAGGCAATTCCAGTCCGTTCTGGGATAGTTAAAATTTCCCCACTTCCACAACCCTATTATTTTTACACTTTTCTGCATTCGATCCAAATAATCCTTTGAAATTCCCACTGACTATTTGAGGATCAAAGATTAACTTTATTCGCTGTATACACTTACATGTACTAGGAATTTGCAGTGGTGTGTTCGTCAGAGCATGGCATGTAACGAAAAAACAACATTAAACAATGGCAAAGAATAAAGAATTATATAGAAATAAGTTAGAGGTTAAAGTATGGATATGGAAAATAACGTGCATGGCGGGGGCACTTTACGGAACAGGTGACCTGGGTTCAATGCCTGCCGCTGCCTGTAAGGAGTTTGTACGTTCTCCCTGTGGATGAGTGGGTTTCCTCCGGGTGCTCTGGTGTCCTCCCACAGTCCAAAGATGTACTGGATAGTAGATTAATTGGTCATTGTAAATTGCCCCTCAGTTTAAATTTCACTCAGTTGTGTGTGTGTGTGCTGCCCAAATAAATCACCCAGAGTTGACTCCAGTGTTCAGTTGACTGCAGTTTGGCTTGCTGATGAATTGTGAACTTCCTACTTTTATTAACTTAAAAAAATGGTGCAGAACAGGCTCTTTCGGACCTTTGAGCTGCGCCCCCCAGCAATCCCCTGATTTAACCCCACCCTGATTGCAGGAGAATTTACAATGATCAATTCACCTACCAACCAGTATGTCTTTAGGCTGTGGGAGGAAACCAGAGCACCCGGAGGAAACCCATATTGTCATGGAGAGAACATACAAACCCCTTACAGACTGCAGTGGGAATTGCTAAACACTACACTACCATTCTTCATACACCAAAAGAGCAGAACATTCTCTGACGCACATATAAAAGACAATAAGCATAAAGAACACTGAAAACACTAAATATAAATGTATTTACAGTGTTTTTGTTTCCTTTTTGAGTTCTTTATGCTTATTGAGTTGTTTCTATGCTGCATCAGAAATAGAATACAGTTAACCGAGTGTCCCTCCCACACTTCCTGTCCTGACCCTGCCTATACTCACATCTCCTCACCAACTCTGATCAGCTCAACTCAACCCAGCATAGCCCCATCGCAGCCCAGCCTGACCCAGTCTCAGTTCACCCAAACCCCAACAAAGCCAATTCCCAACCCAACCCTACCCAATCCCAGTTTATCCAAATCCCAACAAAATCCAATCCCAGTCCATCCTAGCCCAACTCATTCCCAGTCCTTTCCAGCCCAGCCCAGCCCAGCCTTGCAGGTGCCTCTGGACAGTGCAACCTCAACGGGACCTGACAATTGCAGCTCTCGAGAGTATTTACGTTTCATTCTGTCTTCAGACTTAGTCGCGGCTCCTTACCTTTCTTGCAGGTAGGCGGGGGAGGGTCAAAGGTGTCTCTTTCTACACACACACTCTCAGTGCTCTCCCTCGGTATAAATCCACGTTGACAGGTGAAGGTAACACGATCTTCATAGTTGTAGGTGATTCGATTCGGTTGAACGATTAAATTCGTGGGTCGTCTACATTGCACTGCAGAAGATGAATAACTTGAATTGTTTAATTTTCACTCCCGGCCATTTCTGATTCCAAGCCAGAATGCTCGAAACCTCAGTGATTAAAACAGTTCTGAACTGTCTTACCGCTTATTTCTCACCAACGATTAGTGACAAGCATCACTGCTTTTTGAACATAATCATATGCAACTGATACCATTTAAAAACTGATCACTCTAAGTATGGTGCACGGTCTAATGGCTGTATGTGACTGACACTAGTTAGAAACAGTTCAACAACAGTCTATTGATCCTATTAAGTGGCATATAGTCCAAAATAAATGAAGGGAATCTCAGCTATTTTCTTGATTCGTTTTTAAGAGTTGGCCCAAATAAATGGCTGCCCCATTAACTGATGGCCCAATTAACCCATTGATCCATTGTTTTATATTTTATTTCTTTCTCTCTCTCTCACTCTCTCTTTGAACATATATATTCAAAGTAAAAATTTGTTATCAGAGTACATACATGTCACCACATACAACCCTGAGATTCTTTTACTGCGGGCACACTTAGCAAATTCATAAAAGAGCATGGTCTGGATGGTGAGGAACTTTGATAATCAATGCTGCTTTTCTACGGCAAAATTTCATGTAGATGTGCTCAATGGTTGGGAAGGTTTTACCAGTGATGTACGGGGCTGAATCCACTACCTTCTGTAAGATTTTCCACTCAAGAGCATTGGTGTTCCCATACCGGGCCGTAATGCAGCCAGTCAGCGCACCTTCCACCACACACTATAGAAGCTCGCCAAGGTTTTCGATGACATGCCAAACCTCTGCAGCCACCTGAGGAAGTAGAGGCATTGTTGTGCTTTCTTTGCAATTATATTTATATGCTGGGTCCAGGACAGGTCCTGTGAGATAGTGACACCCAGGAATTTAAAGTTACTGACCCTCTCCGGCTCTGATGATTAATGGCTCATGGACCTTTGGTTTCCCTCTCCTGAACTCTATGAGTGAGAAGCTGTTGATATTACATCACTCAGTCAATTTTCAATTTCCTTCCTGTATGCTGATCCATCATCACCACCATTGATATGGCCCACAACAGTGGTGTCATCGTCAAACTTATAAATAAATAAAATATCTCTCACTCTCTTTCTCTCTCTCTCGCTCTCTATCTCTCACTCTCTATCCCTCTATCTCTCTCTCTCTCTCTCTCTCTGTATCTCTCTCTATCTCTCTCTCTCTCTCTGAATCTCTCTCTCTATTCTCTCTCTCTATCACTCTCTCTCTATCTCTCAGTATCTCACTCTATCTCTCTCTCTCTCTCTCTGAATCTCTCTCTATCTCTCTCTCTATTCTCTCTCTCTATCTCTCTCTCTATCTCTCTCTCTGAATCTCTCTCTCTCTCTATTCTCTCTCTATCTATCTCTCTCTCTATCTCTCTCTATCTCTCTCTCTCTGAATCTCTCTCTATCTCTCTCTCTATTCTCTCTCTCTATCTCTCTCTCTATCTCTCTCTCTGAATCTCTCTCTCTTTCTATTCTCTCTCTATCTATCTCTCTCTCTATCTCTCTCTATCTCTCTCTCTCTGAATCTCTCTCTATCTCTCTCTCTATTCTCTCTCTCTATCTCTCTCTCTATATCTCTCTGAATCTCTCTCTCTCTCTATTCTCTCTCTATCTATCTCTCTCTCTATCTCTCTCTATCTCTCTCTCTGAATCTCTCTCTCTCTCTCTATTCTCTCTCTCTCTATCACTCTCTCTCTATCTCTCTGTATCTCTCTCTCTCTCTCTCTATCTATCTCTCTCTCTCTCTCTATCTCTCTCTCTCTGAATCTCTCTCTCTCTCTCTCTCTCTCTATTCTCTCTCTCTATATCACTCTCTCTCTATCTCTCTGTATCTCTCTCTCTCTCTCTCTCTCTCTCTCTGTATCTCTCTCTTTATTTTGAAGGACCTGTTCTGGACCCAGCACCGAAGTGCGATTCCAAAGAAAGCCCAGCAGTGCCACCACTTTTTCAGAAGTCTGCGGAGACTCAGCAGATATCTAAAACTTTGACAACCTTCTACTGATGTGTAGTGGAAAGAATATTCACTGGCTGCACCACAGCCTGGTAATGGAAACAGCAGTGCCTTTGACCAGAAAATCCTACAATAGATGGTGGATTCAGCTCAGTCCATCATAGGTAAAGTCATCCCAACCATTGAGCACAGCTACAGGAAATGCTGTCGTAGGATAGTCATGTCCATCATCAGAGATCCCCGCAGGTCATGCTTTCTTCTTGCTGCTGCCATCAGATAGAAGGTACAAGAGCTTCAGGATGGACACCATCAGGTTCAAGAACAGTGACCATCCCTCAACCATCAGGCTCTTAAATAGAAGGAGATAACTACACTCACTTGCCCCATCATTGAAATATTCCTACAACCAATCCTCTCACTTTAAGGACTTTTATCTCGTTATCTCATGTTCTCATTATTCATTGCTATTTATTTATATTTGCATTTGCACAGGTTCTTTTGTCTTCTGCACTCTGGTGGATATTTCACTGATCCTGTTATAGAAACATAGAAACATAGAAAATAGGTGCAGGAGTAGGCCATTCGGCCCTTCGAGCCTGCACCGCCATTTATTATGATCATGGCTGATCATCCAACTCAGAACCCAGCCTTCCCTCCAAACCCCCTGACCCCTGTAGCCACAAGGGCTATATCTAACTCCCTCTTAAACATAGCCAATGAACTGGCCTCAACTGTTTGCTGTGGCAGAGAATTCCACAGATTCACCACTCTCTGTGTGAAGAAGTTTTTCCTAATCTCGGTCCTAAAAGGCTTCCCCTCTATCCTCAAACTGTGACCCCTCGTTCTGGACCTCCCCAACATCGGGAACAATCTTCCCGCATCTAGCCTGTCCAATCCCTTTAGGATCTTATACGTTTCAATCAGATCCCCCCTCAATCTTCTAAATTCCAACGAGTACAAGCCCAGTTCATCCAGTCTTTCATCACATGAAAGACCTGTCATCATTACTATTCTATAGATGTGCTGAGTATGCCCACAAGAAAATGAATCTCAGGCTTGTATGTGGTGACTTATTGTATAGGTACTTTCATAACACTGGACAACACAAATCCTAAATACTTTTGGGTGTGCCTTTTTGATTTTGGGCTACTGATCATGAAAATCACCATGAAATTTCCCTAGCACACATCATTCTTTTGAAATCACCTCTATTTGTTCTTTCAATTCAAAATTCAAGTCAGAATAACTTATGCCAAGATTAAGGAAGGCATTTTTGTTGGTCCTCAAATCAAACAGGTCATCAATGACGGGCAATTCTAGTGGAACCAGAGAAAATCCCATGGAAGTCATTCAAGGATGTTGTTGAAAACTTTCTTGGCAACTACAGAGCACCAAGCTACGTGCAGCTGGTTGACAACATGCTTCAAGCATACAAAACCGTGAAGTGCAACATGTCACTAAAGATTCATTTTCTGCATTCCTGTTTAGACTTCTTCCCTGCAAATCTTGGTGCTGTCAGCACACAGTGAAGGTTTCACCAGGACATTGTGGTCATGGAGAAACGGTATCAGGGCAACTGGAATCCATCAATACTGGCTGATTATTATTGGACACTTAAGCAAGAAGCCTCAGGCACTGAGTTCAAATAAAAATCATCAACAAAACATTTTTAAGCTTAGTTGGCCTATTGCAAAGTGTATTTATATGTGTGTGTTTATTTTCTTATTGTAATTTTTAGTATTTTTTATGTCTTTGCATTGTACTGCTGCTGCAAAACAACAAATTTCATGACATGTCAGTGACAATAAACCTGATTCTAATGTCGAATGAGATGGAAGTGTTCACTAAATGGAAATTTAATGAACAGTTTTAGGTTCATTAACCTTAAATTTAACCCGCAGGATACAGATAAGTGAAATAGGAAGGGCTGGACATTCTCAGTCAATCAGTCAGGGTCTGTGGGGAGAGAAACAGTGTCACTGGCCCTCTAGCAGCACTGCTTTGGGGAGAGGTCACCAGGATGAATGGTTGGCTCGCTCTGCCAACTTCTACTTGTTGAGAATGCCTAGCACTCTCTATTCCCTTCAGGATTCGACCAGCTACGGCATCAGGCTTTAGAATGCAGATTCTCATGAACAGGAGACAGGATTTAGTAGCTACATTGAATTTCCTTGACTCAATTTACTGGGTCGCTGCCCTCGGAGGGGCCACTGGTGAGATTTATGGATTGGACTGTAGTCCAAATGAACTGTAGTTCATATTGACCTCTTTCAGTTCTATATTTTTGTTGTGTTCTTGCCCATTCTTTCTTATTGCTGATTGGTGGGCTGGGGGTTTAGGGTTTGATGTTCTTATTGCTGATTGGTGGGCTGGGGGTTTAGGGTTTGATGTTCTTATTGCTGATTGGTGGGCTGGGGCTTTAGGGTTTGATGTTCTTATTGCTGATTGCTGGGCTGAGGGGTTTGGGGTTTGATGTTCTTATTGCTGATTGGTGGGCTGGGGGTTTGGGGTTTGATGTTCTTATTGCTGATTGGTGGGCTGGGGGGTTTGGGGTTTGTTGTTCTTATTGCTGATTGGTGGGCTGGGGGGTTTGGGGTTTGTTGTTCTTATTGCTGATTGGTGGGCTGGGGGTTTGGGGTTTGTTCTTATTGCTGATTGGTGGGCTGGTGGTTTGGGGTTTGTTGTTCTTATTGCTGATTGGTGGGCTGGGGGGGTTGGGGTTTGTTCTTATTGCTGATTGGTGGGCTGGGGGTTTGGGGTTTGATGTTCTTATTGCTGATTGGTGGGCTGGGGGTTTGGGGTTTGATGTTCTTATTGCTGATTGGTGGGCTGGGGGTTTGGGGTTTGATGTTCTTGTTCTTTCCCCATGTGGATGATGTGTTGTTTTTTGTGCGAGGGACGGGCTGGGGAGAGATTTGCGGTTTGTGAGTTTTTGTTTCTTTTTCCTTTCATGCTGGGGAGGAGTGTTGGGTTGATGTCTTTCTTTCAACTGCTTTCAATATTTCATGGCTGTCTGGAGAAGACAAATCTCAGAGTTGTATTCCGCATACATACTTTGATAATAAAGTAAACCTTTGAACCTTTGAAGAAGGCTGGGCAGTTTCTCAATGCATCTGTAATTGCTGTTAATGTGACTTCAGGCACTGCTGAGGAACAGCCCATCCAGGGACCTTACTACCCTGTCCACCACTGAGCTGTGACCAAGATCTCCGACAACAATTGGAATACCCCTGCCAGTTATTCTATATGCCCCAACAGAATTTGATCCCGCAAAGTAACAAAAGAGAGGATGACACATTGCAGTGATGGTTCAGCCTCAGTGGGACTTGACAATTTCAACTCCAAGGGGCTTTTCCTTTTCATTCTGTCTCCAGACTTCAGTAACGGCAGCTTACCTTTCCTGCAGGTAGGTGGGGGATGTTTGAAGGTGCCTTCACCTTCACACCTACTGTGGTGGTTGCCCACCAGTTTATATCCGGTATCACAGCTGAAGGTAATTTCTTGGTGATACCTATAGCGTTCCTCTTTTGGGTGAATGTCTCCATGGTCCGGAATGGTGGGTGAATAACAATACACTGTTGGAGAGGAACAGGTGGTATGTCACTCAGGTGTTGTGGGAGAAGAAACTGCATCTCATATTCCACCTGGGTAGTCTACACTCAAATGGCGTAGAGTTGTGGAATCATGGAACACAAGCCCTTTTGCTAACCAATCCATGCTGAATATGCCACTCACCCAATGTCCTGTGTTCAGCCCAGATCCCTCCAGGCCACAGGTCTCCAACTATTTTATAGTCATAGTCATAGTCATACTTATTGATCCCAGGGGAAACTGGTTTTCATTACAGTTGCATCATAAATAATAAATAGTAATAACACCATAAATAGTTAAATAGTTATATGTAAATTATGCCAGGAAATAAATCCAGGACCAGCCTATTGCTTCAGAGTGTCTGACCCTCCAAGGGAGGAGTTGTAAAGACTGGTGGCCACAGGCAGGAATGACCTCCTCTGACGCTCTGTGTTGCATTATGCCATGGAGACTCTGTTAACTGAGGGGTCTGTGAGCCTCAGGTGAGAAACCCCTTCTCTAGGCCTTGCCCCTCCATGTACCTGTTGGAGTGGTCCTTAAATGATACGATTGTACCTACCTCAACCATTTCCTCAGGCAGCTCGTTCCATACACTCACCGCCCTCTGCGTGGAAACGTTGCCCCACTGGTGCCTTTTAAATCTGATTAAACATAGTGGATTCCAGACATCCCACCCTGCAAAAACTCATTTCAGGGAGGTAGCACCATCAATTTGCGGGAGACTTCCGGGAGAGGTGAGATGTCTGCAATAGAGTAGCTCCTTAGCAGCTAGCCAGCTAGTTTAAATAACGTTAGCTATGCTAGTGAACGAATAACACCTGTTAAACTCACCTCAACATGTCTTTTACAGCCTTAACCCACCATGGGCAATAGAAAAGTCACTGTTGCAAACAGTGCAGCGAGCAACACTGTCATTATTTTGACCCCTATTAGGCAGGGGGACACTTGAGTGTAGTCTGGGGTGACGTACGTTTTATTTGGTAGCTCTCGCACTCTCTCTTGCTTTCTCTCGCTCCCTCGCTTGCTCTCAACAAAATTGATTTCTGTGATACTGTATATAATTTGCGGGCATCGGGGAGCCACTATTAATACGCGGGAGACTCCCGGAACTTCCGGGAGAGGTGGGATGTCTGAGATTCATATCCAAGTCATTTCTATAAATGACAAATAACGAGGGTCTCAACACTGACCCCAGCGGTACGTCACGAGCTACTGGCCTCCGTTCTGAGAAACAAGCTCTGCTTCCTACCTCCGAGCTAACTTCGAATCCACTTAACTTGTTCTTCCTGGATTCCATGGGAACGAATTCCAGACCAGCCGGCCATGTGGGCAGGGGCTTGTGAAGGTTGAACTCTCCAGTTTCAGATGAGCTGTTTTCCAACACCCCACCCTCCGCGTTCCTTTCTCTTGCCAGCCAAAGGATGTAGGTTTCAGTGGCAGGTTTAGAGGTGAACTGCAGTAAATATGCTTCGAGGGTGTGGTGAGGGGCTGGAGACTTGTATATTGGGGAGACAGAGGCTCATGAGTAAGTCCATGAAGAACCATGACTGCTGAGGTAAACACTGAGAGCTGGCAGGTGGAAATCACGTCAGTAGATTTGCAGTACGAGGCATGGACACAACTTCTGTGCAGCATCGTGTGGGGAAGTGCAGGGTATAGCTCATATTGAGGAAATGGATCAGAATCCCAAGCACTGATCTACAGTGTGAGGCCCCTTTCATTAATGTGAATACAGTGACCCTCCAGTACTTTCTGTCCTCAGTCTGCCTACACTCATGTCTCCCTATCTATTCTGAGCAGTCCAACCCAATCCTATAAGACCATAAGACATTATTGCACACTTCGACCATTCAGCCCATTGAACACTACCTGCCCCTCTACCTATGTTTGTATTGACTGCAAATTTGGCCACAAAACCATCAATTCTCTCATCCAAATCTTTGACATATAACATGAAAAGGAGTGGTCCCAATACCGACCACTGTAGAATAGCACTAGTCACCGGCAGCTAACCAGAATAGGCCCCTTTTATTCCTACTGTTTATATTCTGCTGCCAACTGAGCTCCTATCCATACTAGAGTCTTTCCTGTAGTCCAATGGGCGATAATAGCAGCCTCATGTACCGCACCTTGTCAAAAGCCTTCTGACTCTACTTTGCCTATGCTGCCTGTTATTTCCTCAAAGAATTCAGATTTGTCAGGCAGGGAAACCATGCTGATTTTGGCCTACTTTGGTACTCAAACTACCCTGAAACCTCATCCTTAGTAATAGACTCCAACATCTTCCTAACCACTGAAGTCAGGCTAAATGACGTATAATTTCCTTTCTTCTTCCTCTCTCCCTTCTTAAACAGTGGAGTGACATTTGTAATTTTCTAGTCCTCCAGAACTATTCCAGAATCTAGTGATTCTTGAAACATCATTACTAATGCCTCCACAAACTTTTCAGCTACCTCTTTTCAGAACCCTGGGGTGTATTCCAACTAGACTAGGTAACTTATCTACCTTCAGACCTTTCAGCTTCCTCAGCACCTCCTCCTTAGTAATAGTAACTGCACTCAGTTCTGTCTCCTGACACTCTTGAATTTCTTGCGCACTGCTAGTGTCTTCCACAGTGAAGACTGACACAAAATACTTTGCTATTACTTTGTCCCTCATTACTGCCTCTCCAACTTCATTTTCCAGCAGTTCAATATCCACTTTTGCCTCTCTTTTACTCTTATATGTCTGAAAAAAACTTTTTGTATGTCTTTTTATATTATTGGCTAGCTTACCTTCATATTTAATCTTTTCTCTCCTTATGGCATTTTTAGTTGCATTTAGTTTTTAATTCTCTAATTTCCCACCAATTTTTGCTATATATTATACCCTCTCTATTGCTTTTATACTATTTTTGACTCCCTGATATCGTCCTCTTCCATTAACTTGCACACCTCTGTATTTCCCTTTATTCCACTGTATTCCTGCAACCTCTTACCTGCCAATCACTACCTGTGCTGCAAGTTCATCTGCATTATTCTGCAATGCGTGTATTCAAATATAACACATTCAGTCCTGTATTCGTTACCCTTTTCACTTTTGCTCCCATGTTACACTCCCACTCATCTCACCGACTGCCTGTCATTCCTCGGAATCTCAGTACACACTGCATCAGCTTGTATGCTAACTGTCTCACCCTCAGCCCCAACACTCTGGTTCCCATCCCCTGTCAAATGAGTTTAAACCCTCCCCAACACCTCTAGCGAACCTGCCCACATGGATACGAATCCCTCTCAGGTGCAGGTGTAACCTGTCCTCTTTGTACCGGTTATACCTTCCCCAGGAGAGATCCCAATGATCCAGAAAGCTGACCCCCATCCCAGTCCACCTGTACTATCATCACATTCCTGCTCTGACCAGCATGTGGTACTGGGATCAATCCAGAAATAACTACCTTGGAGATGCTGCTCTACCGTCTCTTTCCAAACTCCCTATACTAACTGCACAGCAATACTTCCCCTTTTCTACCTACAGTGCCCATAAAAAGTATTCGTCCCCCTTGGAACTTCTCCTATTTTGTTGTTTTACAACATCAATGGCGTTAAATGGCGAATTCTTTGCTTGAATCTTCAGAAACAGCTCTATTTCCATCTTTAATATCTCTATTTTTCCCTTTCAGGGTTCTTTTGAAGACCCTGACCTGGAGTTACACGCTGACTTCAGCTCTTTGCGGGAATGGGATCCGCTCTCGGGGTCTCACGACTGGCTGTTATCCGACATGCCAAGGACGTGGTCTAAGAGCTCAGCTCGCCTTTGGGGGCCTGGGATCTCGTGGCTCTGGAGACGGGCAGATCGAAGGTCGGTGTCCCGACGGGAGATCAGTGTGTTGTGGGAATTGTAAGATCTTTGGCTGTGTGCCCAGAGACCTCAGATCTTTGGGCACAGAGTTGGGAAGGGGCTGAGTAATTATGCAATCAATTATATTGTGTTGACTAATTGTAATAAATTTAGACAAATTTGTTTTCACTTTGACACAAAAGAGTCTTTTCTGTTGATTAGTGTCAAAAAAGCCAAATTAAATCCACTGTGACTCAGTTTTGTAAATCAATAAAACATGAGAACTTCCAAGGGTGGTGAATACTTTTCATAGGCAGTGTATAAATGTCATTGACACCCTGTACAGCACGACCTCTGGCTGCTCACCCTCCCTCTTGATAATATTCTCCAGCTGCTCTGAGTGATCCTGGACCCTAGCACCTGGGAGGCAACACATCATCCTGCTGTATTTTTTGTAGCCACAGAATCTGCTATCTGTTTTCTGTTTCCCCTATCCATCGAGTCTTGTATGACTTTCACTCTCTCTGACTTTACCCTTCTCTGCTGGGCCTCAGTACCCAGCCATAGTGCCATTGGCCTGGCTGCTGATAGTTCATCTTCCACCACACCCCAAGCAGTATCCAAAAGGGTATACTTACTGCTGAAGGGAATGTCCACAGGGGAACCCTGCACTGACTGATTACTCCCTTTACTTCGCCCAGGTACTACCTGAAGTTGCGCTCTGGGTTTGACCACCTCAGTAAAAGTCTCCTCTAGAAGGTATTCAGCCTCCTGGATGGTCCCCAGCGCATCCAGCTCCAACTCCATCTCCAGTTTCTTGACCTTAGCAGCTAGGAGTTGCAGTTGGATGCACTTCCTGCAGATGTAGACATCAGGGAGATTGTCAAGTTCCCACATCTCACAGGAGGGGCATTCAGTTGCCACACTACTGACCTGCCTACACTTGTTGCATCTCTAACTTCTCAAGCTTAAGTTCTAGTCTCTTCCTGTTCTCCGTTCCAACAATGGACACTACTATAATGGCTGCTCTGCTTACAACTCGCTTCTTTTATTGGTCCCTGCTGTGTGCTTAATAGATCATTATGATGGCAGTCCACTGAAAAGTTCCAAAAGCCCCCAGCTGATTTTTTTTAAAAACTTGCACTACCTCACCAACAAATGACTTCTTTGCAACCCACTGAACATGACAATTCCAGTCCACCCCATTTCCAGACCAACCTAATCCCAGCACAACCCAAAACCATTCCACCCCAATCCCAAACTCACTCCAGCCCAATCCCAATCTCACTCTAGCCCAATCCCAATCTCACTCCAGCCCAGCCCAATCCCACTCCAGCCCAGCCCAATCCTGTCACAACCCAAAACCATTCCACCCCAATCCCAGTCCTAAGCCATCCCAGCTCAATCCATTCTCAGCCCACCAAATCCTAGACTACCACAATCCTACTCCATCCTAATCCCAGTCCATTCTAGACGCACAGAATTGCAATGAAAACAATCACAACATAACCCCATTCCGGCCCCACCCACTCCAACCCAACACCAACCCCAGTCTATCCCAGCCCAATCCAATTCCAGTCAAATCCAACCCCAACCCCAGTCTATCCCAGCCCAAACCAATTCCAGTCAAACCC
Organism: Mobula hypostoma; assembly: GCF_963921235.1. Lineage (NCBI taxonomy): Eukaryota > Metazoa > Chordata > Chondrichthyes > Myliobatiformes > Myliobatidae > Mobula > Mobula hypostoma. The sequence continues at coordinate 4,371,264 of NC_086109.1, read as the reverse complement.
AACCCCAACCCCAGTCCATCCCAGCCCAAACCAATTCCAGTCAAATCCAACCCCAACCCCAGTCTATCCCAGCCCAACCAATTCCAGTCAAACCCAACCCCAACCCCAGTCCATCCCAGCCCAAACCAATTCCAGTCAAATCCAACCCCAACCCCAGTCTATCCCAGCCCAACCAATTCCAGTCAAACCCAACCCCAACCCCAGTCCATCCCAGCCCAAACTAATTCCAGTCAAACCCAACCCCAACCCCAGTCCATCCCAGCCCAAACCAATTCCAGTCAAATCCAACCCCAACCCCAGTCTATCCCAGCCCAACCAATTCCAGTCAAACCCAACCCCAACCCCAGTCCATCCCAGCCCAACCAATTCCAGTCAAACCCAACCCCAACCCCAGTCCATCCCAGCCCAAACTAATTCCAGTCAAACCCAACCCCAACCCCAGTCTATCCCAGCCCAAACCAATTCCAGTCAAACCCAACCCCAACCCCAGTCCATCCCAGCCCAAACTAATTCCAGTCAAACCCAACCCCAACCCCAGTCCATCCCAGCCCAAACCAATTCCAGTCAAACCCAACCCCAACCCCAGTCCATCCCAGCCATGCAGGCACCTCCACCCTGGGAGCTGAGGGAGATGGTTCTACCTCAGAGCAACCTGACAATTTCAGCTCTAAGGAGCATTTTCATTCTGTCTTTAGACTTCAGTAGTGGGGCCTTACCGCTTGTGCAGGTAGGCGGGTGAGGGTTAAAGACGCCATTATCTCCACATCTACTCTCGCTGGAACCTTCAAGTTTAAATCCTTCATTGCAGGTGAACGTAATAATAGCGTTATAGCGATAATAATATGATGCATAGTAGCTATATTTTGGTGTATAATCTCCATTCTGAATTGGCAAAGGTGGTTGGCAACGTACTGCAGAAAAGGAACAGGTTAGTCATCACTCGAGTGATATGAAGGACCAGTAGAGTCACAAAGTAACATAGAGCATAGAACCAAGAACAGTAGAGCTCATAAATGGGCCCTTCAGCCCACAATGTTATTCTGGATTAATTAAACAATCTTACATGTAAAACGTTACAGGATTCTCCTTGTAAAATAGAATTAAGGTAATATTATGGCTTATTCTTTGCCCTCCTGATTTCTCATGTTTTCTCTTGTACTCTTTAAACCTCGGTGACTTGTTTGATAACAATTTCCTATGCCTGACATGCGTTCCTTCATTTCCCCTTCAATATCCTCTGCCTTACCCGGAAGGACTGCTTATGTCCTGGATGGTGGTGGAAGAGAAAGTGTGGGGTCAAATGTTACACCTTCAATAGTTGCAGGGGAAATTGCTTGGGGAGGGGCTAAGTAAACAGTGGGTCGGAGAGGGAGTGGTTTCTGAGGAAAGCAGGAATGGGTGGGAAAATGGAATTGGTGGTGGGATCACATTGTAGCTGGTGAATGTGATCCCACCATGTGATGAAGACTGTTGTATGACTCTTCTTGCAGAAATGTGACTCCAGGACAGCAATCCAGGCACCATCAGTCTACAGATCATTACGCGCAGGAACTTGGGCTATATTGTTTCATTGTTATTGTGCCACATGTACTCTGTGCTGTGTGTGACTGTTGGTAGTGTGTTTTGCACCTTGGCTTTGGAGGACCATTGTTTTGTTTGGCTATGTTTACATCTATGGTTGAATGACAATTGAATTTGAAATTTCGAAGAATGTTGGGCTGGATGTGGATGTAGGTGTGGTGATAGGTGAGGACCAAGCAAGCACTTTCTGGGAGACATAGTGTGAGAGCAGATGTCCAGGAAATGAAGGAGATGCTGAGTAACATATTCAAAGTATCAAGCAAAAAAGCATATTCACAAAAATAAACATATATAGTCCAAGACCCTGAACGACAATGTCCGGCAACCAATGGTACAGTCTCCTGGCAGCGTACAGTTACATGCAATCCAACCTGTCACTCCACCACTGGAACACGAGAGGACAGCACCGATGGGAGAGACCAGGCCGCAGCCAAGCTCACCACGCTGTAGCGCTTTTGCATTGCTCTCCTGGTCTGCAGCAGCAAGCAAGCCTGAGGCTTGAGGCCTAGTTCTCGCTATAACTGAGGCTACACAGCTCCCATGTTGACTGTGATGCTCACTTAACTCTCACTATGGGTGAGCCTTGTATTTGCAGAGGGGGATGGTTCATCTGTACCTTCCTGAAGTCCACAATGATTTCCTTGGTCTTCTCCACGTTCAGGCTTAGGTCGTTCTCATAACAATCCATCAGCTGCTCCACTTCCTCTCTGCACTCCATCTCGCCAGCGTCCTTGATGCCCAACTCCAATTTAAAACTTCTCCCACAAGGACCTATCCTTGTCTGTAGCTATCCTGACAGTTGAGGGGTTGTCATTACTGTTCCCTAAGTGTTCACCAACTGAAAGGTCAGTCACCTGGAAGGAATCTTGGATTAAAAACATCAGAATCCAACAAGCTTGAGGACATAGCATTGTACTTTACATTCATAAAACAAAACTTGATAAAATGCATACTTACTCTCCTGACATTTAGGTGAGGGGTGGTCATATTTATCGTTCCCCTTACAACGAAGGGTCTCAATGCCAATCAGCTTATATCCTCTCCCGCAGGTAAGTGTGACAGTCTCATGTTTTGCATATATTGCTTTAGGATTCTCGATCCATCCACCAATAATTCTTTCGGGTCTGTGGCATCCACCTGCCAAGATGACAACACAATAACCTCAGCTGGAAAAAGAATTATATCTGGGATAAGGTATCAACTCTCACATCAGAAGATGGAGGCAGTGGAAACACAAGTATAAACAAGAGAAAGTCTGCAGATGCTGGAAATCCAAAGCAAAGTGCACAACATACCGGAGGAACTCAGGAGGTTGGGTAGCATCTACGGAAGTGAATAGTTAGTTGACATTTCAGGCCGAGACCCTTCTTCAGGATTGGAAAAAGAAGTCATAGTCATAGTCATACTTTATTGATCCCAGGGGGAAATTGGTTTTCGTTACAGTTGCATCCATAAATAATAAATAGTAATAGAACCATAAATAGTTAAATAGTAATATGTACATTATGCCAGTAAATTATGTAATAAGTCCAGGACCAGCCTATTGGCTCAGGGTGTCTGACCCTCCAAGGGAGGAGTTGTAAAGTTTGATGGCCACAGGCAGGAATGACTTCCTATGACGCTCTGTACTGCATCTCGGTGGAATGAATCTCTGGCTGAATGTACTCCTGTACCCACCCAGTACGTTATGTAGTGGATGGGAGACATTGTCCAAGATGCCATGCAGCTTGGACAGCATCCTCTTTTCAGACACCACCGTCAGAGAGTCCAGTTCCATCCCCACAACATCACTGGCCTTACGAATGAGTTTGTTGATTCTGTTGGTGTCTGCTACCCTCAGCCTGCTGCCCCAGCACACAACAGCAAACATGATAGCACTGGCCACCACAGACTCGTAGAACATCCTCAGCATCGTTCGACAGATGTTAAAGGACCTCAGTCTCCTCAGGAAATAGAGACAGCTCTGACCCTTCTTGTAGACAGCCTCAGTGTTCTTTGACCAGTCCAGTTTATTGTCAATACATATCCGCAGGTATTTGTAATCCTCCACCATGTCCACACTGACCCCCTGGATGGAAACAGGGGTCACCAGTACCTTAGCTCTCCTCAGGTCCACCACCAGCTCCTTAGTCTTTTTCACATTAAGCTGCAGATAATTCTGCTCACACCATGTGACAAAGTTTCCTACCGTAGCCCTGTACTCAGCCTCATCTCCCTTGCTGATGCATCCAACTATGGCAAAGTCACCCGAAAACTTCTGAAGATGACAAGACTCTGTGCAGTAGTTGAAGTCCGAGGTGTGAATGGTGAAGAGAAAGGGAGACAAGACAGTCCCCTGTGAAGCCCCAGTGCTGCTGATCACTCTGTCGGACACACAGCGTTGCAAGCACACGTACTGTGGTCTGCCAGTCAGGTAATCAAGAATCCATGACACCGGGGGGAAGATACCAGGAAAAAAAGGTGGAGGAGGGGAAGGAGGCTAACTAGAAGGTGATAGGTGAAGCCAGGTGGGTGGGAAGGGTCAAGGGTTGGAGTAGAAGAAATCTGATAGGAGAGGAGAGTGGACCATAGGGGAAAGGAGGAAGAGGGGACTCAGGGAGAGGTCATAGGCAGGTGAGAAGAGAAAAAAGGTCAGAGTGAGGAATGGAAAGGTGGGGGGGGGGTGGAATATGTTTACAAGAAGGAGAAATTGATATTCATGCTATCAGGTTTGGAGGGTATCCAGACGGAATATAAGGTGTTACTCCTCCACCCTGAGGGTGGCTTCATCTTGGCACAAGAGGAGGCCGTGGACTGACATTGTCGGTACAGGAATGGGAATCAGAATTAAAATGTTTGATCACAGGAAGTCTCATTTGTGGTGGATGGTGTGGAGGTGCTTGATGAAACGGTCCCCCAATTTACGATGGGTGTCATGAATATAAAGGAGACCACATCGGGAGGACATGGAGACATTTTGCCCTTGTGCTAAGTAGGGTAAGCTTCTCCTCTGAAACTGCACTTTCTCCAGATCCCTGTCTTAGTATTCAAAAATATTTCACCTTCTGTTATGAATAGATGGCGACTGAGCTTCTAGAACCATCTTGAGTAGAAAATTCCAAAGACTCACCACCCTCTGGATGAATAAATTTCTTCCCACCTCTGTCCTGAGCTCCCAACCCCTTCTTCTGGTCTGTGACCCCTAGTTCTAGACATCCACCATCTCGAAGTTCAAAAGTTCAAAATAAGTGCATGATCAAAATGCAGAACTGTGCAAAGGCTTAGGCATATATCTAGGGTTCCTAGGACTTCTGCACACTACTGTAGTAAGTTTATGTATTGCACTGTATTGCTGCCATAAAAAAAGGCAAATTTCATGACATATAAACATAGAAATAGGAGGAGGGGTAGGCCACCCGACTCATCAAGCCTGCTCCTCCATCCAATATGGTCATGGTTGATCATCTCCACCTACCTGGCTTTTCCCCATAACCGTCAATTCCCCTACTATGCAAAACTTTATCCGACCTTGTCTTAAATATATTTACTGAGGTAGCCTCCACTGCTTCATTGGGCAGAGAATTCCACACATTCACCCCTCTTTGGGAAAAGCAGTTCCTCCTCATCTCCGTCCTAAATTTACTCCCCCCAATCTTGAGGCTATGTCCCTTAGTTCTAGTCTCACCTGCCAGTGAAAACAACTTTCCTGCTTCGACCTTATCTATTGCTTTCATAGTTGTATATGGTTTTATAAGATCTCCTCTCATCCTTCTGAATTCCAGTGAGTACAGTCCAATGAGACTCAATCTCTGCTCATAGCTTAACCTTCTTATCTCTGGAATGAACCTGGTGAACCCCCTCTGTACCACCTCCAAAGCCAGTATATCCTTCCTCAAGTAAGGAGACCAGAACTGCACGCAGTACTGCAGGTGTGGCCTCACCAGTACTCTGTACAGTTGCAGAATAAGTTCCCTACTCTTAAATTCAATCCCTCTAACAATGAAGGCTAATATTCCATTTGCCTTCTTGATAGCCTGCTGTACCTGCAAACCAACCTTTTGCGATTCATGCACAAGCACTCCCACATCCTTCTGCACAGCAGCATGCTACAAACTTTTATCATTTAAACAATCATCTGATCTTCCATTTTTCCTTCCAAAGTGGATGACTTCACATTCACCAACATTGTACTCCATCTGCCAGACCCTTGCCCACTCAATGAACCTATCTATACCTCCCTGCAGTCTCTCCATATCATCAGCACAGTTTGCTTTTTCATTCAATGTAATGTCATCAGCAAATTTAGATACACTACACTCGTGTCCCCTCTTCCAGATCATTAATGTATATCGTGAACAGTTGTGAGCCCAGCACTGACCCCTGCGGTACCCCGCTCACTACTGATTGCCAACCAGAATAACACCCATGTATCCCACCTCTCTGCTGTCTGTTAGTTAACCAATCCTCTACCCATGCTAATATATCACCCCAACTTTATGCTTCCTTATCTTATGGATAAGTCTTTTATGTGGCACCTTATCGAATGTCTTCTGGAAATCCAAGTAAGTAACATCCATCTGTTTCCCTCTATCCACTGTGCTTATTATATCCTCAAAGAACCCCAGTAAGTTTGTCAAACAGGACCTGCCTTTACTGATTCCATGCTGCCTCTGCCTGATGGATCCATTTCTTTCCGAATGTCTTACTATTTCTTCTTCAGTGATAGCTTCAATATGTGAGTGACGATCAACCTGATTCTGATACGGGTCTCTATGGTGGACTGAGAGTGGGAAGGAGGCAGGGAGAGGGGAGGGAGGGGAAGCACCAGAGAGACTTTCTGTAACGATCAATAAACCGATTGTTTGGAATCAAATGACCTTGTCTGGTGTCTCAGGGCTGGGTGTGTCTGCACTCTCTGCCCTCAGCACTCCTTCTCTGTCACCTGTCCCACACTTCACCTGTGACACTCCACCCTCATCGTTCCCATTCGCAAAGGATTTGCTTCAATCACATTTACAAATTCTCTCTCAGCTCCACGTTGACAAGTATAGTACTGTGCAAAAATCTTAGGACACCCTCGCTCTGTCTCTCTGTCTCTGCAAAAGTAGACAAACTGTGCAAGTAACAAAAATAGAGAGCTACAATACAATATGGGGTATGATAGCAACACATAAGAGATATTTAAACAGACACGTGAATGCAGGGGCAAGGACCATGTGCAGGCATTAACAGAAGGTTTGCACAATGCTTTACAGTACCAATTCAGCAATTCACCAGACCTTCCAGGTATGCACAGCACGTCACATACATCCCTGTGCTGTGACACACATGGACACAGTGGCCACTCTGGCTCCAGCTTGCACTTGAACTTGAGAGAGTGGACCGAATGGCCTGTATGACCCTTTGAATCTATGAAGGCATCCACTTGATTCACTTTCACACCAGGGGAATTTACAACAGCCAATTAATCCACCAAACCGAGATCAGGATTGGTGCTGAGAGGTAGCATCTCTAGGCATCATTGTAAAACTTTCTCCAAGATAAAAACCTTTCAACAAACATAAAAGTTGCTGGTGAACGCTGCAGGCCAGGCAGCATCTATTGGAAGAGGTACAGTCGATGTTTCGGGCATCTCCCCCATTTCGCGCACATCTGCTCTCACTCCATCCTCCCGCCACACCACTAGGAATAGGGTTCCCCTTGTCTTCACCTACCACTCCACCAGCCTCCGGGTCCAACATATAATTCTCCGTAACTTCCGCCACCTCCAACAGGATCCCACAACTAAGCACATCTTTTCCTCCCCCCCCCCCACACAACTCCCTTGTCCATTCGTCACCCCCATTCCTCCCCACCAATCTCCCTCCTGGCACTTATCCTTGTAAGCGGAACAAGTGCTACACATGCCCTTACACTTCCTCCCTTACCACCATTTAGGGCCCCAGACAGTCCTTCCAGGAAAGGCGACACTTCACTTGTGAGTCAGCTGGGGTGATATACTGCGTCCAGTGCTCCTGATGCGGCCTTCTATATATTGGCGAGACCCGACGCAGACTGGGAGGTCGTCTCGCTGAACACCTTCGCTCTGTCCGCCAGAGAAAGCAGGATCTCCCAGTGGCCACACATTTTAATTCCACGTCCCATTCCCATTCTGATATGTCTACTGTAAAGATGAAGCCACACTCAGGTTGGAGGAACAACACCTTATATTCTGTCTGGGTAGCCTCCAACCTGATGGCATGAACATTGACTTCTCTAACTTCCACTAATGCCCCACCTCCCCATCGTATCCCATCCGTTATTTATTTATATACACACATTCTTTCTCTCTCTCTCCTTTTTCTCCCTCTGTCCCTCTGACTATACCCCTTGCCCATCCTCTGGGTTTCCCCCCCCCCTTTTTCCTTCTCCCTAGACCTCCTGTCCCATGATCCTCTCATATCCCTTTTGCCAATCACCTGTCCAGCTCTTGGCTCCATCCCTCCCCCTCCTGTCTTCTCCTATCATTTTGGATCTCCACCTCCCCCTCCCACTTACAAATCTCTTACTAGCTCTTCCTTCAGTTAGTCCTGACGAAGGGTCTCGGCCTGAAACGTCGACTGTACCTCTTCCTAGAGATGCTGCCTGGCCTGCTGCGTTCACCAGCAACTTTGATGTGTGTTGTTTGAAATTCCAGCATCTGAAGATTTCCTCGTGTCAACCTTTCAACAAATATTGTTTGTGCTTTATTGCGAACTTTGGATTAGCGTTACTCACTAAACCGACAGGTTGGTGGATCATCGCTGAATTTACTGTCGTTGTTGCACCTGATGACGTTGCTGCCATCAATTTCAAAACCGTGATCACATTCGAACATTACTTCCTCCTCGTATTTCAGTACATTCCAAGAACTCGATCTGATGCGGCCATTTGAAGGAGGATTCGGAACGAAACATTGTACATCTGCTTGGAGAAAATAATGGATCAGTTTCGTCCAGGAGTAGTGGGCTTGTAAGCTTCTGCATCTTCTCCCTACCTGATGCTCGTGCACTGAATACATAAAGGTGGTCAGAAATTTGATTGGACATTTAGATACACTGGAGAGATTTGATTGGGAGAAGTTCGCAGACACAGTAGCTCGTCATTGCACAAGGGGGCTGGGAAGGTTCTGAGATAAAAGGAACACACTGCCTAGTGGAGTGGTCATGAAAGGAGCAGTCGTTGGAGTAGCATGAGTCAGGGTAGTGAGGCTTTGGCTCATCGGGGCTTCATCGAGGATGGGCCTAGGCAAGGTAAGAAGGTAAGTTACTTTCATACCTCTCTTCTTTTCTCTACTTTTCTCTAGCTTAAGCATAGTGGGTATGACTGCAAGGCCAGTTTTCTGCTCTGGGTATCAGATGTGGGATATCCGGGAGACATCCAGCCTCCCTGATGGCCACATCTGCACTGAATCAAGTAGCAGCTCCTTACAGACTGAGTTAGGGAACTGGAGCTGCAGCTCGATGACCTTCGCCTTGTTAGGGAAAGTAAGGAGGTGATCAACAGGAGCTACAGGCAGGTACACTGGGGCCACAGGAAACAGAGAAGTGGATGACTGCCAAGAGAGGGAAGGGAGAGCATCAGGCAGTGGAGAGCACCCCTGTGGCCAACCCCCTTAACAATAAGTACTCTATTTTAAGTACTGTTGGTGGGGATGACCTACCTGGGGGAAGCAACAGCAGACGTGCCTCGGGCACTGACTCTGACCCTGCAGCTCAGAAGGGAAGGGAACAGAAGAGGATAGCAGCAGTGATAGGGGACTCCATAGTTAGGGGACAGATAGGTGATTCTGTGGGCGTGAAAAAGAAACACAGATGGTAGTTTGCCTCCCAGGTGTCAGGGTTCGTGATGTTTCTGACCACATCCACAATATCCTGAATGGGAGGGTGGGCAACCAGAGGTCGCGGTACATATTGGTACCAATGACAAAGGGAGAAAAGCAGAGGAGGTCCCGAAAGCAGAAAACAGGGAGTTAGGAAGGAAGCTGAGAAGCAGGGCTTCAAGGGTTGTAATCTCAGGATTGTCACCTGTGCCACATGACAGTGAGTATAGGAATAGAATGAGGAGGAGGATAAATGTGTGGCTGATGGATTGGAGCAAGAGGCAGGGATTCAGATTTCTGGATCATTGGGACCTCTACTGGGGCAGGTGCGACCTGTACAAAAATGAGGGGTTGTACTTGAATCCGAGGGGGACCAATATCCTGGCGAGGAGGTTTGCCATTGATATTGGGGAGGATTTAAACTAGATTTGCAGAGGGGTGGGAACTGAAGTGAAGAGGCAGAGGATGGGAAAGTTGGAGCACAAGTGGAGACAGCTTGTAGGGAATTTGTGAGGAAGGATAGGCAGACGATAGAGCAAAGATGCACTCCACCTGATGGTTTGAGATGTGTCGATTTTAATGCAAGTGGTATTATAAACAAGGCCGATGAACTTAGAGCGTAGATCAATACATGGAACTATGACATTGTGGCCATTACAGAGACTTAGATGTCTCAGGGGCAGGAATGGCTGCTGAGTGAGCCAGTCTTTAGATGTTTCGAAAAGGACAGGAAGGAGGCAAAAGAGGTAGGGGTGTGGCATTGCTAATCAGGGATAGTGTCACGGCTGCAGAAAAGGAGGAAGGGATTATCCACTAAATCAGTGTGGGTGAAAGTCAGAAACAGGAAATGGACAATAACCCTACAGGGTGTTTTTTATAGACCCCCTCCCCAACAGTTACAGGGACATTGAGGAGCAGATAGAGAAGCAGATTCTGGAATGGTGCAATAATAATAGGGTTGTTATGATGGGAAGGGGAACTTTCTTAATGTAAACTGGCATCTCCTTAGAGCAAGGGGTTTAGATGGGGTGGAGTTTGTTAGGTGCGTTCAGGAAGGTTTCCTGGCACAGTATGTTGAAAAACCAACTAGATGAGAGGCAGTACTTGATCTGGTATCGGAAAATGAACTTGGTCAGGTGTCAGATCTCTTGGTGGGAGAGCAGTTTGGAGGTAGTGATCACAACTTTATCTCCTTTACCATAGAGCTGGAGAGGGATAGGAGCAAACAAACTGGGAAAACATTTAGAATATAGAACATAGAACAAATAAAACCTACAGCACCACACAGGCCCTTCGGCCCACAAAGCTATGCTGAACGTGTTCTTACCTTAGAAATTACCTAGGGTTACCCATAGCCCTCTATTTTTCTAAGCTCCATGTACCTATCCAGGTGTCTCTTAAAAGACCCACCACCACCACCGGCAGCCCATTCCACGCACTCACCACTCACTGCGTAAAAAAAACTTAACCCTGACATCTCTGTACCAACTTCTAAGCTCCTTAAAACTATGCCTTCTCATGCTAGCCACTTCAGCCATGGGAAAAAGCCTCTGACTATCCACACAATCAATGCCTCTCATCATCTTGTACACCTGTATCAGGTCACCTGTCATCCTCTGTTGCTCCAAGGGGAAAAGGCTGAGTTCACTCAACCTATTCTCATAAGGCATGTTCCCAATCCAGGCAACATCCTTGTAAATTTCCTCTGCACCCTTTCCACATCCTTCCTGTAGTGAGGTGCCCAGAACTGAGCACAGTACTCCAAGTGGGTCTGACCAGGGTCCTATATAGCTGCAACATTACCTCTCGGCTCTTAAACTCAACCCCACGATTGATGAAGGCCAATGAACCGTATGCCTTCTTATCCACACAGTCAACCTGCACAGCAGCTTTGGGTGTCCTATGGACTCGGACCCCAAGATCTCTCTGATCCTCCACACCGGCAAGACTCTTACCATTAATACTCTATTCTGCCATCATATTTGACCTATCAAAATGAACCACCTCACGCTTATCTGGGTTGAACTCCATCTGCCACTTCTCAGCCCTGTTTTGCATCCTATCTATGTCCCACTGTAATCTCTGACAGCCCTCCACACTATCTATAACATCCCCAACCTTTGTGTCATCAGCAAATTTACTAACCTATCCCTCCACATCCTCATCCAAGTCATTTATTAAAAATCATGAAGAGTAGGGGTCCCAGAACAGATCCCTGAGGCACGCCACTGGTCATCGACCTCCATGCAGAATATGACCCATCTACAACCACTCTTTGCCTTCTGTGGGTAAGCCAGTTCTGGATCCACAAAGCAATGTCTCCTTGGGTCCCGTGCCTCCTTACTTTCTCAATAAGCCTTGCATGGGGTACCTTAGCAAATGCCTTGCTGAAATCCATATACACTACATCTACTGCTCTACCTTCATCAATGTCTTTAGTCACATCCTCAAAAAGTTCAATCAAGCTCGTAAGGTATGACCTGCCTTTGACAAAGCCATGCTGACTATTCCGAATCATATTATGCCTCTCCGAATGTTCATAAATCCTGCCTCTCAGGATCTTCTCTATCAACTGACCAACCACTGGTTTACAATTTTTTGGGCTATCTCTACTCCCTTTCTTGAATAAGGGAACAACATCCACAACCCTCCAATCTTCCAGAACCTCTCCTCTCCTCGATGATGCAAAGATCATCGCCAGAGGCACAGCAATCTCCTCCCTCGCTTCCCACAGTAGCCTGGGGTATATCCCATCCGGTCCCGGTGACTTATCCAACTTGATGCTTTCCAAAAGATCCAGCACATCCTCTTTCTTAATATCTACATGCTCAAGCTTTTCAGTCCGCTGTAAGTCATCACTACAATCACCAAGATCCTGTTCCGTAGTGAATACTGAAGCAAAGTATTTATTAAGTACCTCTGCTATCTCCTCCGTTCCCATACACACTTGATTGGTCCTATTCTCTCATGTCTTATCCTCTTACTCTTCACATATTTGTAGAATGCCTTGGGGTTTTCCTTAATCCTGTCTGCCAAGGCCTTCTCATGGCCCCTTCTGTCTCTCCTAATTTCATTCTTAAATTCTTTCTTGCTAGCCCTATAATCTTCTAGATCTCTATCATTACCTAGTTTTTTGAACCTTTCATAAGATCTTCTTTTCTTCTTGACTAGATTTACAACAGCCTTTGTACACCATGGTTCCTGTACCCTACCATCCTTTCCCTGTCTTATTGGAACATCCCTATGCAGAACCCCACGCAAATATCCCCCGAACATTTGCTACATTTCTTCCATACGTTTCCCTGAGAACATCCATTTCCAATTTATGCTTCCAAGTTCCTGCCTGATAGCCTCATATTTCCCCTTACTTCAATTAAACATTTCCCTAACTTGTCTGTTCCTATCCTCTCCAATGCTATGGTAAAGGAGATAGAATTGTGATCACTATCTCCAGAATGCTCTCCCACTGAGAGACCTGACACCTGACCAGGTTCATTTCCCAATATCAGATCAAGTGTAGTCTCTCCTCTTGTAGGCTTATCTACATATTGTGTCTAGAAACCTTCCTGAACACACCTAACAAATTCCACGCCATCTAAACTCCTCACTCTAGGGAGATGCCAATCAATATTTGGGAAATTAAAATCTCCCACCACAACAACCCTGTTATTATTACACCTTTGCAGAATCTGTCTCCCTATCTGCTCCTCGATGTCCCTGTTATTATTGGGTGGTCTATAAAAAACACTCAGTAAGAGTTATTGACCCCTTCCTCTTCCTAACTTCCACCCACAGAGACTCCGTAGACAACCCCTCCATCACTTCCTCCTTTTGTGCAGCTGTGACACTATCTCTGATCAACAGTGCCATGCCCCCATCTCTTTTGGCTCCTCCCTGTCCTTTCTGAAACATCTAAAGCCTTGCACTTGAAGTAGCTATTCTTGCCCCTGCACATCGAAGTCTCTGTAATGGCCACAACATCATAGCTCCAAGTACTGATTCACGCTCTAAGCTCATCCGCTTTATTCATGATACTCCTCGCATTAAAATAAACACATCTCAAACCATCTGTCTGAGCGTGTCCCTTCTCTATCATCTGCCTATCCTCCCTCTTGCACTGTCTCCAAGCTTTCTCTATTTGTGAACCAACTGCCCCTACCTCCGTCACTTCAGTTCGGGTTCTCACCCCCCAGCAATTCTAGTTTAAACTCTCCCTGATAGCCTTAGTAAACCTCCCTGCCAGGATGTTGGTCCCCTTGGGATTCAAGTGCAACCTGTCCTTTTTGTACAGGTCCCACCTGCCCTAAAAGAGGTCCCACTGATCCAGAAATCTGAATCCCTGCCTCCTGCTCCAATCCCTCTACCCTATTTTAATTGGGGTAGAGGGAAATATGATATGAGGCAGGAACTTGGGAGCATAAACTGGGAGCAGATGTTCTCAGGGAAATGCATGGCAGAAATGCGCAAACGTTGCATGGCGTTCTGCATAGGTATTTTCCATTGAGGCAGGGAAGGGATGGTAGGGTGCAAGAACCTTCTTGTACAAAGGATGTGGAAAATTTAGTTAAGAAGAAAAGAAAAGATTATGAAAGATTCAAGAAACTAGGTACTGTTGGAGCTCTAGAAAATGACAAGGCTGCCAGGAAGAAGCTTAAAAATAAAATTAGGAGAGCTAGAAGGGGCTGTGAGAAGGCCTTGGCGAGCAGGATTAAGGAAAACCCAAAGGCATTCTACAAGTATGTGAAGAGGAAAAAGATGAGTCGTGTGAAGATAGGACCAGTCAGGTGTGATAACAGAAACCTATACATGGAGTCGGAGGACGTAGCAGAGAAACTTAATGAATACTTTGCTTCAGTATTCACCCGGGAAAAGGACCTTGGCAATTGTGGGGATGACTTACAGTGGAGTGAAATGATTGAGCATATAATCATTAAGAAAGAGGATGTGCTGGAGCTTTTGAAAAGCATAAAGTTAGATAAATTGCCAAGATTGGGCGAGATATACCCCAGGCTACTGTGGAGTGAGGGAGGAGATTGCTGAGCCTCTGGTGATGATCTTAGAGATAGGAGAACTACCAGAAGATTGGAGGGTTGCAAGTGTATTTCCCTTGTTCAAGAAAGGGAGTAGAGATAACCCAGTAAATATAGACCAGTGAGTCTTACTTCAATGGTGAGCAAGTTGTTGGAGAAGATCCTGACAGACAGGATTGATGAGCAATTGGAGAGACATAATCTGATTAGGGCTAGTTACTATGGCTTTGTCAGGGCAGGTCATGCCTTATGCCCCTGATTGAATTCTCAGTGACCAGTGGTGTTCCATAGGGATCTGTTCTGGGAGCCCTCCTCTTTGCAATTTTTATAAATGATCTGAATCAAGAAGTAGAAGGGTGGGTTAGTAAGTTTGCTGATGACACAAAAGGTTGGGAGTGTAGTGGATAGTCTGGAGGGCTGTCAGAGGTTGCTGCAGGATGCAGAACTGGATTGAGAACTGGCAGATGGAGATCAACCCAGATAGGTGTGAAGTGGTTCATTTTGGTAGGTCAAATTTGAAGACAGAATATAGTTTTAATCGTAAGAATCTTGGTAGTGTGGAGGTACAGAGAAATCTTGGGGTCCATGTCCTTAGGACACACAAAGCTGCTGCGCAGGTTGACGGTGTTGTTAAGAAGACTTATGGTGTGTTGGCAGTCATTAACTATGGAACTGAGTTCAAAAGCCATGTGGTAATATTATAGCAAAAAAGACCTTGGTCAGACCCCACTTGGAGAACTGTGTTTAGTTCTGGTCACCTCACTACGGGAAGGATGTAGTTACTGTAGAAAGGGTACAGAGGAGACTTACAAGGATGTTGCCTGGATTGGAGAGTGTGCCTTATGAGAATAGATTGAGTGAACTTGACCTTTTCTCCTTGGAGCAATGGAGGATGAGAGGTGACCTGATAGAAGTGTATAAGATGATGAGAGACATTGATCATGTGGATAGTCAGAGGCTTTTTCCCAGGGCTGAAATGGCTAACATGAGGGAGCATAGTTTTAAGGTGCTTGGAAGGGGATGTCAGGAGTAAGTTTTTCAACACAGAGAATGGTGGGTATGTGGAATGCACTGCTGGCAACTGTGATGGAGGCAGATACAACAGGGTCTTTTAAGAGACTCCTAGATAGGTACATGGAGCTTAGAAAAATAGAGGGTTACATGGTAGGGAAATTCTAGGCAGTTTCTAGAGTAGGTAACCTGGTCAGCACAGCATCGCAGGCTGAAGGGCCTGTGATGTGCTGTAGATTTCTATGTTTTATGTTCTATGTTCTATGAATTGTACAAGTAAGAAGGCAGCACATGTGCTTCTTTTTGTTACATAGCAAGATTCAAGATTCAAGATTGTTTAATGTCATTGCCAACACACAAGCGTAAAGGAGAATGAAATAATTGTTACTCTGGATCTGATGAAGCACAACAGATAAATAATATAATAATAAAAAAACTATAAATATGAATAGTATTATAATTTTATAAAATAATATAATTTCTGAACGTTGTTTTAGCCAGTGATGGTAGTGAGAATGAGTACCACTGCCTATTAAATTCTCCCAATGGCATGCATCTCAAATGGCCTCTGACAACCAAGTCCAGCTTCTCGTCTGTCTTCACCTGTGGCTTAGTTACTAAGCCTGGTGAAACCATTTCTACTGACTGAGAAATGTTTCTGCTGACAGGAGAAGGGGCAAAGGTGAGTTACTGGCACCTTAAAACCGGTCATTTCGGGTAGATGGAACTTGTCAGCCTTGGTTGGCAGCTCATCTAGGAGAAGGAAAACTCTGATCTTGAACCTCCGCTTCCTTGCAGCTGTATTCATTCATAGGGAAGGCTTCGGGAGTAGACCCTGAAGAAAAATTGTAGCTGCTGTCCTACACTGAGTTCAACGCTGACTGGCAACTCAGGTGATGCCTCTGGTGCCAAACTGTATCGGTCTCTTCCGTTCCTTTGGATTCATCAGATGTGTGGAGAGGGGGAGCTTGCTGTATGGGCAACAGCTTGCTCTCCATATTGTACCGCCTGGCTCGCGTATCGTGTAGACCGCTGGGATGCAACAACCAATGGAAAGCCTCAAGTATAAATACACAAGATAATTTGTATACATAGATCAATTGTTGATGCTGGGACGGGAGTTTATTCAGCTAACAGGTAGTCCCCAAAACTTAATGTAATTTACAGAGGACAAAATTACATGTTAATTATCCTTTAATGTAACATGTGAGCGAACTATTGCTGTTCAGTTATATAGTCAGTGGCCACTTTATTAGGTACAGGAGTGTAGCTGTCTAGAATTGACCCTTGTATTCACCCAAGGGTTCAACGACAAGTGCCACATGGCTCACACTCCTTCAGAGGCCGATCTAACCTGAAGTCATTTTCCTGAACTGAGTTATCGGGGATGATTAGAACAGATACGTGCCAAGTGGACCTCCCAGCCTAGAGCCACACACTGATTGCTGAAGAACCTCAGCAGGCCAAGCAACCTGCAGGGAGGAAACAGTTAATGTTTCGGGTCAAGAAATTTATTCCCCTTTATAGTGCTATGAAG
Organism: Mobula hypostoma; assembly: GCF_963921235.1. Classification (NCBI taxonomy): domain Eukaryota; kingdom Metazoa; phylum Chordata; class Chondrichthyes; order Myliobatiformes; family Myliobatidae; genus Mobula; species Mobula hypostoma. The sequence goes on along the minus strand of NC_086109.1, from coordinate 4,354,286 downwards.
AAAATAATATTAGCTACAAACACACTTATAAACGACTTAAGTAAAGCAGTTTTAAAAAGTAACAGCCTTCTCTAACTTTGTGGCCTTTGTTATATCAGTGGGTGATGGGGAGGTACAAGAGCCAAGACCTTCGGCCCAACAGATCCGTGCTGACCACTTAGAAGAATGAGGGGCAGTCTCACAGAATACCAGAGATACCGCAAGGGTTCAATAGAGTGGACATGGAGAGGAAGTTTCCTATAGGACACCCCTTTAGAACAGAGAAGAAGAAGAATTTCTTAAGCCAGAAGGTGGTGAATCTGTGGTAATCATTGCCACAGATGGCTTTAGAGGCCAAGTTATTGGCTATATTTAAAGCTGAGTTTGATAGATTATTGATTCATAAGGGCGTCAAAGGCTATGGGAAGAAGTTAGGAGAAAGGGATTGATAGGAAAAATAAATCAGCTATGATCGAAAGGCGGAGAAGACTCGATAGACCAAATGGCCTGATTCTGTTCCTATGTCTTATGGTCTGTAGGCCTTCATTAAATACCTAGCATCTATTATGAATCAATGTGGTCACTGGGGCCACAAGGTTTGGATCACAAAGACAGCAGAGGCATGTTACTTTTTAAAATTATTCCGTGATTAATATTTTAAACCATTTAAACATTGATATTAGATGGAAAATGGTGAGACACGGAGAGATCAGTAGGAACGAGTTTTGATTACCTTTGCATATCGGGGGTTTGTCACTCCACTGTCCAGAAGATGAACAAATAAGTGACTTTGCACCAATCAACGAGTAGTCACCAATACATGAATACTTGGCCAATGATCCAAATTCCCAGGCCTCGCCATTGGGTGGAGATGGTGCAACTCCATTTTCAATCGATGGAAGATCTACACATTTGACAGCTGGCAAAGTAAGACATGGTGGGCTATGTTAGACTGATTTTAGAGCAGGTTAAAAGATTGGCACAACATTTTGGATCGAAGGGCCTGAACTGTGCTGTAATGTTCTACATTCTCTGTTCATTGGGTGAGGATCTGGAAAAGGATGTTGGTTACGGAAGGTCTCTGAGGGAAATAGTCGACATTTCAGATCGAGATCCTTCAGCTGCCCATCCCTCTCACCAATGATATGGTATGGTGAGTCACTTCCTTCAACTACTAAGTAACGCACACTGGAGACAGCAGCCAGAGAACTGGAAATGAATACCAATGAATTGATCCACTTGACCTGAAACAGGAGTGTGTGGGCCATGGCAGTCAGAGCTCAAACTGGGCATGGCACCTGATGATGACGATGATGATGAACACAGAAAATGCTGGAGGAACTCAGCAGATCAGGCAGCCTCTATGGAGAGGAGAAAAGAGGCAGCATTTCAGGATGAGATGCTTCATCAGGAGTGGAAAGGAAGGGGAAGGAGTGGAATTTACTTACTTGTTGAATAAATTGAGAGACAATACAGAATATGTCCCTTTGGCCCTTCAAGCTGTGTCGCCGAGTAATCCCCCAACTCAATCTTAGCCTAATCACGGGACAATTTACAATCAACAATTAACCTACCAACGGGTGCGTCTTTGGACTGCGGGAGGAAACGGGGGCACCCGGAGGAAACTGGTCACGGGGAGAGATGTGCAAACTCCTTAGAGTCAGTGGCAAAGATTGAACCCGAGCCGCCTGTACCGTAAAGCACTGTGCTAACCTCTACACTATTGCGCCTTCCCAAAGCTAGAAGGTGATTGGTGAGACCAAGTGAGGGGGAAGGTAGGTGGTGGGGGGAGGGGGAAATAAAGTGCAAAGTGAAAAAGATAAGGGCTGAAGAAGAAGATATGAGGTAGGAGAGGAGAGTGGACCATGAGAATAGTCCTCCAGATACCGCTCTCTCTGTGCTGAGGGTGAGAGGGCGTTTGTTGGCCACTTTCAGAGAGCAGGTCTTCTCTGTTTTTCAGGTCACATTTAGGCTATTCTGGGTCAGACATATATTAATGAACCACATGGATTTATAAAAAAAATTGGTAACTTCAAGCTCACCATTGCTATCGAGACTAATTTCATCAACAATTGGAGCTCCCCTTCTACTGTGACGGCATCACTAATAGACAAGGTCTCTGGATTTGAACTGCATAATCATGATATTACACCTTTGTAGAATAGTAATCCAGGTATTCGTCACCAGCCTCATCAACGCTAATCTAAAGTGGAGGTTGACAGGCAAGGGCATCGATGATTACGGGGAGAAGGCAAGGAAATGAGATTGGAAGGGAAGATAAATCAGCCATGATGGAATAGTGGAGTAGATTCGATGGCTGGATGGCCCAGTTCTGCCCCTATGTCTTCTGTTCAAACAGAAGTAATATTCTCATAAACAGGCCTGATGTTTCTCAAAGAGCAGTCAAGTGTGACTTACGCTCACAGCTTGGCACTTCTCCTGACCAGCCTTCATCTTCACACAGCCTGTAATCTCTCCCAATCAGATGGTACCTAGACAGAAACACAACTGTGTTAGTGAGAGAAGAGTCAGCTATTGTTGGCTAATAAGCTGGGTGACCAACAGGGAGGGAAGGCATGAGGGAGCTACTGACAGAAGTGTCTGCGGCTACGAATTTTAGCCAAAATATATTTGCCCATAGTCCTCTCAGCAGAGGAAGGGAAAGGAAAGCCGTATGTAACGGAAGGAATTCATACTTTTAAAACCATCTGAGGATAATAAAATCATCAGCTTTCAAAGGATAAACTCAGACATCCTAACTCTCCTGGAAGTTCCGGGAGTCTCCCACATATTAATAGTGGCTCCCTGATGCCCGCAAATTATATACAATATCACGGAAATCAATTTTTTTGAGAGTGAGTGAGAGAAAAGCAAGAGAGAGCGCGAGAGCGACCAGGAGAGAGAGCGCGCGCCATGGCAGAGTGTTCCAAAAAAATATAAAACGTACGTCACCCCAGACTACACTAAAGTGTACCCCTGCCTAATAGGGGTCAAAATAATGACAGTGTTGCTCGTCGCACTGTTTGCAACAGTGACTTTTCTATTGCCCATGGTGGGTTAAGACTGTAAAAGACGTGTTGAGGTGAGTTTAACAGGTGTCGTTCGTTCATTAGCATAGCTAACGTTATTTAAACTAGCTGGCTAGCTGCTAAGGAGCTACTCTATTGCAGACATCCCACCTCTCCCGGAAGTCTCCCGCAAATTGATGGTGCTACCTCCCTGAGATGAGCTTTTGCAGGGTGGGATGTCTGTAAACTGTTGTGTCTATAGAAAACAATTCTTTTCTATTATCACTTTTTACCACACCTTTTCATATTCTAAACACGAGGAAATCTGCAGATGCTGGAAATTCAAGCAACACACACAAAAAATGCTGGTGAACGCAGCAGGCCAGGCAGCATCTATAGGAAGAGGTACAGTTGGCGCTTTGGGCCGAGACCCTTGGTCGACTGTACCTCTTCCTATAGATGCTGCCTGGCCTGCTGCGTTCACCAGCATTTTTTGTGTGTGTTGCTTTTCATATTGTTTCTATGTTTCTATTTCCTTCTCTCTTTAGCTGGATGTAAGCTTCAGAGGTACCTTTTTCTTTTACATTCAAATTGGTAAATAGGTTGATTATTATCATATGTCTTGAGGTAGAGCGAAAGAGTTTGTTTTACACTGTACACTAATACAGAGCCTTTCATTACACAGTTCCGAGCTAGCACAAGGGAGAACAGTAACAGAATGCTGACTAAGGTGTTAGTTACAGAGAAAATGCATTGTAGGCAACAGTAAGGTGCAAGTGTCACAACAAGGTAGATTGTGAGGTCAAGGGTCTATCTTATCATACTAGGGAACTGTTCAATAGGCTTAGAAGCTGGTGGTACATGCTTTCAGGCTTTTGTATCTTCTGCCTGATGGGATGGTGTGCTGGGGCTTAGAGGAGAGGGACCATCTGGGGTGCACTCAGTTTTAACAATTTGTGGAGTGCTGTCTCCGAGTATTTTTTTATGTGGAATGATTTGTCTTGGCTGCTGCTGTAATTATGGTCCATGGCTGCTTTAACATCACCTGATAAAGATTTCCTACTTCTTCCAATTCTATCACAGCATCTCCAACTTTTTCTCCCAACTTGTCGCTTCTGTCTTTCTTTGGCACTTTGTGTTTTGACTGATAATGTCCTTGATATGCAAGAACGTTTAAGAACATAGAACACTAAAGGCCCCTCGGCCCACAATGTTTTAGCCTACTCCAAGATCAACCTACTTGCTTCCCTCCTGTATAGCACCCCCCCCCGCCTATTTTTTTTCATCCATGTGCCTAACTAAGAGTTTCCCAATGTCCCTGCCTCTGCCACCACTCCTTAGCAGGGTGTAACATGCACTCACCACCTCTCAGTGTGAAAACATACTCTGACATTCCGCCCATACTTTCCTTCAATAACCTTAAAATTATATCCTGTCTTGGTAGCCCTGGGCAAAAAGTGCTGGCTGTCCACTATCAATGCCTGTTATCGTTTTATGCAGGAAATAGAAAAGGTGAGTCAAAAGGGCAATGTTGTGGTAGTCATGGGAGACTTCTATACGGGATTGGGGTGTTATGTAATGAACCGGAGGCGACTAGGGAGCTTAAGGTAAAAGAATACTTAGGAACCAGTGATTACAATATGATAGAACTCAACTTGAAATTTAGGGAGAAAGTAAAGTCTGACATAGCAGTATTTCAATGGAGTAAGGGAAATTACAGTGGTATGAGAGAGGAGCTGGCCAAAGTAAATTGGAAGGAGCTGCTGGCAGGGTGTCAGCAGAGCAGCAATTGTGTGCGTTTCCGGGAAAAATGAGGAAGGTGCAGGACATGTGTATTCCAAAAATGAAGAAATACTCAAATGGTAAAATAGTACAACTATGGCTGACAGGGGAAGTCAAAGCAAAAGAAAGGGCATGCAACAAGGCAAAACTTAGTGAGAAGATAGAGGATTGGGAAGTATTTAAAAACCTACAGAGTGCAAATAAAAAAAATCATTAGAAGGAAAAAGATGAAATATGAAAGCAAACTAGCAAATTATATCAAAGTGGATTGTAAAAGCTTTTTCAAGTATGCTAAAAATAAAAGAGAGATGAGAGTGGATATAGAACCACTAGAAAATGAGGCAGGAGAAATAAAAATGGGAGCCAAGGAGATGGCTGATGAACTAAATGAGTATTTTGCATCAGTTCTTACTGTGGAAGACACTAGCAGTATGCCTGATGTAGTTTGTGAAGGAAGAGAAGTGGGTGCAGTTACTGTTACAAGAATGTGCTCAAGAAGCTGAAAGACCTAAAGGTACACAAGTCACCTGGACCAGATGAACTGCACCCTAGGGTTCTGAAAGAGGTGGCGTTAGAGATTGTGGTGGCATTAGTAATAATCTTTCAAAAATCATTGGACTGGCATGGTGCCAGAGAACTGGAAAATGGCAAATGTCACTCCACTCTTTAAGAAAGCAGGAAGACAGCAGAAAAGAAATTAAAGACCAGTTAGCCTGACCTCAGTGGTTGGGAAGATGTTGGAGTTAATTGTTAAGGATTAGTTGACGGAGTACTTGGTTACACAGGACAAGTACAAAGTCAGCATGGTTTCCTTCAGGGAAAATCCTGCCTGATGAAGCTTTTGGAATTCTTTGAGGAGATTACAAGTAGGATAGATAAAGGGGATGCAGTGGATGTTGCATATTTGGACTTGCAGAAGGCCTTTGACAAGGTGCCACAAATGAGGCTGTTTACTAAGTTAAGAGCCCATGGTATTACAGGAAAGTTATTAACATGGTTAGAGCATTGACTGATTGGTAGGAGGCAGCGAGTGGGAATAAAAGGATCCTTTTCTGCTTGGCTGCCAGTGACTAGTGGTGTTCCGTAGGGGTTGGTGTTGGGATCACTTCTTTTTATGCTGTATATAAATGATTTAGATGATGGAACAGATGACTTTGTTGCCAAGTTTGTAGATGATGTGAGGATTGGTGGAAGGGCAGGTAGTGTTGAGGAAGTAAGTAGGATGCAGAAGGATTTAGGTTAGGAGAATGGGCAAGAAAGTGGAAAATGAAATTCAATGTTGGAAAATGTATGGTCATGCAGTTTGGTAGTAGAAATAAATGAGTGGACTATTTTCTAAACGGGGAGAAAATCCAAAAATTTGAGACACAAAGGGACTTGGGAGTCCTTGTGTAGAGCACGGTGAAGGTTAACTTGCAGGTCGAAACAGTGGTGAGGAAGGGAAATGCCATGTTAGCATTCATTTCAAGAGGTCTAGAATACAAGAGCAAGGATGTGATGCTGAGGCTTTATAAGGCACTGGTGAGGCATCACCTTGAAGTTTGTGAACAGTTTTGGGCCCCTCATCTTGGGAAATATGTGCTGGCATTGGGGGGGGGGGGTTCTAGAGGAGGTTCACAAGGATAATTCCAGGAATGAAAGGGTTATCATATGAAGAACATTTGATGGGTATGGGTCTGTACTCGCTGGAATTCAGAAGCATGAGAGAGGATCTCATTGAAATCTTTCGAATGTTGAAAGGCCTAGACAGAGTATATGTGGAAAGGATGTTTCCCATGGTGGGAGAGTCTCAGACAAGAGGGCACAGCCTCAGGATAGAGGGGCACCCTAACAAAACAGAGATGCAGAGAAATTTCTTTAGCCAAAGGGTGGTGAATTTGTGGAATTTGTTTCCACATGCAGCTGTGGAGGCCAGGTCGTTGTGTGTATTTAAGGCAGAGATTGATAGGTTCTTGATTGGATGTGGCATCAAAGGTTATGGGGAGACCCTCTGGTATTAAGAATTTCAACCCTGCGAAACAGATACTCTCTCTTTACTCTATCTATGCCTCTCATAATCTTGTAAACCTCTATCAGATCTTCCCTCAGCTTCCGACGCTCCAAAAAAAAACAACCCAAGTTTATCTAGCATCTCGTGATAGCACATGCTCTCTAAACCAGGCAGCATCCTGGTGAACCTCTTCTGCACCCCTCCAAACCTCAACATCCTTCCTATAGTGGGCCAATCAGAACTGTATGCAATACTCCAGGTGCAGCCAAACCAGAGTTTTATATAAGACCATAAGATAGAGGAGCAGAAGTAGGCCATTCGGCCCATCGAGTCTGCTCCACCATTCAATCATGGGCTGATCCAATTCTTCCAGTCATCCCTACTCCCCTGCCTTCTTCCCATACCCTTTAATGCTCTGGTTAATCAAGAACCTATCTATCTCTGCCTTAAATGCACCCAATGATTTGGCCTCCACAGCCACTCGTGGCAACAAATTGCACAGATTTACCACCCTCTGACTAAAGTAATTTCTCTGCATCTGTTCTAAATGGACGTCCTTCAATCCTGAAGTCGTGCCCTCTTGTCCTAGACTCCCATACCATGGGAAACAAATTTGCCATATCTAATCTGTTCAGACCTTTTAATATTTGGAATGTTTCTATGAGATCCCCCCTTATTCTCCTGAAAGAACCTGTCTCTGTGCTGTTTTCTTTCCCCCTTTGACGCTATATGCCAGTGATATTAAACCGGATTCTGAAGCTGAATAGAGTGGGAGATTGGTGAAAAAAAACACATAGAATGACACTGGGACCAGAGTTATAACTCAAATTCTAGGGTGAAACTTTTGGTAGCCATATCATTATTAATGTCCACAACTTTGATGATTAGAATGCTGCTGTGGCTATGACGATGTGCGCTTACAGACGACTGAACCCACAGGTGCGGAGGAACGGAGTCCTTGTGTTTGTGGAGAGTAATTTGCCTCGCGATGCTACTCTGTCGTGCTTCCAATGCTCTGTTGGTATTCCTGTGTCTGACCTCTTGTTTCCAGCTCTTCATGGGCAGTCCGCCATTCCTCTGCCCCTGGGTTCAGTCGTTCCCAGCATTCACTGTGAGACAGTCCGCCATTCCTCAGCACCTGAGTCCAGTCCTGCTAGAAACCACCATGACAGTTTTGGACAAATACTTTCCGTAATGTTTATCACCAGTCCACAGCACACTTACCCTTCGTCACAGTAAAATATGACTTTGGCTCCAAAGTTATTGCTTGTGGCATTGTACCGTCCGTTCAAAATCTCTCCTGGACTTCCACAAGATTTTGCTAAGAAAGGAAAATGGCAGATTTCATTAACTACCGGACTCAGCTTTTACCATAGTCTTCAGCAGAACAGCACAAGCTGCAAAAACAAAACGAGATAGGAACGGTAAAGCTACCCCTTTCCCATCCCTACCACCCACTCACACACCCAGATAGACTTCCGATGCCAGGGCAGGCTGCCTCCGTTGCTGTGTTGTAGGTCGTGCTACTGTTATGTTGAACAAGACTGAGCTTGCTATGTTGGAGCGTGTTTCACCCAGGCAACAGTTGTTGTATGTCCGGTCTCTCCCATCTCAGCCACTGAAGCTTGTAACTCCTCCAGAGTTGTCATAGGTCTCTTTGTGGACTCCCTCACTTGTCCCCTTCTTGCACGGTTTCAGTTTTTGAGGGCCGCTTGCTCTAGGCAGATTTACAGCTGTACCATAGTTTTTCCATTTCTTGATGGTTGACGTAACTAAGGGATGTTCAGTGACTTGAAAGTTTCCTTGCATCCATCAACTGACTTGTGCTTTTCAATAACCTATTTGCAGAGTTGCTTGGAGTGTTCTTTTGTCTTCATGGTGTAGTTTTTGCCAGGATACTGACTCACCAGCAGTTGGACCTTCCAGATACAGGTGTATTTTTACTATGATCAACTGAAACACCTTGACTGCACACAGTGATCCACATTTAACTAGTTATGCGACTTCTAAAACCAATTGGCTGCACCAGTGATAATTTGGCGTGTCATATTAAAGGGGATAAGTACTTATGCAATCAATTATTTTGTGTTTTATATTTTTAATTAATTTGTATCACTTTGTAGAGATGTTTGCACTTTGATACCACAGAATCTTTTTCAGTTGATCAGTGTCAAAAAAAAAGCCAAATTTAATCCAAATGTGATTCAATGTTCATTTAAAGTTCCAAGGGGGCTGAATACCTTTTATAGACACTGTGTGTTATATGGTTTTTTCTGTGATCTATTCAGAAGGATCCACTCACTTTGTCTTTGTGGGACAGATGGTGGGGAACTGGAACCACTTGGAGGGGGAAATCACCAAAAGTTTCAAATTTCAATCTATTCAATACCACCACTAAATGTTCTCTTTGTACAATAGAAACAAGCAAATTGGCTCAGTGCTTTAACACATAAAATTAAAGGAGCAGGGAAGGTGAAAAGACTAACGTATGAAGCTGTAGAGAGGGTGGGAAGAACAGAGGAAGTATGTGGGGTGACAGATTTACAACTGGTCTTGCCCTAGCTTTCCTATCAGTTATACAGAATTGAGACTAGGAAGGAAACGTTACGGCTCAGCTCTGGCACTTTAAGGCTAGTGGGAATAATCTGAAAGGTGCATAACTCTATAAGAGACCATAAGACATAGGAGCAGAATTAGGCCATTCAGCCCATTCTGTCATTCGATCGTGGCTGATTTATTTTCACTCTCAACCCCATTTTCTTGCCTTCTTCCTGTAACCCTTGACGTCCTGACTAATCATCAATTTTCACCTTACATACACCCAGTGACTTGACCTCCATCGTCGAGTGAGGCAACGAATTCTACAGGTTTACCTTTACCACCTGCTGGCTAAAGAAATTCCTCTTCATCTCTGTTCTAAAGGGGTGTCCTTGTATTCTGAGGCTTTTACTCTCTGGTCCTAGACTCTTCCACTATAGGAAACATCCTCTCCACATCTTCTCTGTCTAGGCCTTTCAATATTCGATAGAATTCAATGAAATGTTCTTCTCATTCTTCTAAACTCCAGCGAGTACAGGCCTAGAGCCACCAGACATCCTCGCATGTTAACCCTTTCATTACTGGGATCATTCTTGTGAACCTTCTCTGGACCCTCTCCAATGTCAGCACATACTTTGTTGGAACGTTGGCAAGGATGACGGCAGAGGAGCAATGGCTGTACTTTCTGGAAGCAATTTGGAAGATATTGCAAGATATATATGTCCCAAAGAAGAAGTTTTCTAAAGGCAAGAACGACAGAACTGAAAGCCTGTACAAAAGCCAAAGAGAGGGCATATAATAGAGCAAGAATTAGTGGGAAGTTAGAGGATTAGGAAGCTTTTAAATACCAACAGAAGGCAACCAAAAAAGTTATTAAGAAGGTAACAATGGAATATAAAAGTAAGCTAGCCAATAATATTGAAGGGGACACCAACAAGCTTCTTCAGATTCATAAAGTGTAAGAGAGGTGAGAGTGGATATCGGACTGCTGGAAAACAATGCTGGAGAGGTAGTAATTGGAAACAAGGAAATGGCGGACAGACTGAGTAAGTATTTTGCATCAGTCTTCACTGAAAAAGACACTAGCAGTATGGTGGAGGTGCCAAGTGTCATGAAGTGTGTGAAGTTAGCATTAGGAGGGAAATGGTTCTTGGGAAACTGGCAGACCTGAAGGTAGATAAGTCACCTGGACCAAATGGTGTACACTCCAGGGTTCTGAAAGAGGTGGCTAAAAAGATTGTGGAAACATTAGTAATGATCTTTCAAGAATCACTAGATTCTGGAATTGTTCCGGAAGACAGGAAAATTGCAAATGTCTCTGCACTCTTCAAGAAGGGAGAGAGGCAGAAGAAAGGAAAGTATAGGCCAATTAGTCTGACCTCGGTTGTTGGGAAGATGTTGGAGTCAATTTTGAGGATGTGGTTTTGGGGTACTTGGAGGCACATAATAAAATAAGCCATAGTCAGCATGGTTTCCTCACGGGAAAATCTTACCTGACAAATCTGTTGAAATTCTTTGAAGAAATAACAAGCTGGATAGACAAAGGAGAATCAGTTGATGATGTGTACTTGGATTTTCAGAAGGCCTTTGACAAGTTGCCATACATGAAGTTGTTTAACATGCTACGAGCCCAGAGTATTACAGGAAAGATTCTAGCTTGGATATAGTAGTAGCTGATTGGCAAGAGACAAAGTGTGGGAATGAAGGGAGCCTTTTCTGGCTGGCTGCCAGTGATTACTAGTGTTCCACAGGGGTCTGTGTTGGGACGGATTCTTTTTATGTTATATGTCAATAGTTTGAATGATGGAATTGATGGCTTAATTGCAAAATTTGCAGATGATGATATGAAGATAGGAGGAGAGGTAGGTAATTTTGAGGAAGTAGAGAGGCTACAGAAGGACTTAGCTTATGAGAATGGGCAAAGAAGCGGCAGATGGAATACAGTGTTGGGAAGTGTATCGTCATGTACTTAGGTAGAAGAAATTAAAAGGTTGACTATTTTATAACTGGAGAAAAATATACAAAAAACTAAGATGCAAAGGGACCTGGGAATCCTTGTGCAGGATTCCCTGAAGGTTAATTTGCAGGTTGAATCTGTGGTGAGGAAGGCAAATACAATGTTAGCATTCATTTCAAGAGGACTAGAAAATAAAAGCAAGGATGTAAAGTTGAGTCTTTATGAAACACCAGTGAGGCCTCACTTGGAGTATTGCAGACATCCCACCCTGCAAAAACTGATTTCAGGGAGGTAACGCCATCAATTTGCAGGAGACTTCTGGGAGAGGTGGGATGTCTGCAATAGAGTAGCTCCTTAGCAGCCAGCCAGCTAGTTTAAATAATGTTAGCTATGCTAATGAACGAATGACACCTGTTAAACTCACCTCAACACGTCTTTTACAGTCTTAACCCATCACGAGGAGGTGACCAAGCATATAGATGAGGGTAGTGCAGTGGATGTGATCTATATGGATTTTAGTAAGGCATTTGACAAGGTTCCACACGGTAGGCTTATTCAGAAAGTTAGAAGGCATGGGATCCAGGGAAGTTTGGCCCGGTGGATTCAGAATTGGCTTGCCTGCAGAAGGCAGAGGGTGGTGGTGGAGGGAGTACATTCAGATTGGAGGATTGTGACTAGTGGTGTCCCACAAGGATCTGTTCTGGGACCTCTACTTTTCGTGATTTTTATTAACGACCTGGATGTGGGGGTAGAAGGGTGGGTTGGCAAGTTTGCAGATGACACAAAAGGTTGGTGGTGTTGTAGATAGTGTAGAGGATTGTCAAAGATTGCAGAGAGACATTGTTAGGATGCAGAAGTGGGCTGAGAAGTGGCAGATGGAGTTCAACCCGGAGAAGTGTGAGGTGGTACACTTTGGAAGGACAAACTCCAAGGCAGAGTACAAAATAAATGGCAGGATACTTGGTAGTGTGGAGGAGCAGAGGGATCTCGGGGTACATGTCCACAGATCCCTGAAAGTTGCCTCACAGGTGGATAGGGTAGTTAAGAAAGCTTATGGGGTGTTAGCTTTCATAAGTCGAGGGATAGAGTTTAAGAGTCGCCATGTAATGATGCAGCTCTATAAAACTCTGGTTAGGCCACACTTGGAGTATTGTGGCCAGTTCTGGTCAGCTCACTATAGGAAGGATTTGGAAGCATTGGAAAAGGTACAGAGGAGATTTACCAGGATGCTGCCTGGTTTAGAAAGTATGCATTATGATCAGAGATTAAGGGAGCTAGGGCTTTACTCTTTGGAGAGAAGGAGGATGAGAGGAGACATGATAGAGGTGTACAAGATAATAAGAGGAATAGATAGAGTGGATAGCCAGCGCCTCTTCCCCAGGGCACCACTGCTCAATACAAGAGGATATGGCTTTAAGGTAAGGGGTGGGAAGTTCAAGGGGGATATTAGAGGAAGGTTTTTTACTCAGAGAGTAGTTGGTGTGCATGGAATGCACTGCCTGAGTCAGTGGTGGAGGCAGATACACTAGTGAGGTTTAAGAGACTACTAGACCGGTATATGGAGGAATCTAAGGTGGGGGCTTATATGGGAGGCAGGGTTTGAGGGTTGGCACAACATTGTGGGCCGAAGGGCCTGTACTGTGTTGTACTATTCTATGTTCTATGTTCTATGTTAAAAGTCACTGTTGCAAACAGAGCAGCGAGCAACACTGTCATTATTTTCGACCCCTATTAGGCAGGGGTACACTTTAGTGTAGTCTGGGGTGACGTACATTTTATTTTTTTTTGGAACACTCTGCCATGGCGCGCTCTCGCTCTCTCTCTTGCTCTCTCTCTCACGCTCTCGCTTGCTTTCTCTCGCTCGCTCACTCTCAAGAAAATTGATTTCCGTGATATTGTACATAATTTGCGGGCATCAGGGAGCCTCTATTAATATGCGGGAGACTCCTGGAACTTCCAGGAGAGGTGGGATGTCTGGTATTGTGAGCAGTTTTGGGCCCTTTATCTTAGAAAGGATGTGCTGAAACTGAGAGGGTTCAAAGGAAGTTCCTGAAAATGGTTCCAGGATTGAATGGCTTGTCATATGAACAGCATTTGATGGCTCTGGGACTGTACTCACTAGAATTCAGAAGAATGAGGGGTGATGTCATAAAAACCTATCGAATGGTAAAAGGCCTTGATAGAGTGGATGTGGAGAGGATGTTTCCTGTGGTGGGTGAGGCTAGGACCAGACGACAGCCTCAGAATAGAGGGGTGTCCTTTTAGAACAGAGATGAGGAGGAATTTGTTTAGCCAGTGAGTGCTGAATATGTGGAATTTATTGCCACAGGCCACTTTGGAAGCAAAGTCTTTAGGTATATTTAAGGCAGAGGTTGATATTTTCTTGATTGGTCAGGGCATGGAGGGATACGGGGTGTGGGGGGGGGGTGCGGGAGGCATGAGACTGGAGCTGAGAGAAAAAAATGGATTTGCCATGATGAAATGATGGAGCAGACTGGATGCACCAAATGGTCTAATTCTGCTCCTATATCTTATGGTCTTGTACAGGGCCCAACATTCCACGCAATACTCCATATCCAGACTGACCAATGGCTTATAAAGGCTCTGCATTACATCCTTGCTTTTAAGGTTTAGTTCTCTGGATATAAATGCAAACAATGCTTTTGCTTTCCTCACTACTGACTCAACATGCAAGTTAACCTTTAGGGCAGTGTTTCCCAACCTGGGGTTCACAGACCCCTCAGTTAATTGTAGGGGTCCACAACATAAAAATGGTTGGGCACCCCTTTTTGGGAATCGTGCACAAGGACTCCTACATCCCTTTGCACCTCCTGTTTCTGTCTGTGCACAAGTCCCAGCTAAGCTTCTACCGGTAATGCTGCAGGCTGGTTAGGATGTAACAGCATTCCAGAGGCGATAATCCTCAACTGCCCCTGTTTTATTTTGCCTTCTTGTTTTGTTTTGCCCATGGAGTTTAAGATAACTGTATCTCCAACTGAGGGCTGTTTGTATCTGTCTGACATCCCAGAAAAGGGCACTGGGGCAGCGTGGTAGAGTGGTGTCAGTGAAAGACAATTACAGTGCCAATGACCGGGGTTCAATACCCACCCTTTTCTATAAAGAGTTTGCACATTCTCCCTGTGTTTCCTCCAGGTGCTCTGGTTTCCTCCCTCATTTCAAAGACCTACAGATTTGTAGTTTTCTGGGCACATGGCAGTGTGGGCCCAAAGGACCAGACAGGCCTGTAATTGTGTTGTATCTTTAAATGCAGAGAAAAAAATAATCTTGTCCCGTCTGGTTCTAAATTCTAACACAAATGGGAATGTGTGCATGTTGCTACAGGTAACAATTTCATTTAAATTGCATTGCATAATAATCATTTGCACATTTAGTCTCTCTCTCTCTCTCACACACACATAGGGACTCAGCCATGACGAAATGGCACAGCAGACTTGATGGGCCGAATGGCCTAATCCTGCTCCTATATCTGATGATCTGATAGTCCTATGTAGACTCCTGGTCAGGACATGCGTGATCTGCCAGACCAGGTCACATGCTACCAGCAGAAATTCAATATTCATAATTGTTGAGAGTCATTCTTCAGTGCATGAGAGTAAAGGAGAACAAAATAATTATTACTCTGCATCTGAGGCAGCAGTAAAAAACACAACAAACATAATAAAAACACGATAAATATAAATATAAAAGCAGTCCTTTAAAAGACTGTGTACGCGTAACTACTTGAGTGTCGCTGTATGTACAGAAGATTATCTTATTTACATAGTCTGATTGTATGGACTGTACATAATTCCAGACGTGTGTTCCAGTTTGCTGAGTTCTGTACACTTTTTCACCACTGACTAGACTAAGATTATTATGGCTGCAGATGAACTTATCCCCATAAGTCTCATTGGCGGGACAGAAGCATGGTAGCATTGTGTATTCCAGGGACCAACTGATTGCGCTTATGCCAGCCGGTTTAGCGAGCAGAGCAACGGACACCCCTGCTGAAATCTGGAGGAAAACACACAGAGGATGCAGAGGGGGATCACAAAGTCGAGGAGAGAGGACCTGGTCGAGACAACGGAGACTTATGGAGAAGAGGAGTTCAGTGGGTAATAAAATGGACAAGTTCACGGCGCTAGCCAGGCATCAGAGAACATTTCGGGAGCGCAGTGTTATGTGTTTCACTGGAACGGGGCTGCATGAGGACATACCCGATCAAAACTTCTCCATGGACGGCTTCCAGACCGTTCGGGCTGACCGGAAGTGCATTGAGAGCGGTAAGCGTAAAGGAGCTGGGTGCTTACTGTTCTGGTTAACAACAGGTGGTGCAATCCGGGTCATATTACGATCGAGGAACGTGTTTGTAGACCGGATATTGACCTTTTTGCAGTTGGACTTCGCCATATTCCACCGAGATACAACACTGGGCGGCACGGGAGGTCGTTCCTGCC
Source organism: Mobula hypostoma (assembly GCF_963921235.1). Lineage (NCBI taxonomy): Eukaryota > Metazoa > Chordata > Chondrichthyes > Myliobatiformes > Myliobatidae > Mobula > Mobula hypostoma. The sequence goes on along the minus strand of NC_086109.1, from coordinate 4,338,575 downwards.
TGTGGCCATCGAACTTGCAGCTTCTCCCGTGGAGGATCAGACACCCTGAGCCAATAGGCTGGTCTTGGACTTATTTTCCATCTGGCATAGTTTGCATTTCTGTTGTTTGATTGTTTGTGGTTTTTGTATTGCTATATTTATGCTCTATTCTTGGTTGGTGCGGCTGTAACAAAACCCAATTTCCCTCGGGATCAATAAAGTATATCTATCTATCTATCTATTTCTGTTTCCAGAAAAGATAAACACGTAATTATGAAGAACTGGATTTGGTTAACCAAGAGAGAGGGAGCTTTTGACCACATTTCACGCTGTTCCTGGATTAATTGTATCTGAGTGACCAACAGGAAACTGTTACTCCCAAGGACCTGGAAAGCTGGTGCAGAGCAGTACAGAGGTGAGGTAGGATCTAACTATAGGACCACCAGACTGGTCCACCATCAAAGCTTTGAAATGAGGACTTACCAATGCACTGAGGTTTCTTCCGACCCCGGTCACCAATCCAGCCTTTATCAGAACATTTCAGTACAGGACTTCCATTTAATAAGTACCTGAAAATAACACAGAAAATATTGGGGAAAAGGGTCAGTCTGTATGATCATAAGCACAGGAGATTCTGCAGATGTTAGAAATTTTGAGCAACACTCAAAAATTGATGGAGGAACACAGCAGGTCAGGCACCATCCACGGAGAGGAATAAACTGCTGACGTTTCAGGCTGAGACCCTTCATCAGGACTGGAAAGGAGGCGGGGCAGAAGCCAGAATGAGAAGGTTGGAGGAGGGAAAGGAGTACAAGCTGGCAGGTGATTGGTGAAGCCAGGTAGGGGTTGGGGAAGCGGGATGAAGTGAGAAGCTATGAGGTGATAGGTGGAAGGGGTAAAGGGCTGAAAAAGAAGAGATCTAATAGGAGAGGAGAGTGGACCATGGGAAAAATGGAAAGAAGATGAGCACCAGAGGGAGGTGATGAGCAGGTGTGCAGAAGTCTAGGAGGGGAACAAGAATGGAGAATTAAAAAGGGAGGTGGGAGCAGGGAGAAATTACTCGTGTTGGCCATGGAGTAATTAAAATATGGAAGAAAACGTCAAACTTGAATGAGTCAATGACAATGGAAGCAGTCAAACCAATTGTGTTTGTTCTTGCCATGAGGTTGAAGGAATGGAGACTGCCATTTTGTGAAGCTGCTCTGAATCCTCCATTTTGTGAACCGGGGTTGCTTAGCTTTCAGGGTTTTAAAGTAGACACAATGGTGTTCCAGGTAATCCTCTGGACTAGAGATCATTTCCAAATAAGAGGTTATTTGTGAGGTGTTCTTTGGTTAGGTATAACGTGCAAGTTTGTGAATGTTGGGGTCTGTGTCTGCCCTGAGAGATTCAGCTGATTGCTGGTTTGGTAACTGTTTTAAAACAAAGAGCCATAAATTACCAGTTGTCACTTGCGGTAGAAGGGGAATAAGTGGATGCTGGCTTGGACTTGAGCCAATAAGGTGTTAAAGGTCAGTCAGATGACCCATAGCCAATAACACATATGCAACATTTGAACTGGTAAGGAATGAATACAAGTGTTTTGAATACAAGTTAGCTATAACCAGAGATTCACCATTGCAAGGAAGAACCCCAATACCAGGGGCTGGGAGAAGAAGGATTGATTATATTGTCTGGCCAACAGTGATCCCCTATTTCAGTGTTATAAATTGGGAAAATGGTCTGAGTGAGTATTGGTACAGAGAGAACAGTGGAACTTATGTTCTAAGTTGTTGGCCCAGGGTCAACATAATTATGTTGTTGTTTGTGCAGAGACAATAAAGTACGAGCTTTGATTAATTACAAGTTGCGTAGTGAGTTTCCAGGGTAGGACTTTCCGATTCCCACTAAAGCATGCTTCTCTCCAGCACATTCTCTTCTTCCCAAATCATTCCTTCACCATCTTGGTGACTGTGGCTGGCAGTTTGTCCCCCTCACCGGCAGCAGCCATACCCGGACTCTGCAACCTGTTACACGCTGATGGATTTCCTCAGCTGATACACTGATCCCCCTACAAGGCTTTCCAAGTTGCTTTCATTGTTCCCTCTTTTTTCATTCACTCAACTTCAGTATCCCATCTCTGAACTGTTCCCACAACTTATCGACTCACTTTCAAGGATTTGTCATCTCATGTCATCAATATTTATTATTTATTTGTTTATTATCATTATTTTGCTTGTTTGTAGTTGCACAGCTTGTTGTCTTTTGCACATTTATTGTTTGTCTGCCCTGTAGGGTACAATTGGGTACAATTTTTCATTGATTCTATCATGGTTCTAGGATTTACTGAGAACATCTGAAAAAAAAAGAATCACAGCGTGCCATATGGGTGCTTGGTTGTATAACATGGGTGATCATGGTGACCATAATTGCTTTTGGCAAATGTTTCTACAGAAGTGGTTTGCCATTGCCTTCTTCTGGGCAGTGTCTTTACAAGACGGATGACCCCAGCCATTATCAATACTCTTCAGAGATTGTCTGCCTGGTGTCAGTGGTCACATAACCAGGACTTGTGATATACACCAGCTGCTCGTACGACCATCCACCACCTGTTCCCATGGCTTCACGTGACCCTGATCGGGGGGCTAAGCAGGTGCTACACCTTGCCCAAGGGTGACCTGCAGGCGAGTGGATGGAGGGAGTGCCTTTGGTAGAGATGTATCCACGCTGCCGCTTTGAACTAGGGTTTGACCGAGCACTCAAACAAGTCAGCTGTCAAGCCTTCTTCTCCCTTTTGGAATAAGGATAAGATGTCCCAGCCTCCACACTCAACAGGCCATCCTCCAGAGATTTTGGCATCTGTACCACTAACAACCTCTCCTTTCCCCGTTCCAGATGGATCTGCTCACTTCACCGACCACAGAGTCTCGTTTCCTCGTCACATTAGTGAGGCCTCATTTGGAATACTGGGTTCAGTTTTAGTCACCTTCCTATAGGAAAGAGGTCTTTAAACTGGAAAGAATGCAGAGAAGATATATGAGGGTGTTGCTAGCACTGAGCTATAAGACCATAACACCATAAGATATAGGAGCAGAATCTGACCCATCGAATCCTCTCTGCCATTTCATCATGGCTGATCCATTTTCCCTCTCAGCCCAATCTCAAGCCTTCTCCCTTCATGCTATGAAGAATCTATCAACCTTTGTCTTAAATACACCCCATGACAGCCTCCACAGCCATCTGTGGCAATGAATTACACAGATTCACCACTCTCTGGCTAAATAAATTCCTCTTCATCTTCATTCTAAACGGATGCACCTCTATTCTGAGGCTGTGTCCTCTAGTCTTAGACTACCCCACTATTGGAAACACTCTCTCCACATCCACTCTATAAGGCCTTTCAACATTCGATAGGTTCGATGAGGTCACTCCTCATTCTTCTGAATCCTAGTGAGTTGAGGCCCAGAGTCATCGAACACTTTTCATATGACAAGTCTTTCAATCCGAGAATCATTTCTGTGAACTTCCTATGAACCATCTCCAATGTGAGCACACCCTTTCTTAGATAAAGGGCCCAAAACTGCTCACAATACTCCAAATGGAAGGCGGTTGAACAGGTTGGAACTTTATTCATTGTTGGAGATTGAGGTGTGATGTTATAGAGGTGTATAAAATCATGAGGGGCACTGAGGGTTTAAGGCGTAGGATTCTTACAGGTAACTGTTTCACACAGAACATGGTGGGTATATGGAATGAGCTGCTAGTGGAAGAGTTGAAACAGGTACATTTAAAAAGCCATTTGATTTGGACAGGTACATGGATAGGCAAAGATTTAGAGCAAGGGTTTCCAACTTTTTTTATAAACACAAAATAATCTGCAGATGCTGTAAAAGATCAAAGCAACACTTTCAGTACGCTGGATGAACTCAGCAGGTCGGGCAGCATCAGTCAGAAATGATGAGTCGACGTTTCGGGCCGGAAACCTTCGTCAGGACTGAAGAATGAAAGATGGGGAAGGATTTGAATAATGCTTGTAGTTTCTGCCTCCTTTTTCTACTACTCATTGTTTCCAGGGCTATGACATCAATGCTTCCCCTCCCTCACCCCTTTGTCTTTCAAATTACTGGTCTTTCAAATGACGCTACAAGCATTCTTCAAATCCTTCCCCATCTTTCATTCTTCAGTCCTGACGAAGGGTTCCGGCCCGAAACGTCGACTCATCGTTTCTGACTGATGCTGCCCGACCTGCTGAGTTCATCCAGTGTACTGAAAGTGTTGCTTTAACCTTTTTTATGCCAAGGACCAATACCATTGAGCAAAGTGTCTGTGGACCCCGGTTGGGAACCCCTCATTTAGACGGACTAGCGTGGATGGGAATCCTGATCCGCATGAGCCCATAGGGCCAAAGCACCTGGTTCCCTGAAGTGTGACTCCATGACTCTGTTCCTATGCAATACCTGGTACAATCCTGGAACAGGCTTTACTGCCCACCACAGCTGTGCCGACCATTGTCTGCACCCATTCTTTACCCGTCTATTCACATGCTGATCCAAATGCATCTTAAACAATGCCACCCTTTTACCTCTTCTCTTTCCACCTTCCAAGGACCCAGACCGTCCCCCCAGGAAGTACACTGATTCCTGTGGTGGGATGACTGCCTTTTGTGCTCCCTCCACATTGGAGAAACTATGTCTGTAGGGCAGTAGGGAGAAGCCAGGGAGATGTACGATGCTGTGTCCATCATCAGTTGTTGCATTATTGGGAACAGACTGAGGGAAAGGATGATTGGAGAGGCAGGGACTGATCAAAGGCAGTCAGCATGACTTTGTTAAGAGGAGGTCCTGTGTGAACAATTTGACTGAATTTTTCAGGAAGTGGCAAACTGTGTTGGTACTCTACATGGACTTATAGGGCTGAAGGTGAGCAGGAACTTGAGAGGCAGCTTTTTGAAAGGAAAGCAGCATCATTTATCAGAGACACACACCACCCAGGTTGTACTCTTTTCTTGCTGCTGCCTTCAGAAGAAGGTATGGGAGCCTCAGGACTCACACCACCAGGTTCAGGAACATTTATTACACCTCATTCAAAAAGGTTGTTGAACCAGAGCGGATAACTTCACTCTACTTCACTTGCCCCATCATTGAAATGTTCCCACAAACTGTATGTAGGCAGCCTTTGATGCTGGGGGATCATGGGTTCGCGTCTCGGGTAGACTGTGTCCTCTCCAGGACACAAGCCTGGGCAGGAAGATTTGAAGAACCGGCTTTTGCCCGTGCAGCAGGATCCCCCTCTCCACATCACTGATGTAGTCCAAGGGAAGGGAAAGCACCGATACAGCTTGGCACCAGTGTCGTCGCAGAGGTTGCCGGAGTGAAGTTGTAAACAACATCAAACTACCTTAGGGACCCTGGCTCCGGATTTCTTCCTTGGGGTTTACTCCCCAAGCCTTTCCCATGGGTGGGTCTGGCCGCAAGGCAGCGGAGGTTCCCACAAACTATGGACTCACTTTTTAGGGCTCTTCATCTGATGTTTGCAATATTTATTACCTATTTATATATTATTATTATTTCTTCTTTTGCGTTTGCACAGTTGAAACTCTGGTTGAACAGCATTGTTGGGCTATCTTTCATTGATTCTGTAATAGTTGTTATTCTATAGATTTAATGAGTATGCCCACAAGAAAATGAATCTCAGGGTTGTACATGGTGGCATATATACTTTGATAATAAATTCACTTTGAACTTCACACAAAGGGTGGTATTTATCTGGAATCACCTGCCAGAGGAAGTGGTTAAGGCAGGTACAATAACCACTTTTAAAAGACGGTTGGATGGGTACATGGATTGGAAAGGGTTAGAGCAGGGTTTCCCAACCTGGAGTTCATAGACCCCTCGGTTAATGGTATTGGTTGGGAACCCCTGGTTTGGAGTGATATGGGTCTAATACTAGTGAATGTGACTATTGTTGCAAGGATCACTCCTAATCATGATGATCAGAGCGCACAGAAGGAATCTGTGATCACCAACAAGTACCTTTATTGTCTAAACTAACAAGCAGGTGAACTCATACACTCGGCATCTGCGTGCATATCCACTAGGTTTTCCTGATTCTCCTGAATAGTCCAAGAATGGAAAAGGTAATGCCCGGGTGACTATTTTGGTTCTCTTCGACTCAGGTTTAAACCAGGTCACTCAGGTACTGGACCAAGATAATGAGATTACCTCTGCAAACCTGTCATTGTACACAATACATAGCTTATCTGAGAATGGTTTCAGGTTTAGCAGGTCGATAGTAAAAGCTCCTTGTGTCCACATTCAATTGTTCCAATTAGATTATCCCAGAGCAAGAATCAGTTCTCAAGCAGTTCACAAAATAGAGGTTACAGAGCAGCTCCACAAAATGGCAGCCTCCATTCCTTCGACCTCGTGGCAAGAAAAAATATAATGGGCCTGTTTGCTTCCGCCGTCCTTGATTCATTCAATTTCACTGTAAATTATAGTTTTTTTCTGGCCGACACTAGCTTGGATGAGGGATCTTGGTCAGCATAGACCAGTTGGGCTGAAGGGCTTGCATCTGTGCAATATGACATGAATGTGGCCCTAGACAAGGACTCATGTAGGAGAACAATCCAACAGGTTAAAGCCAATGGGTTCAAGGGCAATTGGTTTGAGGACAGAAGGAGAAGAGAGAGGCTCAAGAGTTATTTTTAAACTTGGAAGTCTGTGATCAGTAGTGTACTACAGGGATCGATATTTGTTATACAGGTTAATGTTATGGATATCAATGTAGGAGGTATAATCTGTTAATTCCTAAGTTATAAAAAATGAGCAGCAGTGCTGTTATTGGGGAGGGTAGTTTTCAGGTATTGGTATTGGTTTAACATAGTCATAAATACCAAGATGCGGTGAAAAACTTGTCTCTCAGTCCATTCATACAGATACCTTATTACACAATGTGTTGTGGCAGGACAAGATAAAACGATAAAAGGCGTGGAATGAAGTGTACAACCTCAGAGAAAATGTAGTTTAAAAAAATAAGGTGCAAGTTTTCAGTCGAACCTGCATCCAACCACTTGTGCTGGCAGCTCATTCCACAATCCCACCACCCTCTGAGTGATGAGGCTCCCCCTTAGATATTTCACTTTTGCCCCACAGAAGGGAGAGGACTTGAACCCACTACATTGCGAGCAAAGCCCTCTCAACCATTAAGCATGTGAAATGCTGCCATAGGAAAGCAGCATCAGGGACACCCACCACCCAGGCCATGCTCTCTTCTCACTGCTGTCATCAGATAGAAGGTAAAAAAAAACCTCAGGACTCACACCACCAGGTTCAAGAACAGTTACTACCCCTCAACCATCAGGCCCTTGAACAAAGGAGAAAATTACACTCACTTGTCCCATCATTGAGATGTTCCTACAACCAATATCTTTATCACATGCTCTTTATCACATGCTTTCATTATTTATTGCTATATATTTATTTTTTCTATTTGTGCAGCTTTTTGTCTTCTGCACTCTTCATTGATCCTGTTATAGTTATTATTCTATAGATTTACTGAGTATGCCCACAGGAAAATGAATCTTAGGGTTGAAAATGATGATATATATAAAACTTACTTTGAATTTTGAACTTAAACCTATGACCTCTAGCTCTAGTCTCACTCAACCTGAAGGGAAAAAGCCTGCAATCATTCGCCTACTCTATATCCCTCATAATTTTGAATATCTCTATAAGATCTCTCTTCATTCCCCTATGCTCCAGGGAATAAAGTCCAAACCTTCTCAACAGTTCCCTGTAATTCAGGTGCTCGTCCAGACATCATCCTTGTAAATGTTCTCTTTCAATCCTATTGATATCTTTCCTCTAGATAGGTAACCAGAACTGCACTCAATATTCCAAATTTAGCCTTACCGACAGCTTATACAACTTCAGCATAACATCCCGCTCTGATTTGTGAAGGCCAATGTGCTAAAAGCTCTCTCTACGACCTTGTCTACCTGTGATGCCACTTTCATTGAATTATGGACCTGTATTCCCAGATCCCTCTGTTTTACTGCATTCCTCAATGCCCTACTGTTCACTGTGTAAGTCCTATCCTGGCTTGTCCTCCTCACATTCATCTGCACTAGATTCCACCTGCCATTTTTCAGCCCATTTTTTACCAGCTGGTCCAGATCCTGCTGCAAACTTTAATAGTCTTCCTGGCTGTCCACTACTGCCCCAGCCTTGCTGTCATCCACAAATTTACTAATCCAGTTAACCACATTATCTTTTAGATCATTGGTACAGATGACAAACAAAGAGATGTTGCCTTTTTGATAACAGTTAATTTCTGAGAATCTACAATTCATTTACAGAACTTCGGCTCATCCTGCCAATTTCAAATTTTAAAGAATAGCAATAAGTATGGAGTCAAAGATGTGGGCCAATTGGAGAATACCATATAAACTTTCCAACAGAGTTTAAAACAGTAGGATTTCCTTCAGAGACACCAGAAACTACATGTGCTGGAATCTGGAGCAATGGAGGAACTCAACCTCTGCTTAAGCATACCCAATGACTTGGCCTCCACAGCCGCCTGTAGCAACAGATTCCACTATTTCACCACTCTCTGGCTAAAGAAATTCCTCCTCACCTCCATCTTCCCCTCTATTTCGAGACTGTGCCCTCTGGTCTTAGGTTCCCCCACCATAAGAAACATCTTCTCCACATCCACTCTAACGAGGCCTTTCAATATTTGATAAGTTTCAATGAGTTCCCTCATCATTCTTCTAAATTCCAGTGAGTACAATACTATTTTACAACCAAAGCCTTGGTGTATCAGGGCAAGCATGTTGAACAAAGCCACACACATAAAATTCAGCAGGTCAGGCAGCATCTATGGAAACGTACAGACAGTTGACATTTCGGGCCGAGACCCTTCTTCAGTACTGCAAAGGAAGGGGAAAGGTGCTAGAATGAAAAGGTGGGGAGAGGGGAAGGTGGGGAGAGGGGAAGGAGGAAAGCTGGAAGGTGATATGTATAGCCAGGTGGGTGGGAAAGATACAGGGCTGGAGGAGAAACAATCTGATAGGAGAGGAGAGTGGACCGCAGGAGAATGAGAAGGAGGAGGGGACCCAGGGGGAAGTAATAGGCTGGTGAGAAGAGGTAAAAGGTCAGTGTGGGGAATAGAGGGGGAGAAATAATTTGTTTACTGGAAGGAGAAATTGATATTCATATCAGCAGGTTGCAGATGGAATACAAGGTGTTGCTCCTCCACCCCGAGGGTGACCTCATCATGGCACACATCGGATTGGGAATGGAAATGGGGGTTAAAATGTTTGGCCACCAGGAATTTCTGCTTGCGGCGATGAAAGCCTGATGAAGTGGTCCCCCAATGTACCACAGGTCTCACTAATGCCTAGGGCAGTCGAACACCTTCTCTACCACCCTATCTACTTGTTTTGGCACATCCCAGGAGCTCTGAGCCTCACACCCCAAGATCCTCCTGCTCATCGACACCGCTGAGGGTCCTGCACTGTGTGCTTCTCTCTAACACTTGACCTCCCAAAGTGCAGCACCTCACAGTTGTCTGGATTAAATTCCAGCTATCATGTCTTAACCTACATTTCCATTTGGTCTACCTCCTATCCTATCCCTGACAACCTTCTTGCTATCTGCAACTCAACCAATTTCTGTGCTGTCCACAAACATACCACCTGCATTTTGTGCAAATCACATTCATTATTAAAGTATTTATTTAAGCATCTTATTTATCTATTTATTTATGCATTTATTTATCTATCTGCTTGTTTATTGAGAGACAGTGGGGAGTAGATCTGCCTGGCTTTTCGAGCTGTACTGTCCAGCAACCCCCAGTTTAACCCTAGCCTAACCACAGGGAAATTTACAATGACCAGTTAACCCGGATGAAACCCAAACGGTCACGGAGAGAACGTACAAACTCCTTACAGGCAGCGGCGGGAATTGAACCTGAGTCGCTGGCGCCGTAAAGCGCCGTGCTCACCATGATGCTACCGGGCTGCCTTGAGGTACGCTTTCTTGCAGGCATTCACAGTAAGTCCAAAGGAATATAACAGAATCAATGAAAAACTGTACACAGCAAAAGCCACGTGACAAACAATGCGGAAAAGATAACAACTCATGCAAACACAAAATGAAAAAGAAAACAAAATAACAATGATAATAATTGACAAGCAATAAATATTGGGAAGATGAGTTGTAGAGTCCATGAAAGTGATCTGGCCCTCAGCAGACTGTGTTTCTCTAGGTTTTGTGATTGATATGTATTGCAGACACAGAACTTCAAATGGAGTCTAACCAATGGCAAGTCCAGCTGCAACAGGCCATCACACCTCTTATACTCAATGTACTGTACTGAAGGCAAATGTATGGGACAGCTGCTTCACTACCCTGTCAACGTCAAAGTAAATTTATTGTTGTCATGAATTACCCTGAGATTTACTTTCTTGAAGGCATTTACAGGAAAATAAAGAAATACAATAGAATTTATGAAAAATATACATGAACAAACAAGGCAAATTTTGCAAATAAGTGAACAAACAATACTGAGAACACGAGTTGTAGAGCCCTTGCAAATGAGTCTGTAGGTTAAGGAATCAGTTCAGAGTTTTGCTGAGTGAAGATATCCACGGCCATCTTGGGTCACCACTTGCAGAAAGCTGTGAGCTTGGACCCCAGGTCTCTCTGTACATCAGTGCTTCTAACGGCCCTGCCTGTTGCTGACCACGCGCACTTGTCAATGCCCAGGCTTCTGATATTTACTATAAATGTCCTGTCAGCATTTGATTTCCCAAAATAGATAACCCCATGCTCATCAGTATTAAATTCCACTGTCAGCACTTCACCCAACTTTCCCACTGATTCATGTCCCTCTGTATCACTTTGTAACTAATCCTGATGTCGTCGGTAAACCCACATCCTCCCCTTTCCTTTCCTCCCATCGCATTCTGTCCTCTCCTAATAGGGTTACCTTTCTCCAACTCTTTATTTCTTTCACCAAGCAGCTTCCCAGCTCTTTACCTCCCTCCCTCCCCCTCTGCTGGTTTCACCTATCATCGACCAATTTGTAACTCTTCCTCCCCTCCCCTCCACCTTCTCACTCCGACTTCTCTTTCTTTCCAGTCCTGATGAAGGATCTCAGCCCAATACATCGACTGCTTACTGTTTTCCATAGATGCTGCCTGACCTGCTGAGTTCCTCCAGCATTCTGTGTGTGTTGCCTTCGATTTCCAGCAGCTACAGATTTTCTTGTGTTTGAGATTCTCATCCAAATCATTTATTTATATATAAAACAAACAATAGTACTAGCAACAGGCCCTGCAATATCCCACTGTTTACAGTCAGAAAAACACTCCCCCACCACCACCACAACAGACACATCTGCAGAATTTCTTGTGTCTATAATTTACCTCTCTACCATTACCATCTGACCCCTATCTTCGGCTGCAGTGATGCCTGCTTCTCGTCTGTTGTCCTGTGATGTTTAATCACCTCTGCAATGAACTGAGGCTGTGGTCTGCTCCATCTGTAGTGATGGCTGGCTTCATGTCTTTTGTTAAACTCCAGTTCTGAATGCAGTTTTCTGACTTTAACTGATTGAACGATTTTTTTTCTCTGTTTGATGGTCTTTTTTTTTTAAATGGGTTCTATTGGGTTTGTCTGTTTTGTGGCCACTTGTAAGGGGATGAATCTCAAGGTTGTATAATATATACATACTTTGATAATAAATGTACTTTGAACGTAGAACCCTGAATCTTCGATGAGCAGCAACATGCAAGATGCTGGATGAACTCAGTGAGTCAGGCAGCATCTGCGGAAGGAATTGGCCAAGTTGATCAGGTCAAGTCTCTTCATCGGGATCATGCATTTTTCTCCACAGATGCTGCCTGGCCGCTGAATTCCTCCAGCATTTCAAAGTTCAAAGTTCAAAGTGCATTGATTATTGAAGTATATTTGCAGTATACAACCCTGAGATTCACATTCCAGATTTGAGCATCTGCAGTCCCTTGCATCTCTGCTTGGGAACCAGTTTGCCAACATGCCTGCGACCCCCTGGGCTTTAAGTCTCTGAACCAGCCTGATGTATGGGACCCTGTCAGAATCCGTACTGAAGTCCATGTAAACCCTGTGAACTGCCCTGCCTTCATCGTGTCACAGTTACCTCCTCAAGACTATGTCACATCTGTGTCTTAATGTTCCCTGCACAAAACCTCCAACCAGCCCCTGCATTCAAATCAAGTCTAATTATCCTCCAACCATACATGGGTACAGTCAAACGAGACAGTGTTCCTCTGGGGCCGAGGTGCACAATGAGGGAGAAAAATCAGACATTGTTACACAAGAGAAGCTACGTATAGTGCAATACCCAGAGTGACATGTCCCACTAATCGATGGGACAGTTCCCGGCAATCCAGCCTGTCATTCCACCGATGGGAGAGGCCAGCCCCCAACTGAGAATGGACGCCACGCCACACTGCCTCCATCCTCTGCTCACTCCTTCAGTCAAGCTATTTCACCCCTCCTCTAGGCTCCAACTTTACCCCCACCTCCCCCAGGATCACTCCCATCACTCATGGCACAGAGTTCAAGGTGTGGGAAGGTATAAAATGCGAGTCAGCCCACACTGTGAGAAGGGCCACAGGGGAGGGAGGCGGCAAATACACTGGGGAGGGTGCAAAGGAGGTTCCCCAGGGTGTGCTCTGGGACAGGTGAGCTCAGTTAGAACTTTGACCCCAGTCTCTCCCCCCCGGGGGGGGTCACAACAGCCCTGCCCCTGGTGTTAGACTCCAGTCCTGCCCTTGGGTCAGACTCACTCCTCCCTCAGGGGACAGACTCCAGACTTTTCCTCCCGGAGCCAGACAATCGCCAGGTTCAGACCCTAGCCCCTACCACTGGGTCAGACCGGCTCCTTCCCCGTGGTAAAACTCCAGTCGTGCCCTGGGAACTGATAAGCTCTATCCTCCCTCGCATTTCAACCCTATTCCCCCCCACCCCCCAGGGGTCAGGCTAGACCCTCTTCCTTGGGGCTTGGACCAGCCTCCCCCTCTGGGTCAGTGGCCGCTGCAACCCCCACCCCCCCCCCCACACTGTCAGCTGTCTCCTATGTGGGCAGTGTCCATTGTGTTGGGTGCTTACCCTGGATTGCAAGTATATCGGGCGCTGCTGTCCTTGGTAGTGGCCTCATAGAACACAACTGCATTGCTGATGTGCGGTGGAGCCGAACAGTCCTCTGTAATAAACAGCGAGAGGGATGGGTGTTACTGAACAGAATTCTCCAAAGCTGAGCCTGCGGCAAGTGCTGTTATCCAGGCGTTGAAGGTGTGACCTACGAGGAGGGTTCACAACTTTAAGAAGATTGCTAGAGTATTCAAGATTCAAGTTGCTTATTGTTCTTCTCCAGTACACAAGTGTGAAGCAGACTGAACAAAAAACATGATAAGCACAATTAAAAAAGCATAAAAAAATAAATAGGGGAATCTGATTCCCTGACGAGTCTCCCATGACATTGTGAAATTACCCATTATACCACCCTCAGATTCAGATATACGTAACACATGTACTTCCAAAAATACAATAACAACTAACACCGCCCAAGGATGTGGTGGGGACAGCCCACGAGTTTGTCACCATAAACTTCAGCACCAGCATAACAGACATCCCACCCTGCAAAAGCTCATTTCAGGGAGGTAGCACCATCAATTTGCGGGAGACTTCCGGGAGAGGTGGGATGTCTGCAATAGAGTAGCTCCTTAGCAGCTAGCCAGCTAGTTTAAATAACGTTAGCTATGCTAATGAACGAATAACACCTGTTAAACTCACCTCAACATGTCTTTTACAGTCTTAAGCCACCACGGGCAATAGAAAAGTCACTGTTGCAAACAGTGCAGCGAGCAACACTGTCATTATTTTTCACCCCTATTAGGCAGGGGTACACTTTAGTGTAGTCTGGAGTGACGTACGTTTTATATTTTTTGGAACACTCTGCCATGGCACGCTCTCGCGCTCTCTCTCTCGTGGTCGCTCACGCACTCTCAAGTGCTCTCGCTTGCTTTCTCTCTCGTTCTGTCTTGCTTTCTCACTCACTCGCTCTCTCGCTTTTTTGCTCTCTCTCCCTCTCTCGCTCTCACTCGCTCGCACGCTCGCTTGCCTTCGCTCTCGCTCGCGCTCTCTCTCGTGGTCGCTCTCGCGCTCTCTCTTGCTTTTCTCTCGCTTGCTCTCAAAAAAATTGATTTCCGTGATATTGTATATAATTTGCGGGCATCAGGGAGCCACTATTAATATGCGGGAGACTCCCGGAAGTTCCGGGAGAGGTGGGATATCTGGCATAACAAGCTGACAATGCTTAGCAGAACAACACAAAACACACAAGCATCATAACAACAACAGCAAAATAAGCCCTGCTTCATGTCTCCAAGCCTCTAGACCTTCAGTCTCCAGGCCTCTAGGCCTTCAGTCTCCAGGCCTCCAGTCTCCAGGCCTTCAGTCTCCAGTATCCAGGCCTCTAGGCCTCCAGTCTCCAGGTCTCCAGGCCTCCAGTCTCCCAGCCAGCTGGCTTTGATTTCCTGACTTCCGACTGACTCTGGGCTCTGATCTTCGTTACTGAGCCCCAGACTGGCCGATAATGGGACCGTGCGGTTGGAATTTTAAGTGTGCTGACTGACTGGCCTTCAAGCCTCCTACTGCCTCCTGCGTGCACGGACATGCACTGACCTGGGACAGGCCAACAACCGCAGATGTCCATCGTCCCCCTGCCCACAGTGCTGGCCTTTTGAGCGAGGAGCATTGGTCAGAACTCTGAAGGTCTCGACTCCAGGGTGGGCGTACCGAAGGCTGCATGCAGAGCAAAGATTGCTTTGTGCTGCTTTATTTGTGAATTTAATGGCTTTGGCATCGGTGACTGGTCCTCAGCTCTGGAAGCTCCTCCTGTCTGACGAATTTGGGATCTGGGATCAAGGATCACTGTCTCACGGTAAGGGATTGGCCATTCAGGACTGAGATGATGAGGAGAGGTTCTTCTTACGCCCATCACTCCCACTGGGGCATGGGCCGTCAACAGCAGCTCACCAGAGTCCTCTGTCCACCACCAGTCTTTCAACTGGTAGCCTATCTTCAAAGATCCTTCTTCTCCCGGGGATGAGGTCTTTGCTGATTTTGTAGCTCAGGTATTTTTCTAAACAGGATGGGGTTAGTAACTGCATACCCAACCCTCCTCCTTTCAGCCAAGCTTGGGACCATCCACGGTGGAACTGATGTGGAGAGCAAATCTGATAGAAGAGAAGAGTGGACAGTAGGAGAAAGGCTAGAAGTGGAGATAATGTGTAGGATGTGCAGGCTGATGGGATGGTAGGTAAGGACCAGAGGGACTCTCTAACTATTACAATGGTGGGAAGATAGGGTGAGTGCAGATGCAGGGGAAATGGAAAAGGTGTGGGAGAGGGAAGCATCAATAATAGAGGGAGGGAAACCCCATTCTTTAAAGAAGGACATCTCTGTTGTCCTTCAGTGGAAAGCTGCATCCTGCAAACAGATGTGGTGGAAGTGAAGAAACTGAAAAAAGGGAATAGCATTTTCCTGGGAGATAGGGTGGGAAGAGGAATAGTTGAGGAAACTATGGGAATCAGCAGGATAACTCTGAAAAAGTTTTCGATAAGAAGATATAGGAGCAGAATCAGGCCATTTGGCCCATCGAGTCTGCTCCATCAATCCAAAATGGCTGATCCGGTTTACCTCTCAGCCCCAATCTCCTGCCTTCGTCCTGTATTCCTTCATGGCCTGAACAATCAAGAATCTATCCGATTCTGCCTTAAATATACCTAAAAACTTGGCCTCCACAGCTGCCTGTGGCAACAAATTCCACGGATTCACCACTCTGGCTAAAGAAATTCAAAAAGGGCGCCCCTCTCTTCTGAAGCTGTGTCCTCGGTCTTAGACTCTCCCACCATAGGAAACATCCTCTCCACATCCACTCTATCAAGGCCTTTCAACATTCGATAGACTTCAATGAAGTCACCCCTCATTCTTCTGAATTCTAGTGAATATAGGCCCAGAGCCATCATATGCTCTTCATATTACAAGTCGTTCAACCCCAGAATCATTTTCTTGAACTTCCTTTGAACCCTCTCCAATGTCAGTGCATTCTTTCTAAGATAAGGGGCTCAAAGCTGCTCACGGTAGTACAGGTGAGGCCTCACCAGTGCTTTATAACATTTCAACATTACATCCTTGCTTTTATATTTTAGTCCTCTTCAAATGAATGGTAATATCACATTGGCCTTCCTCACCACCAACCCAACCCGCAAATGAACCTTTAGGGAATCCTGCACAAGGACTCCCAAGTCCCTTTGTGATTTGTACCACAGTACTAGATAACTTGTTCCAGGCAGAAAAGGCAGTTTGTTTAGTTGAATTAACATTGAAGAGGGAGGGTGGTGATACTTTGTAAAGCAACATCTGCTCGAACATTTAACATGGCAGTAAACTGTTCCCACTGAATCCCAGCTGATTGGGGTGGAAAACAACTGATCATATCTGGGTGTGTTAATGAATTCTGTTTTACCAAAAGTTTCCATAAGCCTGTGCCTTGGCTAGCAACAAACAATGCTGGAAACAGTCAGTGGCTGAGGTCATATTCATGGGAAGAGGGACAGAGTTACCATTTCAGATTGAAAAGTCTTTTCCTCTTCCTCCTCCCACACTCAAACAGGCAGGTCTACTCTATCATCTCAGCAGTTTCTCCTCTTCTGCTAAATGTCCAGCAGATTTTATGATCTTTGTTTACTGTGTTCTAGCTCTTTTGTCGTAGCCACTTGCAGGAAGACAACCCGTGAACTGAACTGCTTGTTCAGTGCAATTTGCCTGCAATCAAATTTATGCCTAAGTTATTCAGGTGCCTTGTAAACTCCAGAGCATGTGTTAGGGGCTCAACCTGACTGGTTCAGTGTAATGACCCCCTTCTTCCTTCCTTCAACAGCGGTTCTTGCCCAGGTTTCCTCCGCGGATCCGGTCCGGTCCCGCCATTTCTGTCAACGCTTTTCATTGTTGCCATGGTAGCCTAGTGATTAGCACAATGCTATTGCGGCTTTGGCTGTCTGAGCTCGGAGTTCAATTCCTGCACGGTCCGCGAGGAGTTCGTACGTTCTCCCCGTGACTGCGGGGGGTTTCCCCTGGCCGCTCTGATTTCCTCCCACGATCCACAGTCGTGCCAGCTGGTAGGTTAATCATCCTGTGGTTTGGCCGGGGCTAAGTTGCTGGCTGGCGTAGCTTGTGGGGTCAGAAGTGCCTATTCCACTCTGTATCTCTAAATAAACCCACCTGAGTAGAATTAACAAACACGAGAAAATTTGCAGACACACACAAAATGCTGGAGGAACTCAGCAGGCCAGGCAGCGTCTGTGGAAACGAGCACAGTCGACGTTTTAGGCTGAGAATCAAGATGTCAATTGTTTACTCGTTTTCACAGATGCTGCCTGACCTGCTGAGCTCCTCCAGCGGTCTGTGCGGGCCGATGATTAAGCTGGCATACCTAATGATTCTCAGAGCTGATAAATGCCCCGGGTTCCCATACACTCTGACTGGCATTAGTATTAAATTGTTACAAGAGGGCATTGTTAGCAGACCCAACTGCAAGACACAGACACTGAAGTACTAGGAACAGGACTAAGTTTATCGAGATAGCAAGGTGAGTAAGGAAGAAACGATGCTGGACATTGACACAGGCCCTGGACAAAACTAGGATTCAGGGCCCGGGCTAGAACTTGGACTAGAGACATGGGATCCGGACAGGGAACTAGGAACGAGAAGCCTGGACTGGGAACACAGAACTCTAGAACCAGGGCCTGGACAAGGACCCGGAACCTGGGTCTTGGTTGGGACTCGGAACCTGGATCTTGACTTGGAACTGGAACCTGGGTCTTGACTCGGAATTGGAACCCAGGTCTGGGCTAAGACTGGGGACTAGGATCTTGGCAAGGACAGGACGTGGCTACAGGACAGGACGAGGAATCTCCAGCGCCGGGCTGGGCAAGGCACCGGAACCAGACGAGGACACGAAGCTCAGATCTGGACAGGGCTGGAACACAACACCTGGACTTGGTCTTGGAACACAGAGCTTTGGACATGGACTGGACAAGGTACTCCAGGGCAGGAGGAGGCTCTTGGACAAGGTTTGGCTCGGCTCTTGGACTCAGCTTGGTTAGGCTCTTGGGTACAGAGCCAGGACTCCTCCTTGGAGCACAGGGCCAGGACCCTTTCTGGGACACAGGGCCAGGATGACTGCCAAGGTCACTTGCCGAGGTGGGCTGGGCAAGAACACAAAGCCTTGACTTGGACAAGACTGGAACACAGCACCTGGAACTTGGAATACAGAGCCAGGACCCCTCCTTGGGAACAGGACTTAGGGCTGGGGCTTTACACAGAGCCAGGACCCCTCCTTGGAAACAGGACTTAGGGCTGGGGCTTTACACAGAGTCAGGACCCCTCCTTGGGAACAGGACCTAGGGCCAGGACTCATACACAGAGTCAGGACCCCTCCTTGGGAACAGGACCTAGGGCTGGGGCTTTACACAGAGTCAGGACCCCTCTTTGGGAACAGGACCTAGGGCCAGGACTCATACACAGAACACAGACACTAAATACAGAGACAAAAAGAGACAGTTCCAAACTCAACAATAGATAGTTCCTTCTCTTGGCATGGCAAGGCTCCAGTCTCACTCCAGCAGTTGAACTCAACAGGGATACCGACAAGGTTGCAGGCAGAAGGAAACAGTCCAGCAGGGAATCCTTGGTTTGAGAGGTATTTATATGCCAGCCCAAAACGAGAATCAGGTGCCTCAATTAAGGCACCCAGTGGAACAAAGGAAAACAGGAAAACCCGGAATAAGGAATGGACGGACTGGACCGTAAACCGGAATGCAGACTTTACGGACTTGACCATGACATAAATGTAGGTGGATTGCTCGATGATGCGGCCTGTCTGGGTCAGAAGGGCCTGTTCCACTCTACTTCTCTAAACCAATAAATAAATCACCTTCATCCACCTCTCACAATCAGATTTCGACTCCCTACCACAATGACATGCTGTGATTTCTCCTACACTGATTGTCTACCCAGCTGTGCCTCATTAATGACCCCTAACATTCCTCTGATTTACTCCCCACCTCTCCCCTACACCCTCCACCCACTTGAGTCCTCTCCCTATCCTCCACTCTGACCACCCTCCTACCCCCATCTCTCACCCCTCCGCCATTGAGCCACAGTCATAGAGCGCCACTGCACAGAAACAGTCTCTTCAGCCCAGCTGCTCCATGCTGAACTGTTACTTTGCCTAGTCCCGTTGACCTGATCTGGACCATAGCCCTCCCGTCCATGTACTCAGCATGTGGGAGGGAGTGGTGCCACAACAACAACCTCTCAGTCAATGACAGCAAGACGAAGGAGCTGATTATTTACTTCAGGAGGAGGTAACCAGTGGTCTATGAGCCAGTCCTTATCGGGGGATCAGAGGCGGAGAGGGTCAGCAACTTCAAATCATTCGGTGTTATCACTCCAGAGGATTTGTCCTGGGTCCAGCACTTCAGTGCCATTATACAAGTTGTGACGGGATCCTGAATTATCCCTATCAACTGTGCTTTTAAAAAGAAAGAGAGAGAGAGAGAGAGAGAGAGAGAGAGAGAGAGTTGCTCGACACAGGCACCTTGTTATTCAGAGAGAGAGAGAGAGAGAGAGAGAGTTGCTTGACACAGGCACCTTGTTATTCAGAGAGAGAGAGAGAGAGAGAGAGAGTTGCTCGACACAGGCACCTTGTTATTCAGAGAGAGAGAGAGAGAGACGAAGACAGCTTTGAGATGGTGTTATGGTTTCTCTGCAGCATGTTTACCCTTTTGCAAGGACACTGGCAGCTTCTAAGTTCCTACAGAGAGAGAAGGGAGGAGCTGCTTGATGGACAGTTGGTGTTCAGCATGGTGAGATAAATAGAAGGTCAGATGATAGACTCACAGACACCTGGTTTCGGACACTGGATGAGCTTTGTTGTGCCCGCAGAAAGGTGGGTTTTCGAGGATCGATCAGGTGGACCGATCAGTAGCTCTCGCAGTGTGAAAAGGGTGTGACTGGTGGGGAGTTATTCGTGTACCAACCCTCGCCTGGGTTGATAATTCCACCACAGAAGAACAGTCCCCTTTGTTGTGGTCACATTCGGTGATTTTGAAAGGATTTCGGAGGACAATGGGAAGATCTATGGCATCAGCTCACCTGAAGAACCAAACACCTCTCTCTCTCCATCACTACTCAACTCAATACCACGAACTGAACTGAACTTTACTTATCATCGTAAGACTGTATCTATTTACCCCAGGCTTGAAGAAGCTTGGTTTCTATGTTTCCACACTTATATACATATAGTCTCTTCTAACCCGTTTAATATATCTGAATTTATATCACTGTATTGCGTAGTTACTAATAAAAAAGTATTAGTTAATAGCAATACAAGACTCCAGAGTGGTTTCCATTTCTGCTGGTTCTTTAACCTGTCATGGGTATGTGACACAAGTAAAGCACAACAGCCCCTTTACTTCCGTAGAAGTTTGCAAAGATTGGGTATGACATCCAAAATGTTAACAAGTTTCCATAGGTGTGTGGTGGAGAGTTTATTGGCTGGTTGCTTCACAGCCTGGTATGAAAATACAGCTGCCCTTGAATGGAAAATCCTGCAAAAAGCCGTGGCTACAGCCCAGCTCATCACAGGTAAAACCCTTCCCAACATTGAGCACACCTATGTGAAGAGCTGTCACAAGAAAGCAGCATCCACCATCAAAGACCCCCACCACCAAGGACATGCTCTCTTCTTGCTGCTGCCATCAGGAAGAAGGTACGGGAGCCTCAGGACTCACATCACCAGCTTCAGATACAGTTATTACCCCTCGGCCACTAGGCTCTTGAAACAAGGGGGTAACTACACTCATCTTCACTCACCCTATCACCGTACTGCTCCCACAGCCTATGGAGTCATGTTGAAGGACTCTTCATCTCATGTTCTTGATATTTATTGTCTATTTATTTACTTATTATTATAATTATTTATGCAACTACAAATATAAATAAATAGCAATAAATAACGAGAACATGAGACAATGAGATAAAGAGTCCTTAAAGTGAGATAATTAGTATCTTTTCTGTCTGCAGGCCATTCCCTCCCTTCCTTCCCTGAGGAGCAGAGGCTGCTGTATGCCTGAGCAGGAGTGCGCGGCCTACAATTGCACCTTTCTACAGGTCACTTTGCTCAAGAACATCTGAGAACATTATTTATTTCAAAAGTAAACTTATTCATATTACATAAAGACAATTGTGGCAACCTTTCCCTGTGTTGATCGTACTAACATTTCAGTACATTCTCTACAAAGCATCATCACCATTCTTAAACAATGCACCTGTCCAGTGTTTGAGGGGCTTTAACACAGGGCTGGCTCCTCAGCGTTCAGTAGTGACCAGATCTTAGAGCATCGGAGTGGCCAGAGCTCCCTCAAACCTACAGGGAGGGCACTTCATAGAGTCGTACAACTCAGAAACAGGCCCTTCGGCCCATCTGGCCCAGCCTGGTTTTTTTGCCTATCTCCCACCTGCACCTGTACCATTGCCCTCTTTACGTCTCTCATCCATGTACCTATCCAAACTTCCTTTAATGAGGTGAGCTTTACTTGTCACACCTTCACCTAAACTTATAGTGAAATGAGTCATTCGTGTCAATGACCAACACAGTCCAGGGATACGCAAGTGTCGCCACACTTCTGGTGCTGACATAGCGTACCTGCAATTTGCTAACCTTAACTGGTCTTTGGACTGTGGGAGGAAACCAGAGCACCAACCCACGCCGTCACGGGGAGAAGGTACAAACCCCTTACAGACTTGCTGCTGTTGACCCCACATCTACCGCCTCATTCAACACCTGCACCACCCCCTGAGTGAAGATGTTCTCTCTCCCATTCCCTGAATCCCCCTCATATTCAATATCTGGAATGTTTTTTAGAATGATTCGCAGCAAACAGGTTCATTCAATGCTCCTTTACAACTGTGATGGTTTCTTATTAACGATGTGTACACGATGATAAGAGGCATCGAATGAGTGGACGGCCAGATACTTTTTCCCAGGGTGGAAATGGCTATTATGAGGGGGCTTCATTTTAAGGTGATTGGTGGAAAGTTCAAGGGGAATGTCAGAGGTACGTTTACACAGAGTGGTGGGTGTCTGGAATGTACTGCTGGGGTGGTGATAGAGGCAGAGACATTAGGGGCATGTAAGAATAGAACAGAACAGAACTTTATTGCCATTGCTCAAGACACCAAGATTGTGGTGCTACTCCAGTCTGTGCAAAATAGATACTTACAATACATTTACAAGTTTTTTACTTGGAGAGTGGTGGATGCCTGAAGTGTGTTGCCTGGTATGGTGGTAGAGGCAAATTCATCAGAGGCTTTTAAGAGATGTATGGATAAGCACATAGACATGAGGAAGATGGAGGGATACGGACATTATGTAAGCTGGAGGGATTAGCTTTTGGATGTCTTTGATTTACTTTTTAGCAGGTTCGGCACAACATTGTGGGCCAAAGTGCCACTTCCTGTGTTGTACTGTTCTATGTTTTGTGTTCTATACATGTGTCACAGCTTAGTTTTTAAAAAATCCCATAGTTACATGCACCAAGTGATTTCAATAGTCCATAACACTCAAAGGCCATTGGCAATCTGGGGTGTAGCATTATTCAGGAAGAAGCTGTTTTTCAGTTTTACTGTCTTGGCTAAGATGTTTCTATACCTTCTACCGGATGGCAGGAGATTGAACAGACAGTGTCCGAGATGGGATGGGTCTTTAAGAATGTTACCAATGTGCTGTTGGCATTGTAATTTGAAGATTGTCCTCAAGTCCGGTAGTTGAGTCCCAATGATGTGCTGAGCGTTCCCAATCACCAGTGCTTTGTGATCTGCCTTGCTGCATCTGGAGTGCCACACTGTCATTCCGTATGTCAGTATGCTCTCCATTACCATCAATAAACGTTTAAGAAGCTCTTGGAAAGGCAAATGGATCTCAGAAAAATGGAGGGTTACGTGGGAGGGAAGGTTTAGATTGATCTTGGAGTAGGTTAGAAGGCTGGCATAACATTGTGGGCCGAAGGGCCTGTACAGCGTATGTTTTATAAATGAGTACATTCCTGCTTCGTCTGTACAGGCTCGCCAGGAAGAATAAAATTACACATCTAACTCAATGTCAAAAAACTACACGATAAAAGCAAAGGAAGCTTTTTCATCTCTTACCAAGAGTAGGGCAGATTTGTAGGACAAAGAGAAGTGCTAGTTTTAATGCAGTTTTCGGAAACATTTCTGTCCGTCTCCCCTTCTCCTGCTAGCTTTTCGACTTGCAGTCCCTCTGGATTCTGGATTCAAATTGATTTTAAGTAACCTCTTTGTACGCTCGCTTTGGGTGGTATTGACTTTGGAGAGGGCAGCTTTGTTTAGAAGTGGTTATGTCTACAGGAATCTAAGTGGCATTTTTGGGAAATTGCAATGAAATAAAAAATTAACAGTGAACTAGGGGTTCAAGGACAACATTTCACAACCAGAGTAAGCACAAGAGATTCTGCCGCCGCTGGAGATCCAGAGCAACACACGCAGAATGCTGGAGGAACTCAGCAGGCCAGACAGCACCTACAGAGGAGAGTGGACTGTGGGCACTTTGAGCTGAGACCCTTCATCAGGACTGGAAAGGAATGGGGTTGAAAGTAAGGACACCCTGAATAATCCGCTTTGAATCAGCGCCAGCGAGGTGGGGCTTGCAGAGTAGAAATGCTCCTGGCGCACTGTGAGCATTTCTTAATAGTGCCAATATTTTCCACAGTGGCTGTGAGGGACGTGGGAATCATGTGAATCTTTCATAAAGAGCTTGCAAATTTGAAAAAAGAAATGGGGCTTATGTGAATTCCCAATCCCTATTTACTCATTAGAGATGAACATAAAATAAACCTCAATTGGGTCAATAGTTTAAAATCTGGTTGAGGCCTCTGGCCACACATAAAAAAAACTTCCAGGGATGCTTTATACACGTACCTTACACAGAGAATGGTGGGTTTCTAGAGGACTGCCAGGGGATGTGGTGGTAACAGATAACAGCAGACCATAAGATATAGGAGCAGAATTAGGCCATCAGCCTCATCGAGTCTGCTCTGCCATTTCATCATGGTGATCCGTTTCCCTCTCAGCCCCAATCTCCTGGACTTATCCCCGTATCCCTTCATGTCCTGACTAATCAAGAATCTATCAGCCTCTGCCTTAAATATACATAAAGACGGCCTCCAATTCCACATTCACCACTGTCTGACTGAAGAAATTCTTCCTCATCATTCTAGATGGAGGTCGTTCTATTCTGAATCCGTGTCCCTTGGTCACGCTGTTGTCCTTTAAGAGAATTTTAGATACAATCAGAATCAGAATCGGATTTATTTTTACTGACATATGTCATGTAATGTGTTGTTTTGCAGCAGCAGTACAGTGCTATACATAAAATATTGCCGTAAATAACAACAAATAAAATAAATAGGTCTAGTCTAAGAAAACTACAGCCCAGAAACAGGCCCTTCGGCCCATTTAGTCCATGTCAAACCATTTAAACTGCCTAGTCCCATGCCCTCCATACCCCTTCCATCCACATATCTATCCAAACTTCTCTTTAATGTCGAAATCCAGCTCGCATGCACCACTTTTGCTGGCAGCTCATTCCACAATCTCACCACCCACTGAGTGAAGAAGTTTGCCCTCTTTTTCCTCTTAAACATTTCACCCTTCATCCTTAATGTATGACGTCTAGTTGTAGTCTCACTTAACTTAGAGAAAAAAGCCTGCTTGTTTTACCCTATCTATACCCCTCATAATTTTTGTATACCTCCATCAAATCTCCCCTGACTCTTCAGTGCTCTAGGGAATAAAGTCCTAACCTATTCAATCTTTCCTTATGACTCAGGTCCTCCAGTTCTGGCAACGTCCTTGTAAATTTTCTCTGTACTCTTTCAACCTTATTTATATCTTTCCTTTATGTAGGTGACCAAAATGGCACCCGACACAGTACTCCAAATTAGACCTCAGCAAGGTCTTATACAACTTCAACGTAACGTTCCATCTCCTGTACTCAATATTTTGATTTATGAGGGCCAATGTGTCAAAAGCTTTCTTTATAACCCTTCCTACTTGTGATGTCATTTTCAATGAACTATGGACCTGTATTCCTAGAATCCCTTTGTTCTACCACACTCCTCAGTGCCCCCCTGTTCACTGTGTTAGACCTACCCTAGCTGGTCCTCCCACAGTGCAAAACCACTCACTTGACTGCATTAAATTCCAGAGGGGAAGGAGCTGTTCCCAAAACACTCACAACACGCTGGAGGAACTCAGCAGGTCGGGCAGCATCCGTGGAAAAGATCAGTCGACGTTTCAGGCCGGAACCCTTGGTCAGGACTGAAGAGGGAAGGGGCAGAGGCCCTATAAAGAAGGTGGGGGGCGGGTGGGAAGGAGAAGGCTGGTAGGTTCCAGGTGAAAAACCAGTAAGGGGAAAGATAAAGGGGAGGGGTGGGGAAGCAGGGAGGTGATAGGCAGGAAAGGTGAAGAAGGAATAGGGGAAAACACAATGGGTAGTAGAAGGAGGTGGAACCATGAGGGAGGTGATAGGCAGCTGGGGGAGGGGGTAGAGTGACATAGGGATAGGGGAAGGGAGGGGGAGGGAATTACTGGACATTGGAGAATTCTATGTTCATACCAGGGGGCTGGAGACTACCTAGACGGTATATGAGGTGTTGCTCCTCCAACCTGAGTTTAGCCTCATCATGGCAGTAGAGGAGGCCATGTATGGACATATCCGAATGGGAGTGGGAAGCAGAGTTGAAGTGGGTGGCTACCGGGAGATCCTGTCTGTTGTGGCGGACGGAGCAGAGGTGCTCGACGAAGCGGTCCCCCAATCTGCGTCGGGTTTCACCGATGTAGAGGAAGCTGCACCGGGAACACCGGATGTAATAGTTGACCCCAACAGACTCACAAGTGAAGTGTTAAATACTGAGTGTGTGTCTTCAGGCTCCTGTATCCCCTCCCTGATGGTAGCATTACCCTGGATAGTGACAGCCCTTCAGGATGGATGTCAACTTCCGGAGGCCCCACCTTTTGAAGCCACAGGAACAGGGCAGGGTATGCAGGAATATGGACAATATGTAGGCAGATCGGTTTTGTTAGATTGAATTTGTGGTCAGCATAGAACTAGCAGGCTGAAGGGCCTTATCTGTGTTGTACTGTTTGATTTTGACTGTGTAATGAGCTGGGTCAAGTATAATCTGAGGACCAGAGCAAAAATGTACAAACAAACAAAGAGATGGGCGTGGGGGGCACAAATGGTGGTCCAGATACAAAGAGAAAGAGAAAGCAAGGGACTTGGAGATGTAGAGCACAGACCATCTCTGGGCAAAAGAAAAGATGCGGCTTGTGTTGGATGTCACTGTGACAGGGCAAGAGGCTGCTGACCGATAGGTCGAAGTGGTACTGGGATGGGGAGTTAAAGTCTTTCCTATATTACTGTATAGGGATGAATCATCGACTACCTACAGTAGGCACTTGAAAATTCTGCAATAATACCATCAAAGATCCTGACGAAAGATTTTGAGGATCAGCTGGAAGGACTGATGTACTAACACCAGCATACTGGAGGAGGCCAACATGAACACGATTGTTATTGTCCTGGATTTTTTCTCTGTGAGTGAGGGGGTTGGGGATTGTTATTGTCGCTGTTTGTTTCTCTGGGGGAGGGGGTCGATTTTGGGGTCTGCAAGTTTTGTATCTTTTTTTACCTTGCCGGGGGAGGGGTGGGATTTGGTGACTTTTCTTTTATCAACTCCCATGGTCTTTCTGTATTTCACGGCTATCTGGAGAAGAGAAATATCAGAGTTGTATTGTACATGCATACTTTGACAATAACGTGAACCTTTGGACCTTTAAACCTTTGAACTGCACCTCCACTGTGATAAAGCAGCACCAACTCAGATGTGTAGGTCATTCTGGCAAGACTCCCAGGAGGTTAATTTACAGGTTGAGCCTGTGGTAAAGAAGGCAGTTGCGATTTTGGCATTTACTTCAAGGGGAATAGAATACAAAAGCAAGGAGATGGTAGCTAGTCCGGCTGCACTTAGAGTATCATCAAGAGTTTTGGGCCCCATAACTCAGAAAGGATGTGTTGTCATTGGAGAGAGTACAGAGGAAGTTCACAAAGATGATTTTGGGAATGAAGGGGTTAACATTTTAGGAGCTCTTGGCAGCTTTGGACCTGTACTCACTGGGATTTAGAAGAACGTGGTGGGATCTCATTGAAACTTACTGAATGTTGAAAGGACTGGATAGGGTGGATGTGGAGAAGAATGTTTCCTATGGTGGTGTATCCAGAACTAGAGGGCACAGTCTCAGAATTGAGGGGCGACCCTTTAGAACAGAGGTGAGGAGGGATTTTTTTTAGCCAGAGAGCAATAAATCTGTGGAATGCTCTGCCACAGTCAGCGGTGGAGGCCAAGTCCGTGAATATATTTAAGGCAGAATTTGATAGTTTCCCAGCCGGTCAGGGTGTTAAAGGATGTGGTGAGAAGGCAGATATATGGGGTTGAGTGGGATCCGGGATTGGCCATGGTGGAATAGTGAAGCAGACTCGATGGGCTGAATGGCCTAATTCTGCTCCTATGTCTTATGGTTTTCTGGTCTTATGTTATCCAGTTACCTAACTCACATCTCCCCAAAGAGATCCTTTACTCCCAGTTGAAGGAAAGTCCACGATGCCGCTGATGGGCAAAGGGAGTACTTCAAAAACAACATCAAAATCAACCTGAAGAAATTCATTGTTACATCTAAAAACTGAAGATATTGCCCTCAGTAGATACACCTGGAGGAGATCTATTCAAGAGGGAGCCGTGCAACATGAGAGTGTCCTTTGTTGTGCCACAGAGGACAATCCTCAGCTGCGAAAGGAATCACTGAGCAACCGAAAGACCCAACCGCTGACCACAGCCACCACTTGCTCTTGCCCTGCACTAAACCAGAATACGTGGATCCCAGATCAGTCTCTACAGCCACCCGAGGATCCACCAATAGGCAACCCCTGAGGAGAACATCGTACTCCACTTGACTGATCGCACTTCTACTACGGTGGCAGCAACGGGCAGCTCAGGGTCACCCCCTGGGGACTGCACACAGGAGTTCCACAGAGAGTTCACCCAGTCTGTGTTTGGTTTCTGCAGTGTCGAGGAGACCTCGTGGTGAACACGGACTGGCTCAGAAGAAGTGCACGCGCATCACAGCTACACCAGGATGGACTGTTTCGGTCCCGGGGTGGTGGGAAGGGAAAGGAATTATGGGATAGGGCTGTCTACACTTCTCCCTGCCTGGTTTAGCACCCAACCTGGAGATTCTCTCTTCTCCGCTCTCCCATCAGGCAGAAGATATAAAATCCTGAAAGCATGAACTACCGATTCAAGGACAGGCTTTACTCCACTGTTTAAAGACTGTTGAATGATTTCCCAGTACAATTCTGGGCTGGCATGGTGCAGTAGCAGTTAGCGCCACACTTAACAGTGGCAGCTGTAGGGTTGGAGTTTGATTCTCTCTGCTATCTGTAAGGAATTTGTACGTTCTCCCTGTGACCACGTGTGTTTCCTCCGGGTGCTCTGGTTTCCTCCCCCATTCCAATGATGAATGGGCGAGGGTTAACGCGTTGTGGGTATGCTATGTTGGTGCTGAAAGCTGGAAGCGTGGCGGCACTTGCGGGCCGCCTTTTATGCACACTTTGACCGTCAAGACATGGAGGTGCCTTCAAGAACTCCCAGAACCCCCGATGACCCTGTGATAACAGACCCTGAGGCCAACATTCTTCAGGAGGGTGAATCCATAGAAGGCATCTAGCCTAGAGAGTGTACCCGTTGAGTACTGAAGATCTCTGCTGATCAACTGACTGCTGTGTTCACTGATAACTTTAACCTTGCACTTTGGCAGACTGAGGTACCCACCTGCTTCAAACAGGTTTCAATTATGCCGGTGCCTGAGAAGAAAGTGGTAAGATGACTCAATGACTTTCATCCAGTAGCACTTACATCCACTGTGATGAAGTGCTTTGAAGTGTTGGTGATGAATCATTACAACTCCAGCCTGAGGAACGACTTGGATTTGCTCCAATTTGCCTACTGTCACAACAGATCAACAGCGGATGCTATTTCATCGGCCCTCCGCTCAATCCCGGAATATCTAGACAGCGAAGATGCACAAATCAGAATGCTCTTCTTCGACCAGAACTCTGCATTCAAAACCATCATCACCTCAAAACTAATCAATCAGCTCCAAGACCTAGCTCTCAATACCTCCTTGTGCAATTAGATCCTGGATTTCCCCACTTGTAGACTCCAGACAGTTTGGATTGCCAACAATATCTCCTCCACAATGTCCATTAGCACAGGTGCACCACAAGACCCCTGCTCTACTCACTTTATACTTATGACGATGAGGCTAAGCACAGCTCCAGTACATATTTAAGTTTGCTGACACCACCGTCATGGGATAAATCAAGAGAGATGGCAGTGCCTCTGCTTTCTTAGAAGTTGGTGGAGATTTGGCATGTCATCTAAAAATTTGACCAACTTCTATAGGTGCATGGTGGAGAGTATATTCACTGGTTGCATCACAACCATTGAGGGTTTGAATATATAAGCAAGAATGTGGTAATGTTGAGGCTTTGTAAAGCACTGGTGAGGCCTCACTTGGAGTATTGTGAACAGTTTTGGGCTCCTTATCTAAGAAAGAATGTGCTGACATTGGAGACAGTTGAAAGGATGTTCATGGATATGATTCTGGGGTTGAATGGCTTGTCATACGAACAGCATTTGATGGCTCTGGGCCTATACTCACTGGAGTTCAGGAGAATGAGGGGTGACCTCATTGAAACCTATCGAATGTTGAAGGCCTCTATAGACTGGATGTGGAGAGGATGTTTCGTGTGGTGGGGGAGTCTAAGACTAGGGGACACAGCCTCAGAATAGAGATGAGAAGGAATTTCTTTAGCCAGAGAATGGTGAATCTATGGAATTTGTTGCCACAAGTGCCTGTGGAGGCCAAGCCATTGGGTATATTTAGGGAAGAGGTTAATAGATTCTTGGTTAGTCAGAGCATGAAGGGATATGGGGAGAAGGCAGGAGACTGTGGCTGAGAGGAAAAATGAATCAGCCATGATGAAATGGCAGAGCAAACTCAAGGCGCCAAATGGCCTAATTCTGCTTCTATATCTTATGGTCTTATGGCCTGGCATTGAAATGCCAATGCCCTTGAATGGAAAAGTGTGGAAAAAGTATTGGTACAGCCTAAATTCCTCTTCACCATTGAACACATCTAAAAGGAGCACTGTCACAGGAAAGCAGCATCCATCATCAAGGACCCTCACCATCCAGGCCTGCCATGTTCTCTTCTTGTTGTTCCCAAGAAGGAGGTACAGGAGCCTTAGGTCCTACGTTACCAGGTTCTGGAACAGTTATTACCCCTGGACTGAAACAGAGTGCACCATTGATTCTATTGTGTTTCTTTGTATTTACTGTGAATGTCCACAAGAAAACAAATCTCAGTGTATAGTATAAGGTGACTTATGTACATTGATAATAAAACTGACTTTGAACTTTGGTGTGTAGGGTCAGATTGAAGAGCGTTTGTGTTGAGTCAGGACTGGGGTGCGGTGTAGTCGGCAGAACTGGGGGTAGGTTGTAGTGTTCAGTTCTGACGGGTATTGTGTAGAGTTAGACTAAGGGTCAGCTGTCGTAACACGCCTGAGTTATGACATGACTGTGTAAGTCTGTGGTGTTGACACTGACTCTGCAGCCCTGCTGTGATCACATTCAGGGAGTTTCCAGTATTAGTTTCACAACAATTTTTTCTGACCTACTATGAGGTCAACACTAGCTCTGAGTAACTCAGCCCCACCCTTTCCTGACAGTGGCTGGAAAATAACTTTCTGTGAGCAGAAGTCAGAGACTGCAAAGTTCATATCATGGACACACCAAGCCTTCCCTCTGCTTTCACTGATGACTTCAGGATTCCACTCTCGCTCTTGTCCATGCTCACCACTACCGATATAGACTTCCCCATACAATCCACAGTCGTTTCATTAATGAAAACCACAATTTTCCAAATGTGAGTAATCTTGTCCTTTAGAATCTTCTCCACTGATTACTGTCCCACTGACACAAGGGTCACTGGATTATAAATTACCGGATTATTTTGATTTTCCTTGCTGAACAATACTGGATATTCTCCAGTCTTCTGGTGCCTTGCTCAAAGAGAAAAACAAGATCTCCATTATGGTCCTGACAATCTCCTACCTTGATTCCTTCGGTATCCTTAGATAGATCCAAAGGCTTTGTGGATGAATCCACCTTAAAGTTCTTCAAGACCTCCCAATACCTTCTCTCTCAAAACCTATTTATTTAACTTTACCTTTAACTGCCATCTTTTTGTGTTTTATTTTCATGTTTGCACTTTATCCCATTGTAAAGCACTTTGAATTACATCATCTGCATGAAAAGTGCTCTGTAAATAACTTATCATTATTATTATATAGCAGAATCAGAATCAAGTCATCATTACTGACATTTTGCTGTTCCTTTGGATTCATCAGCTGCCTGGAGAGGGGGAGCCTGGTGCATGCATTAGAGTTAGGGTTGCAGCCACCTCCCTGCGACCAGACATTGTCCTGGTGTCTGAGTCTACTAAGCAAGTGGTGCTGCTGGAGCTGACAGTCCCATGGGAAGATCGCTTGGAAGAGGCCTTTGAAAGGAAGCTCTCCAAGTACGCAGGACTGGTCAGCAACTGTCAGCAGGCTGGATGGAGAGCAAGGTGTCTCCCAGTGGAGGTTGGTTGTAGGGGATTCGTAGCCTGTTCCTTAGTTAGAGCCTTCAGTATTTTGGGCATCGAGGGACAGAGGAAGAGGAGAGCCATCCGCAGTCCACCGATGCGGCAGAGAGGGCCTCAAGATGGCTGTGGCTCAAAAGAGGGGAGCCATGGAGTCATAAGTAGTTAGCCGTCTGGACACAAGCTGGGGTCTGATCAGCCCCGGCTGGGTCACCTGGAGGAGGCTGTATGATGTTGAAAGACACGAAACACCCGATGATTCCAGGAACATCACTGAAGATGTGTCCAGAAGCATCAATAGATGTATGTACACAGGGTTAGTGTTGTATTAGAGTTAGGGTTGAACTTGGGTTAGGGATGAATTTGGGTTAGGGTTGTGTTCGGGTTGTATTAGAGTTAGTGTTGTATTAGAGTTAGGGTTGAATTTGGGTTAGGGTTGTGTTCCGGTTGTATTAGAGTTAGGGTTGTATTAGGGTTAAGGTTGTATTAGGGTTAGTGTTGTATTAGAGTTAGGGTTGTATTAGGGTTAGGGTTGTATTAGGGTTCGGTTTGTATTTGGGTTAGTGCTGCATTAGGGTTATGGTTTCGGTTGAATGTCATCACAACTGGGCTGCAGAATCTTTGACAGCACAGAACAGAAAGCAGTCCATCAGCACCATAGCTTGCTATCTGTATCATACTGCCCTCGCCTGCACAGTTACTTGTGTACCAAGCAGATCACAAGGATGCACCATTCATGGTCGACTCCGACCAGCGGAGGGCCTTATTTTACAGGGGAATAGTTTACCAGCTCATCTTGGCCAGGTAGCATGGGAATCCTTGCAAATGGATATTCTAACATCTCCACCTGTTGGTAGGTCATGGATGGGGGAAAGCCTTGTATAGTAATACGTCTCCTCCTCATTGACAACCATTTCCAATGTTTTAGGAACAGCTCCTTCTCCTTTGCCATCTGATTTCTAAATGGTCCATGATCTTAGAGATGGACCTCAATAGTCCCTCTTTTGCACTTTTATTTCATTGTTTCCCCTCTATGGACTCTGTCTACACTTTTTACTGCCTCGTTAAAGCGGCCAGCATATCTAGCATTCCCACCTGCCACAGGCACTCTCTTCTCCCCTCTCCCATCAGGCAGAAGATACAAAAGATGGAAAGCATACATCAACAGGCTTAAGGACAGCTCTACATAAAAGTTGCTGGTGAACGCAGCAGGCCAGGCAGCATCTCTAGGAAGAGGTACAGTCGACGTTTCAGGCCGAGACCCTTCGTCAGGACTAACTGAAGGAAGAGCTAGTAATAGATTTGAAAGTGGGAGGGGGAGAGGGAGATCAGAAATGATAGGAGAAGACAGGAGGGGGAGGGATGGAGCCAAGAGCTGGACAGGTGATTGGCAAAAGGAATATGAGAGGATCATGGGATGGAAAGAAAGGGGGAGGGGGGAAGCCCAGAGGATGGGCAAGGGGTATAGTGAGATGGACAGAGGGAGAAAAAGGAGAGAAAAAGAATGTGTGTATATAAATAAATAAGGGATGGGGTACGAAGGGGAGGTGGGGCATTAGCGGAAGTTTGAGAAGTCAATGTTCATGCCATCAGGTTGGAGGCTACCCAGACGGAATATAAGGTGTGTTTCCTCCAACCTGAGTGCGGCTTCATCTTTACGGTAGGGGAGGCCGTGGATAGACATATCAGAATGGGAATGAGATGTGGAATTAAAATGTGCGGCTGCTGTGAGATCCTGCTTTCTCTGGCAGACAGCATACGTCAACAGGCTTAAGGACAGCTTTCTCGTGTTGTTATCAGACTCTTGCATGGACCTCTTGTAAGACAAGATGGACTCTTAACCTCACAAGCTACTTCATTATAGCTTTGCACCCTATTAGAATCATAAAGCCATAGGATATTACTATATTACATAGAAACAGGCCCTTTGGCTCATTTAGTCTGTGCCAAACCATTTAATCTGCCTGCTCCCATCGACCTGCACCCAGACTAGAGCCTTCCATTCCCCTACCATGCATGTACCTATCTAAGCTTCTCTTAAACATTGAAATTGACCCCACATCCAGCACTTGCACAGTCAGCATGATCCACACTCACACCACCTTCTGAGCAAGTAAATTCCCTCCACGTTCCCCTACATCATTTCACCTTTCCCCCTTAACCTATGATCTAGTTCTAGTTCTTGTCTAGAACTGAGAGTAGGTCTAGTCTCACCCAACCTCTGTCGGAAAAGCCTGCTTGAATTTACCCTATCTATACTCCTCATAATTTTGTATACCTCTATCAAATCTCCTTCAATCTCTGACCATTCTGGGGAAAAAGTCCTCACCTATTTAATCTTCCCCTCTAACTCAGGTCCTCAAAACATGCATACTTCACACTGCAACCATCAGGGAAGAGGTACAGGAATCTGAAGGCACACACGTCTTAGGATCAGCTTCTTCCCTCTACCATCAGATTTCTGAATGGACATTGAACCCATGAAAACTCCCTCACTATTTTTTGTATAACTTATTTAATTTACTCATATGCATTTATCTTTATACTTGTACCTATTTAATTTACTGTTAAATATTTATTATAATTTATAGTTTTTCACTGTATTGCACTGTACTAATGCCACAAAAAAACAAATTTCACGACAAAAGCCAGTGATAAATAACCTGTTAGTAATAAACCATTATCGATGGTCAAAAACAGGAAGCCGAGCATGGTGTTTGCTGCCACCATGTGGTAGATATTGGCTCTGTCCGCCAGAGAAAGCAGGATCTCCCAGTGGCCACACATTTTAATCGTCCCATTCCCATTCTGACATGTCTATCCATGGCCTCCTCTACTGTCAAGATGAAGCCACACTCAGGTTGGAGGAACAACACCTTATATTCCGTCTGGGTAGCTTCCAACCTGATGGCATGAACATTGACTTCTCTAACTTCCGCTAATGCCCCACCTCCCCCTCGTACCCCATCCGTTATTTATTTATGATGATGATGATTTTTTCGCTTTTTTTCCTCTCTCTCCTTTTTCTCCCTCTGTCCCTCTCACTATAACTCCTTGCC
Source organism: Mobula hypostoma (assembly GCF_963921235.1). Taxonomy (NCBI): domain Eukaryota; kingdom Metazoa; phylum Chordata; class Chondrichthyes; order Myliobatiformes; family Myliobatidae; genus Mobula; species Mobula hypostoma. Next base: position 4,303,594 of record NC_086109.1, on the reverse strand, counting down.
CATCCTCTGGGCTCCCCCCCTTTCTTTCTCCCCAGGCCTCCCCTCCCATGATCTGCTCCCTTCTCCAGCCTTGTATCCCTTTTGCCAATCACCTGTCCAGCTCTTGGCTCCATCTCTCCCCATCCTGTCTTCTCCTATCATTTCGGATCTCCCCCTCCCCTTCCCACTTTTAAATCTCTTACTATCTCTTCTTTCAGTTCGTCCTGGTGAAGGGTCTCGGCTCGAAACGTCGACTGTACCTCTTCCTATAGATGCTGCCTGGCCTGCTGTGTTCACTAGCATTTTTTGTGTGTGATGGTAGATATTGGACATGCTTCAACACAGGTTAAATCATTTAACTTTCTTTAGACCTACAGTACTTTCGAACATGCTCATTCAAAATTTAAAAACATTCACTGGGACAATTTTTCATTCTATGGCCAAGGCAGCTCTGGCACTTGCTGAATATGACTTCTTAATCCGGTGAATGTCTCTGGGGTACGGGCGTCTGTGCAGACTGGCACACGTCATTTTTATTATAAAAATATGTTTATTGCAAACTTACAATTCTACAGTAATACAACAGAACAGAGACAATGCAGTGATTAATACATGCTAAATTAAAACAGTCTCATCCCACTCTTGAATGACACTTATCCCCTGCTGTGCCCAACATTTCCGAAACACCTCCATGGTACCAATGAACACGGTGCATTCCATCTCCAAGGTTACCCAGGTATGGACATTGCCGGGCTCTGCTGTGCACTATGGATAGTTATCTTTGCCAGCCCCAAGACCAAGTTTACCAGGACACCCTTCTCTCTCCTTGACCCCATCCATACTTGGTGACTAAATAAGGAGAGTATGGGACCAATATCCTTGCGGGTAGGTTTGTTCCAGTTGTTGGGGAGAGGGATGGGAACAGAAGAGGTTGGCTGAAGCTGCTGGTCTGGAATACAGGTCGATGCAGTGAGACTGTGAGGAAGGACTGGCAGATGATAGGACAAAATTGCAGTCAGTGGGATGAGTTGAAGCACAACATGGGGACACAACGGAAAAGGGTGATATGTCCAGGAATACAAGTGTTAAATTTCAATGCACCCATTGTATGGGATGAAGTTGGTGATCTCAGGACCATAGGGACAATTTCGCAGATGATACAAAGATAGGTGGAGGAGCATGCAGTATTGAAGAAGCAGGGAGCCTGCAGAGAGAATTGGTCAGATTGGGAGGACGGGCAAAGAAATGTAGGGAAGTGATGGTCACGCACTTTGCTTGAAGGAATAAAAGTGTAGACTATTTTCTAAATGGGGAGAAAATTCAAAAATCAGAGGTGCAAAGGGACTTGGGAGTCCTCATGCAGGATTTTCTAAAAGGTTAATTTGCAGGTTGGGTTGTTGGTAAGGTAGGCAAATGAAATGTTAGCATTTATTCTGAGAGGACTAGAATTTAAGAGCAAGGATATAATGCTGAGGCTTTATAAGACATTTGTCAGCTGAAGAACTGGTGACATTTCAGAATGGGCTTCCTTTTCATGAAGGAACAGGAAAGTCTGTTTCTAAACCTCTGCCGTGGGGACGTGTAAAGTATTTGCTTGTGTAAATTCTTGGAACGTTTGGAACAAGAACTTTTGGAAACAGCAAACTGGATTTTGAAAACAGTTTTTGACATCCTCAGGAAGAGATTAACTTGACAAATCTGTGTTCTAGCACTGACCTGTGACCAAAGGCAGCCACCAATCCAAGTTCAACAAGGGGTGGAATTTAGAAAAATGAAGAGGGATCTCATGGAATCTTATTGAATAATGGAAGTCCTAGATAGAACGGATATGAAGAGGATGTTCCCTACGGCAGGAGAGTCTAGGACCAGAGGGCACAGCCTCAGAGGAGAGGTATGTCCATTAAGAACAGAGATGAGGCAGAATTTCTTTATCCAGAGGGTGGTGAATGTGTGGAACTTGTTGCCACAGATGGCTGTGGAGGCTAAGACATTGGGTATACTTAAAGCGGAGGTTGACACTGAGGTCTTGATTAGTAGGGAGAAGGCAGGAGAATGGAGTTGAGAGGGATAATAAATCAGCCATGATGGAATGGTGGAGCAGACTTGATTGGCCAAGTGGCCTAATTCTGCTCCTATGCCTTATGTTCTTATAGTCTCTATGCTCTCTAGTATTTGACATTTCCAGCTTGGTATAAAAACTCTATCTACCCTATCTATGAATCTCCTAATTTTGTTAACCTCTTTGATAGGGGTTCTTAACCTGGGGTCCATGGATACATTCCAGTGGGTCCATTTGTGAATCAGGATTATCAACGTGTAACCATTAAAACAAATAATCAAGATCGATTGGACATCCAACAGGACGTGTGTGTTGCTTTGTGAAACACCACCCCACAGCTGAATGTTCTATTCAAGCTAAGCAACAACAGCTCTCACACTGACATGCCTTTAAAAATAAAATTTAATTTTAAATTGTATAAACTTGTTATTTAATGTGTTAATGAAGAATAACATATATTACTAGATCACAAATTTGTTTTTTAAACTATTTTGATAACTATGATTCAATATAATTGCTTTCTTTTGTAGTCGTAGGTATTTTATTTTATACTGATATTCTGATATATTTTATATTGTTATTCTGACAAAGGGATTCATAGGCTTCACCGGACTGACAAAGGGTCCATAAGTTTCATCGGACTGACAAAGGAGTCCATAAGCTTCATCGTACTGACAAAGGGATCCATAGGCTTCACTGGACTGCCAAAGGGTCCATAGGCTTCACTGACTGAGAAAGGATCCATAGGCTTCACCGGACTGACAAAAGGATCCATAGGCTTCATCGGACTGACAAAGGGATCCATAGGCTTCACGGACTGAAATGGGGTCCATAGGCTTCACCAGACTGACAAAGGGATCCATAGGCTTCATCGGACTGACAAAGGGATCCATAGGCTTCACTGACTGACAAAGGGGTCCATAGGCTTTACTGACTGACAAAGGGGTGGATACATATTTCTCTTCAGCTTCCGATACTCCAGAGTTAACAACCCCAGTTCGTCCAAACTCTCCCGATAGTTCATACCGTCTAATCCAGGCACATCATGGTGAACCTCACCAGCACCTCTCTGAAGCCCCAGATCCTTCCGGTAATGAGCTGACCAGACCTAATGTAATACTCCCAAGTAATAGTCTAACCAGAGAGTTTTATACTGATCCAAAATGGGCTCACTACTCCGACCTTACTCGGCTGTGGTCTTGTGTTCTTTTTGCGTTCTCCTGTCAGTGCCTGACTTTCCTCCAACACCCCAAAGAAGAACAGGTTGGTGGGTTAATTGTTCGTGGTAAATTGCTATGTCAGTGTGTGTGTGTGTGTGTGTCTGTGTGTGTGTGTGTACTGGCTCCGACTGCACCCAGTGACGGTGTCTCTGATCTGATTGTACTCAGTGACGGAGTCTCTCCTCCGATTGCACCCGATGACGGGGTCTCTGGTCCGACTGTACCCGGTGACGGGGTCTCTGGTCCGACTGTACCCGGTGACGGGGTCTCTGAATCGATTGAACACAGTGACGGGGTCTCTGCTCTGAATGTATATGGTGACGGGGTCTGTACTCCGATTCCACCCGGTGACGGGGGTCTCTGATCCGACTGCACCTAGTGACAAGGTCTCTGATCTGAATGTATATGGTGGCGGGGGTCTCTGATCTGATTGCACCTGGTGACAGGGTCACTGCTCCGATTGCACCTGGGGACGGGGTCTCTGCTCAAATTGCACTTGGTGATGGGGGTCTCTGATCCGACTCTACGTGGTGACGGGGTCTCTGATTCAATTGCACCTAGTGACGGAGTTTCTGCTCTGATTGTAGTGGTGGGGTCTTTGCTCAAATTGCACCCGGTGACGGTGTCTCTGATCCGACTGCACCCAGTGACTGGGTCTCTGATCCAACTGCACCCGGTGACGGAGTCTCTGATCTGACTGTACCCCGTCACAGGGTCTCTGATTCGACTGCACCTGGTGACGGTATCTCTGCTCCAACTGTACCCGGTCACAGGGTCTCTGATTCGACTGCACCCGGTGACTGGGTCTCTGATTTGACTGCACCCAGTGACGGTGTCTCTGCTCCAACTGTACCCGGTCACAGGGTCTCTGATTCGACTGCACCCGGTGACTGGGTCTCTGATTTGACTGCACCCGGTGTCGGGGTCTCTGCTCCGATTGCACCTGGTGGCGGTGTCTCTGCTCCAAAAGTACCCGGTGACGGGGTCTCTGGTCCGATTGTACCCGACGATGGGGGTCTCTGCTCCAACTGTACCAGGTGACGGGTCTCTGCTTGACTGCACCCCGTGAAGGGGGTCTCTGATCTGACTGTACCCGATGATGGGGGTCTCTGATCCGATTGCACCCAGTGACGGGGTCTCTGATCCGACTGCACCCGGTGACGGGGGTCTCTGGTCTGACTACACCTGATGACGGGGTCTCTGATCTGACTGTACCCGGTGACGGGGTCTCTGCTCCGACCGTACCCGGTGATGGGAGTCTCTGATACGATTGTACCCGGTGACGGGGTCTGTGCTCCGACTGCACCCGGTGACAGGGTCTCTGATTGGACTACACCTGGTGATGGGGTCTCTGATCCAACTGCACCTGGTGACGGGGTCTCTGATCCGACTATACCTGGCGACGGTGTCTCTCCTCCAACTGTACCCGGTGACAGGGTCTCTGATCTGACTGCACCCGGTGATGGTGTCTCTGAACCAGCTGTACCCGGTCACAGGGTCTCTGATACGACTGCACCTGGTGACAGGGTCTCTGCTCCGATTGCACCTGGTGATGGTGTCTCTGCTCCAACAGTACCCAGAAACGGGCTCTCTGGTCCGATTGTACCCGATGATGGGGGTCTCTGCTCCGATTGCACCCGGTGACGGGGTCTCTGATCTGACTGTACCCGGTGAGAGAGTGTCTGCTCCAACTGTACCGGGTGACTGGTCTCTGCTCGACTGCACCCGGTGAAGGGGGTCTCTGATCTGACTGTACCCGATGATGGGGGTCTTGGATCCGATTGCACCCAGTGACTGGGTCTCTGATCCGACTGCACCCGGTGACGGGGGCCTCTGATCCGACTGTACTTGGTGGCGGTGTCTCTGATCAGACTGTACCTAGTGACACGGTCTCTGATCAGATTGCACCCGGTGACGGGGTCTCTGGTCCGACTGCACCTGGTGACGGGGTCTCTGCTCTGACCGTACCCGGTGATGGGGGTCTCTGATCTGACTGTACCCGGTGACGGGGTCTCTACTCCAACTGTACCCGGTCACAGGGTCTCTGATTCGACAGCACCTGGTGACGGGGTCTCTGATCCGACTGCACCTGGTGACGGTGTCTCTGCTCTAAAAGTACCAGGTAACGGGGTCTCTGGTCTGATTGTACCCGGTGACGGGGTCTCTGCTCCGACTGCACCTAATGACGGGGTCTCTGGTCAGATTGTACCTGATGATGGGGATCTGTGCTCCGATTGCACCCCGTGACGGGGTCTCTGATCCAACTGCAGCCGGTGACGGGGTCTCTGATTGGATTGCACGCGGTGACGGGGTCACTGCTCCGATTGCACCTGGGGACGGGGTCTCTGCTCAAATTGCACTTGGTGATGGGGGTCTCTAATCCGACTGCACCCGGTGACGGCGTTTCTGATCCGAATGCACCCGGTCACAGGGTCTCTGATCCGATTGCACCCGGTGACGGGGTCTCTGGTCCGATTGCACCCAGTGACGGGGTCACTGATCTGACTGTACCCGGTCACAGTGTCTCTGATTTGACTGCACCCGGTGACGGTGTCTCTGCTCCAACTGTGTCCGGTCACAGGGTCTCTGATCCGACTGCACCCGGTGACGGTGTGTCTGCTCCAACTGTACCCGGTACAGGGTCTCTGATCCAACTGCACCTGGTGATGGGGTCTCTGCTCCGACCGTACCCGGTGTTGGGGGTCTCTGATCTGACTGTACCCGATGATGGGGGTCTCTGATCCGATTGTACCCAGTGTCGGGGTCTCCGATCCGAATGCTCCCGGTGATGGGGGTCGCTGATCAGACTGTACCTAGTGACACGGTCTCTGATCAGATTGCACGTGGTGCCGAGGTCTCTGCTCCGACTGCACCTGATGACGGGGTCTCTGGTCCGACTACACTTGATGACGGTATCTCTGATCTGACTGTACCCGGTGCCGGGGTCTCTGATCCGACTGCACCTGATGATGGGGTCTCTGCTCCGACCGTACCCGGTAATGGGGGTCTCTGATACGATTGTACCCGGTGCCGGGGTCTCTGATCCGACTGCACCTGATGACGGGGTATCTGATCCGACTACACCTGGTGACGGGGTCTGTGATCCGACTGCACCCGGTGATGGGGTCTCTGATCTGACTGTACCCGGTGAAGGTGTCTCTGCTTCGACTGTACCCGGTCACAGGGTCTCTGATTCGACTGCACCCGGTGTCGGGGTCTCTGATTCGACTGCACCTGGTGACGGGGTCTCTGCTCTGACAGTACTCGGTGATGGGGGTCTCTGAAGTGACAGCACCCAATGATGGGGGTCTCTGATCTGATTGCACCCGGTGATGGGGTCTATGCTCCGACTGCACCCAGTGACGGGGTCTCCGATCTGACTGCACCCTGTGACAGGTCTCTGCTCCAATTGCACCTGATGACGGGGTCTCTGGTCAGATTGTACCCGATGATCGGGGTCTGTGCTCCGATTGCACTGTGTGACGGGGTCTCTGATCCGAATGCACCCGGTGACAGGGTCTCTGATCTGACTGTACCCGGTCACAGGGTCTCTGATTCGACTGCACCCGGTGACGAGGTCTCTGATCCAACTGCACCCGGTGACGGGGTCTCTGATCTGACTGTACCCAGTCACAGGGTCACTGATTCGACTGCACCCGGTGACGGTGTCTCTGCTCCAACTGTATCCGGTCACAGGGTCTCTGATCCGACTGCACCTGGTGACGGTGTCTCTGCTCCAAATGTACCCGGTCACAGGGTCTCTGCTTCGACTGCACCCGGTGACGGGGTCTCTGATTCGACTGCACATGGTGATGGGGTCTCTACTCCGACCATACCCGGTGATGGGGGTCTCTGCTCTGACTGCACCTGATGACGGGGTCTCTGGTCCGACTACACCTGATGACGGGGTCTCTGATCTGACTATACCCGCTGACGGGGTGTCTGATCCGACTGTACCTGGTGACGGGGTCTCTGCTCCGACCGTACCCGGTAATGGGAGTCTCCGATATGGTTGTACCCGGTGATGGGGTCTCTGCTCTGACTGCACCTGATGACGGGGTCTCTGGTCCGACTATACCTGATGACGGGTTCTCTGATCTGACTATACCCGCTGACGGGGTGTCTGATCCGACTGCACCCGGTGACGGGGTCTCTGATCTGACTGTATCCGGTCACAGGGTCTCCGATACGATTGTATCCGGTGACGGGGTCTATGCTCCGACTGCACCCGGTGACGGGGTCTCTGATGCGATTGTACCCGATGATGGGGTCTCTGCTTCGACTGCACCCAGTGATGGGGTTCTCTGATACGACTGCACCCGGTGATGGGGTCTCTGATCCGGCTGCACCCGGTGATGGGATCTCTGATCTGACTGTACCCGGTGAAGGTGTCTCTGCTTCGACTGTACCCGGTCACAGGGTCTCTGATTCGACTGCACCCGGTGACGGGGTCTCTGATCCAACTGCACCCGGTGACGGGGTCTCTGATCTGACTGTACCCAGTCACAGGGTCACTGATTCGACTGCACCCGGTGATGGTGTCTCTGCTCCAACTGTATCCGGTCACAGGGTCTCTGATCTGACTGCACCTGGTGACGGTGTCTCTGCTCCAAATGTACCCGGTCACAGGGTCTCTGCTTTGACTGCACCCGGTGACGGGGTCTCTCATTCGACTGCACATGGTGACGGGGTCTCTACTCCGACCGTACCCGGTGATGGGGGTCTCTGCTCTGACTGCACCTGATGACGGGGTCTCTGGTCCGACTACACCTGATGACGGGGTCTCTGATCTGACTATACCCGCTGACGGGGTGTCTGATCCGACTGTACCAGGTGACGGGGTCTCTGCTCCGACCGTACCCGGTAATGGGGGTCTCCGATACGATTGTACCCGGTGATGGGGGTCTCTGCTCTGACTGCACCTGATGACGGGGTCTCTGGTCCGACTACACCTGATGACGGGGTCTCTGATCTGACTATACCCGCTGACGGGGTGTCTGATCCGACTGTACCCGGTCACAGGGTCTCCGATACGATTGTACCCGGTGACGGGGTCTATGCTCCGACTGCACCCGGTGACGGGGTCTCTGATGCGATTGCACCCGATGATGGGGGTCTCTGCTCCGACTGCACCCAGTGATGGGGTTCTCTGATACGACTGCACCCGGTGATGGGGTCTCTGATCCGGCTGCACCCGGTGATGGGATCTCTGATCCGATTGCACCTGGTGACGGGGTCTCTGATCCGACTGCACCTGGTGACGGGGTCTGTGATCCGATTGTACCTGGCGGCAGTGTCTCTGGTCCGATTGTACCCGATGATGGGGGTCTCTGCTCCGACTGCACCCAGTGATGGGGTTCTCTGATACGACTGCACCCGATGACGGGGTCTCTGATCTGACAGTATCCGGTCACAGGGTGTCTGATCCGACTGCACCCGGTGATGGGGTGTCTGATTCGACTGCACCCGGTGTTGGGGTCTCTGATCCGACTGCACCCGGTGATGGGGTCTCTGATCTGACTGTACTCGATGATGGGGGTCTCTGATCCGATTGCACCCAGTGACGGGGTCTCTGATCTGACTGCACCTGGTGAGGGGAGTCTCTGATCCGACTGTACCTAGTGACACGGTCTCTGATCAGATTGCACCCTGTGACAGGGTCTCGTCTCCGACTGTAGCTGATGATGGGGTCTCTTGTCTGACTGCACCTAATGACGGGGTCTCTGATCTGACTGTACCCGGTGATGGGGTCTCTGATACAATTGTACCCGGCGACGAGGTCTGTGCTATAACTGCACCCGGTAACGGGGTCTCTGATTCGACTGCACCCGGTGACGGGGTCTCTGATCCGACTGCACCCGGTGATGGGGTCTCTGATCTGACTGTACCCTGTGAAGGTGTCTCTGCTTCGACTGTACCCGGTCACAGGGTCTCTGATTCGACTGTACCCGGTGTCGGGGTCTCTGATCCGACTGCACCTGGTGACGGGGTCTCTGCTCCGACCGTACCCGGTGATGGGGGTCTCTGAAGTGACTGCACCCGATGGTGGGGGTCTCTGATCAGATTGCACCCGGTGACGGGGTCTCTGATCCGACTGCACCCGGTGACAGGTCTCTGCTCCAACTGCACCTGATGACGGGGTCTCTGGTCTGATTGTACCCGATGATCGGGGTCTGTGCTATGATTGCACTGTGTGACGGGGTCTCTGATCCAGCAGCACCCGGTGACGGGATCTCTGATTGGATTGCACCCGGTGACGGGGGTCTCTGATCCGACTGCACCCGGTGACGGGGTCTCTGATCCAACTGCACCCGGTGACGGGGTCTCTGATCTGACTGTACCCAGTCACAGGGTCACTGATTCGACTGCACCCAGTGACAGTGTCTCTGCTCCAACTGTATCCGGTCACAGGGTCTCTGATCCGACTGCACCCAGTGACGGTGTCTCTGCTCCAAATGTACCCAGTCACAGGGTCTCTGCTTCGACTGCACCCGGTGACGGGGTCTCTGATCACACTGCACCCGGTGACGGGGCGTCTGATCCGACTGCACCTGGTGACGGGGTCTGTGATCTGATTGTACCTGGCGGCGGTGTCTCTGCTCCAATTGTACCCGGTTACAGGGTCTCTGATTCGACTGCACCCGGTGACGGGGTGTCTGTTTCGACTGCACCCGATGATGGGGGTCTCTGATCCGATTGCACCCAGTGACGGGGTCTCTAATCCGACTGCACCTGGTGATGGAGGTCTCTGATCCGACTGTACGTGGTGACGGTGTCTCTGATCAGACTGTACCTAGTGACACAGTCTCTGATCAGATTGCACCCTGTGACAGGGTCTCTGCTCCGACTGCAGCTGATGATGGGGTCTCTAGACTGACTGCACCTAATGATGGGGTCTCTGATCTGACTGTACCCGGTGATGGGGTCTCTGATACAATTGTACCCGGTGCCGAGGTCTGTGCTCCGACTGCACCCGGTGACGGGGTCTCTGATTCGACTGCACCCGGTGACGGGGTCTCTGATCCGACTGCACCCGGTGATGGGGTCTCTGATCTGACTGTACCCTGTGAAGGTGTCTCTGCTTCGACTGTACCCGGTCACAGGGTCTCTGATTCGACTGCACCCGGTGTCGGGGTCTCTGCTCCGACTGCAGCTGATGATGGGGTCTCTAGTCTGACTGCACCTAATGACGGGGTCTCTGATCTGACTGCACCTGGTGACGGGGTCTCTGCTCTGACCGTACCCGGTGATGGGGGTCTCTGAAGTGACTGCACCCGATGATAAGGGTCTCTGATCGGATTGCACCCGGTGACGGGGTCTCCGATCCGACTGCACCCGGTGACAGGTCTCTGCTCCAACTGCACCTGATGACGGGGTCTCTGGTCAGATTGTACCCGATGATCGGGGTCTGTGCTATGATTGCACCGTGTGACGGGGTCTCTGATCCAGCAGCACCCGGTGACTTGATCTCTGATTGGATTGCACCCGGTGATGGGGTCTCTGATCCGAATGCACCCGGTGACAGGGTCACTGCTCCGATTGCGCCTGGGGCCGGGGTCTCTGCTCAAATTGCACTTGGTGATGGGGGTCTCTGATCCGACTGCACCCGGTGACAGGGTCTCTGATCCGAATGCACCCGGTGACGGTGTCTCTGCTCCAACTGTATCCGGTCACAGGGTCTCTGATCCGACTGCACCCGGTGACGGTGTCTCTGCTCCAAATGTACCCGGTCACAGGGTCTCTGATTCGACTGCACTCGGTGACGGGGTCTCTGATCCGACTGCACATGGTGATGGGGTCTCTACTCCGACCGTACCCGGTGATGGGGTCTCTGATCTGACTGTACCCGATGATGGGGGTCTCTGATCCGACTGCACCCGGTGACGGGGTCTCTGATCCAACTGCACCTGGTGACGGGGTCTCTGATCTGACTGTACCCAGTCACAGGGTCACTGATTCGACTGCACCCGGTGACGGTGTCTCTGCTCCAACTGTATCCGGTCACAGGGTCTCTGATCCGACTGCACCCGGTGACGGTGTCTCTGCTCCAAATGTACCCGGTCACAGGGTCTCTGCTTCGACTGCACCCGGTGACGGGGTCTCTGATTCGACTGCACCTGGTGACGGGGTCTCTGATCCAACTGCACCCGGTGACGGGGTCTCTGATCTGACTGTACCCAGTCACAGGGTCACTGATTCGACTGCACCCAGTGACGGTGTCTCTGCTCCAACTGTATCCGGTCACAGGGTCTCTGATCCGACTGCACCCGGTGACGGTGTCTCTGCTCCAAATGTACCCGGTCACAGGGTCTCTGCTTCGACTGCACCCGGTGACGGGGTGTCTGATTCGACTGCACCCGGTGATGGGGTCTCTGATCCGACTGCACCTGGTGATGGGGGTCTCTGATCCGACTGTACGAGGTGACGGTGTCTCTGATCAGACTGTACCTTGTGACACGGTCTCTGATCAGATTGCACCCTGTGACGGGGTCTCTGCTCCGACTGCAGCTGATGATGGGGTCTCTAGTCCTACTGCACCTAATGACGGGGTCTCTGCTCCGACTGCAGCTGATGATGGGGTCTCTAGTCCTACTGCTCCTAATGACGGGGTCTCTGATCTGACTGTACCCGGTGATGGGGTCTCTGATACAATTGTACCCGTTGCCGAGGTCTGTGCTCCGACTGCACCCGGTGACGGGGTCTCTGATTCGACTGCACCCGGTGATGGTGTCTCTGATCCGACTGCACCCGGTGATGGGGTCTCTGATCTGACTGTACCCTGTGAAGGTGTCTCTGCTTCGACTGTACCCGGTCACAGGGTCTCTGATTCAACTGCACCCGGTGTCGGGGTCTCTGATCCGACTGCACCTGGTGACGGGGTCTCTGCTCCGACTGTACCCGGTGATGGGGGTCTCTGAAGTGACTGCACCCGATGATGGGGGTCTCTGATCGGATTGCACCCGGTGACGGGGTCTCCGATCCGACTGCACCCGGTGACAGGTCTCTGCTCCAACTGCACCTGATGATGGGGTCTCTGGTCAGATTGTACCCGATGATCGGGGTCTGTGCTATGATTGCACTGTGTGACGGGGTCTCTGATCCAGCAGCACCCGGTGACGGGATCTCTGATTGGATTGCACCCGGTGACGGGGGTCTCTGATCCGACTGCACCCGGTGACGGGGTCTCTGATCCGAATGCACCCGGTGACAGGGTCACTGCTCCGATTGCGCCTGGGGCTGGGGTCTCTGCTCAAATTGCACTTGGTGATGGGGGTCTCTGATCCGACTGCACCCGATGACGGGGTCTCTGATCCAAATGCAGCCGGTGACGGTGTCTCTGCTCCAACTGTATCCGGTCACAGGGTCTCTGATCCGACTGCACCCGGTGATGGTGTCTCTGCTCCAAATGTACCCGGTCACAGGGTCTCTGATTCGACTGCACCCGGTGACGGGGTGTCTGATTCAACTGCACCCGGTGATGGGGTCTCTGATCCGACTGCACCTGGTGATGGGGTCTCTGATCTGACTGTACCCAATGATGGGGGTCTCTGATCCGATTGCACCCAGTGACGGGGTCTCTGATCCGACTGCACCTGGTGATGGGGGTCTCTGATCCGACTGTACGTGGTGACGGTGTCTCTGATCAGACTGTACCTAGTGACACAGTCTCTGATCAGATTGCACCCTGTGACGGGGTCTCTGCTCCGACTGCAGCTGATGATGGGGTCTCTAGTCTGACTGCACCTAATGACGGGGTCTCTGATCTGACTGTACCCGGTGATGGGGTCTCTGATACAATTGTACCAGGTGACGAGGTCTGTGCTCTGACTGCACCCGGTGACGGGGTCTCTGATTCGACTGCATCCAGTGATGGGATCTCTGATCCGACTGCACCTGGTGATGGGGTCTCTGATCTGACTGTACCCTGTGAAGTTGTCTCTGCTTTGACTGTACCCGGTCACAGGGTCTCTGATTCGACTGCACCCGGTGTCGGGGTCTCTGATCCGACTGCACCTGGTGATGGCGGTCTCTGATCCAACTGTACGTGGTGACGGTGTCTCTGATCAGACTGTACCTAGTGACACGGTCTCTGATCAGATTGCACCCTGTGACGGGGTCTCTGCTCCGACTGCAGCTGATGATGGGGTCTCTAGTCTGACTGCACCTAATGATGGGGTCTCTGATCTGACTGTACCCGGTGATGGGGTCTCTGATACAATTGTACCCGGTGACGAGGTCTGTGCTCCGACTGCACCCGGTGACTGGGTCTCTGATCCGACTGCACCTGGTGACGGGGTCTCTGCTCCGACCGTACCCGGTGATGGGGGTCTCTGAAGTGACTGCACCCGATGATGGGGGTCTCTGATCTGATTGCACCCGGTGATGGGGTCTCCGATCCGACTGCACCCAGTGACAGGTCTCTGCTCCAACTGCACCTGATGACGGGGTCGCTGGTCAGATTGTACCCAATGATCGGGGTCTGTGCTATGACTGCACTGGGTGACGGGGTCTCTGATCCAGCAGCACCCGGTGACGGGATCTCTGATTGGATTGAACCCAGTGACGGGGGTCTCTGATCCGACTGCACCCGGTGACGGGGTCTCTGATCCGAATGCACCCGGCGACAGGGTCACTGCTCCGATTGCGCCTGGGGCCGGGGTCTCTGCTCAAATTGCACTTGGTGATGGGGGTCTCTGATCTGACTGCACCCGGTGACGGGGTCTCTGATCCGAATGCACCCAGTGACGGTGTCTCTGCTCCAACTGTATCCGGTCACAGGGTCTCTGATCCGACTGCACCCGGTGACGGGGTCTCTGCTCCAAATGTACCCGGTCACAGGGTCTCTGCTTCGACTGCACCCGGTGACGGGGTCTCTGATTCGACTGCACCTGGTGACGGGGTCACTGCTCCAATTGCAGCTGGGGCTGGGGTCTCTGCTCAAATTGCACTTGGTGATGGGGGTCTCTGATCCGACTGCACCCGGTGACGGGGTTTATGATCCGAATGCACCCGGTGACGGGGTCTCTATTCTGACTGTACCCAGTCACAGGGTCACTGATTCGACTGCACCCGGTGACAGTGTCTCTGCTCCAACTGTATCCGGTCACAGGGTCTCTGATCCGACTGCACCCAGTGACGGTGTCTCTGCTCCAAATGTACCCGGTCACAGGGTCTCTGCTTCAACTGCACCCAGTGACGGGGTCTCTGATCCGACTGCACATGGTGACGGGGTCTCTACTCCGACCGTACCTGGTGATGGGGGTCTCTGATCTGACTGTACCCGATGATGGGGGTCTCTGATCCGACTGCATCCGGTGACGGGGTCTCTGATCCAACTGCACCCGGTGACGGGGTCTCTGATCTGACTGTACCCAGTCACAGGGTCACTGATTCGACTGCACCCGGTGACCATGTCTCTGCTCCAACTGTATCCGGTCACAGGGTCTCTGATCCGACTGCACCCAGTGACGGTGTCTCTGCTCCAAATGTACCCGGTCACAGGGTCTCTGCTTCGACTGCACCCGGTGATGGGGTGTCTGCTTCGACTGCACCCGGTGACGGGGTCTCTGATCCGACTGCACCTGGTGACGGGGTCTCTGCTCCGACCGTACCCGGTGATGGGGTCTCTGAAGTGACTGCACCTGATGATGGGGGTCTCTGATCTGACTGCACCCGGTGACGGGGTCTCCGATCCGACTGCACCCGGTGACAGGTCTCTGCTCCAACTGCACCTGATGACGGGGTCTCTGGTCAGATTGTACCCGATGATCAGGGTCTGTGCTATGATTGCACTGTCTGACGGGGTCTCTGATCCAGCAGCACCCGGTGACGGTGTCTCTGCTCCAACTGTATCCGGTCACAGGGTCTCTGATCCGACTGCACCCGGTGACGGTGTCTCTGATCCGACTGCACATGGTGACGGGGTCTCTACTCCGACCGTACCCGGTGATGGGGGTCTCTGATCTGACCGTACCCGATGATGGGGGTCTCTGATCTGACTGCACCCGGTTACGGGGTCTCTGATCCAACTGCACCCGGTGACAGGGTCTCTGATCTGACTATACCCAGTCACAGGGTCACTGATTCGACTGCACCCGGTGACCATGTCTCTGCTCCAACTGTATCCGGTCACAGGGTCTCTGATCCGACTGCACCTGGTGACGGTGTCTCTGCTCCAAATGTACCCGGTCACAGGGTCTCCGCTTCGACTTCACCCGGTGACGGGGTCTCTGATTCGACTGCACTCGGTGACGGGGTCTCTGATCCGACTGCACATGGTGACGGGGTCTCTACTCCGACCGTACCCAGTGATGGGGGTCTCTGATCTGACTGTACCCGGTCACAGGGTCTCTGATCCGACTGCACCCGGTGACGGGGTCTCTGATCCAACTGCACCCGGTGACGGGGTCTCTATTCTGACTGTACCCAGTCACAGGGTCACTGATTCGACTGCACCCAGTGACGGGGTCTCTGATTCGACTGCACTCGGTGACGGGGTCTCTGATCCGACTGCACATGGTGACGGGGTCTCTACTCCGACCGTACCCGGTGATGGGGGTCTCTGCTCCGACTGCACCCGGTGACGGGGGTCTCTGATCCGACTGTACCTGGTGACGGTGTCTCTGATCAGACTGTACCTAGTGACACGGTCTCTGATCAGATTGCACACGGTGACGGGGTCTCTGCTCCAACTGCACCTGATGACGGGGTCTCTGGTCCAACTGCACCTGATGACGGGGTCTCTGATCTGACTATACCCGCTGACGGGGTGTCTGATCCGACTGCACCTGGTGACGGAGTCTCTGCTCCGACCGTACCCGGTAATGGGGGTCTCCAATACGATTGTACCCGGTGACGGGGTCTATGCTCCGACTGCACCCGGTGACGGGGTCTCTGATCCGACTGTAACTGGTGAAGGTGTCTCTCATCAGACTGTACTTAGTGATACGGTCTCTGATCAGATTGCACGCGATGACGGGGTCTCTGGTCCGATTGCACCCAGTGATGGGTTTCTCTGATCCGAATGCACCCGGTGATGGAGCCTCTCATCCGACTGCACCTGGTGACGGGATCTCTGATCCCACTGCACCTGGTGACGGGGTCTCTGCTCCGACTGCACCTGATGATGGGGTCTCTGGTCAGATTGTACCCGATGATCAGGGTCTGTGCTCCGATTGCACCGTGTGACGGGGTCTCTGATCCGACTGCACCCGGTGATGGGGTCTCTTATCCGAATGCACCCAGTGACGGGGTCTCTGGAACGATTGTACCCGATGATGGGGGTCTCTGCTCCGATTACACCCGGTGATGGGGTCTCTGATCTGACTGTACCCAGTCACAGGGTCACTGATTCGACTGCACCCGGTGACGGTGTCTCTGTTCCGATTGCACCCGGTGACGGGGTCTCATATTCGACTGCACCCGGTGACGGGGTCTCTGATCCGACTGCGCATGGTGACGGGGTCTCTACTCCGACCGTACCCGGTGATGGGGGTCTCTGATCTGACTGTACCCGATGATGGGGGTCTCTGATCCGATTGCACCCAGTGACGGGGTCTCCGATCTGACTGCACCCGGTGACGGGGGTCTCTGATCCGACTGTACCTGGTGACGGTGTCTCTGATCAGACTGTACCTAGTGACACGGTCTCTGATCAGATTGCACGCGGTGACGGGGTCTCTGCTCCAACTGCACCTGATGACGTGGTCTCTGGTCCGACTACACCTGATGACGGGGTCTCTGATCTGACTATACCCGCTGACGGGGTATCTAATCCGACTGCACCTGGTGACGGGGTCTCTGCTCTGACCGTACTCGGTAATGGGGGTCTCCGATACGATTGTACCCGGTGACGGGGTCTATGTTCCGACTGCACGCGGTGACGGGGTCTCTGGTCCAACTATACCCGGTGATGGTGTCTCTGATCCAACTGCACCCGGTGACAGGGTGTCTGATCTGACTGTACCCAGTCACAGGGTCACTGATTCGACTGCACCCGGGGCTGGTGTCTCTGCTCCAACTCTATCCGGTCACAGGGTCTCTGATCCGACTGCACCCGGTGATGGTGTCTCTGCTCCAGCTGTACCCGGTCACAGGGTCTCTGCTTCGACTGCACCCGGTGACGGGGTCTCTGATTCGACTGCACCCGGTGACAGGGTCTCTGATCTGACTGCACCTGGTGACGGGGTCTCTACTCCGACCGTACCCGGTGATGGGGGTCTCTGATCTGACTGTACCCGATGATGGGGATCTCTAATCCGATTGCACCCGGTGACGGGGTCTCCGATCCGACTGCACCCGGTGACGGTGGTCTCTGATCTGACTGTACCTGGTGATGGTGTCTCTGATCAGACTGTACCTAGTGACACGGTCTCTGATCAGATTGCACGCTGTGACGGAGTCTCTGCTCCGACTGCACCTGATGACGGGGTCTCTGGTCCGACTACACCTGATGACGGGGTCTCTGATCTGACTGTACCCAGTGACGGGGTCTCTGATCCGACTGCACCTGGTGACGGGGTCTCTGCTCCGACCGTACCCAGTGATGGGGGTCTCCGATACAATTGTACCCGGTGACGGGGTCTCTGATCCGACTGCACCTGGTGATGGGGCCTCTGATCTGACTGAACCTGGTGAGGGGGTCTCTTATCTGATTGTACCTGGCAACGGGGTCTTTGCTCCAACTGTACCCGGTGACAGGGTCTCTGGTCCGATTGCACCCGATGATGGGGGTCTCTGCTCTGACTGCACCCAGTGATGGGGTTCTCTGATCCGACTGCACCCGGTGATGGTGTCTCTGATCCAACTGCACCCGGTGACAGGGTGTCTGATCTGACTGTACCCAGTCACAGGGTCACTGATTCGACTGCACCCGGGGACGGTGTCTCTGCTCCAACTCTATCCGGTCACAGGGTCTCTGATCCGACTGCACCCGGTGATGGTGTCTCTGCTCCAACTGTACCCGGTCACAGGGTCTCTGCTTCGACTGCACCCGGTGACGGGGTCTCTGATTCGACTGCACCCGGTGACAGGGTCTCTGATCTGACTGCACCTGGTGACGGGGTCTCTACTCCGACCGTACCCGGTGATGGGGGTCTCTGATCTGACTGTACCCGATGATGGGGGTCTCTAATCCGATTGCACCCGGTGACGGGGTCTCCGATCCGACTGCACCCGGTGACGGTGGTCTCTGATCCGACTGTACCTGGTGATGGTGTCTCTGATCAGACTGTACCTAGTGACACGGTCTCTGATCAGATTGCACGCGGTGACGGAGTCTCTGCTCCGACTGCACCTGATGACGGGGTCTCTGGTCCGACTACACCTGATGACGGGGTCTCTGATCTGACTGTACCCGGTGACGGGGTCTCTGATCCGACTGCACCTGGTGACGGGGTCTCTGCTCCGACCGTACCCAGTGATGGTGGTCTCCGATACAATTGTACCCGGTGACGGGGTCTGTGCTCCGACTGCACCCAGTGACGGGGTCTCTGATCTGACTGCACCTGGTGATGGGGCCTCTGATCTGACTGAACCTGGTGAGGGGGTCTCTTATCCGATTGTACCTGGCAACGGGGTCTTTGCTCCAACTGTACCCGGTGACAGGGTCTCTGGTCCGATTGCACCCGATGATGGGGGTCTCTGCTTTGACTGCACCCAGTGATGGGGTTCTCTGATCCGACTGCACCTGGTGACGGGGTCTCTGATCCAACTGCACCTGGTGATGGGGTCTCTGATCCGACTATACCTGGCGACGGTGTCTCTCCTCCAACTGTACCCGGTGACAGGGTCTCTGATCTGACTGCACCCGGTGATGGTGTCTCTGAACCAACTGTACCCGGTCACAGGGTCTCTGATACGATTGCACCCAATGATGGGGGTCTCTGCTCTGATTGCACCAGGTGACGGGGTCTCTGATCTGACTGTACCCGGTGAGAGGGTGTCTGCTCCAACTGTACCGGGTGACTGGTCTCTGCTCGACTGCACCCGGTGAAGGGGGTCTCTGATCTGACGGTACCCGATGATGGGGGTCTTGGATCCGATTGCACCCAGTGACTGGGTCTCTGATCCGACTGCGCCCCGTGACGGGGGCCTCTGATCCGACTGTACCTGGTGACGGTGTCTCTGATCAGACTGCACCCGGTGACGGGGTCTCTGGTCCGATTGTACCTGGTGACGGGGTCTCTGGTCCGATTGTACCCGATGATGGGGGTCTCTGCTCTGACTGCACCCAGTGATGGGGTTCTCTGATCCGACTGCACCCGGTGATGGTGTCTCTGATCCAACTGCACCCGGTGACAGGGTGTCTGATCTGACTGTACCCAGTCACAGGGTCACTGATTCGACTGCACCCGGGGACGGTGTCTCTGCTCCAACTCTATCCGGTCACAGGGTCTCTGATCCGACTGCACCCGGTGATGGTGTCTCTGCTCCAACTGTACCCGGTCACAGGGTCTCTGCTTCGACTGCACCCGGTGACGGGGTCTCTGATTCGACTGCACCCGGTGACAGGGTCTCTGATCTGACTGCACCTGGTGACGGGGTCTCTACTCCGACCGTACCCGGTGATGGGGGTCTCTGATCTGACTGTACCCGATGATGGGGGTCTCTAATCCGATTGCACCCGGTGACGGGGTCTCCGATCCGACTGCACCCGGTGACGGTGGTCTCTGATCCGACTGTACCTGGTGATGGTGTCTCTGATCAGACTGTACCTAGTGACACGGTCTCTGATCAGATTGCACGCGGTGACGGAGTCTCTGCTCCGACTGCACCTGATGACGGGGTCTCTGGTCCGACTACACCTGATGACGGGGTCTCTGATCTGACTGTACCCGGTGACGGGGTCTCTGATCCGACTGCACCTGGTGACGGGGTCTCTGCTCCGACCGTACCCAGTGATGGTGGTCTCCGATACAATTGTACCCGGTGACGGGGTCTGTGCTCCGACTGCACCCAGTGACGGGGTCTCTGATCTGACTGCACCTGGTGATGGGGCCTCTGATCTGACTGAACCTGGTGAGGGGGTCTCTTATCCGATTGTACCTGGCAACGGGGTCTTTGCTCCAACTGTACCCGGTGACAGGGTCTCTGGTCCGATTGCACCCGATGATGGGGGTCTCTGCTTTGACTGCACCCAGTGATGGGGTTCTCTGATCCGACTGCACCTGGTGACGGGGTCTCTGATCCAACTGCACCTGGTGATGGGGTCTCTGATCCGACTATACCTGGCGACGGTGTCTCTCCTCCAACTGTACCCGGTGACAGGGTCTCTGATCTGACTGCACCCGGTGATGGTGTCTCTGAACCAACTGTACCCGGTCACAGGGTCTCTGATACGAATGCACCCAATGATGGGGGTCTCTGCTCTGATTGCACCAGGTGACGGGGTCTCTGATCTGACTGTACCCGGTGAGAGGGTGTCTGCTCCAACTGTACCGGGTGACTGGTCTCTGCTCGACTGCACCCGGTGAAGGGGGTCTCTGATCTGACGGTACCCGATGATGGGGGTCTTGGATCCGATTGCACCCAGTGACTGGGTCTCTGATCCGACTGCACCCCGTGACGGGGGCCTCTGATCCGACTGTACCTGGTGACGGTGTCTCTGATCAGACTGCACCCGGTGACGGGGTCTCTGGTCCGATTGTACCTGGTGACGGGGTCTCTGGTCCGATTGTACCCGATGATGGGGGTCTCTGCTCTGACTGCACCCAGTGATGGGGTTCTCTGATCCGACTGCACCCGGTGACGGGGTCTCTGATCCGACTGCACCCGGTGACGGGGTCTCTGATCCGACTGCACTTGGTGCATGTGTCTCTGCTCCAACTGCACCCGGTCACAGGGTCTCTGATTTGACTGCACCCAGTGACGGGGTCTCTGATTTGACTGCACCCGGTGACGGGGTCTCTGATCTGACTGTACCCAGTGAAGGTGTCTCTGTTCCGACTGTACGCGGTCACAGGGTCTCTGATTCGACTGCAGCTGGTGGCGGGGTCTCTGATCCGACTGCACCTGGTGACGAGGGTCTCTGATCTGATTGCACCCGAGGATGGGGGTCTCTGATCTGATTGCACCCGGTAACGGGGTCTCCGATCCGACTGCACCCGGTGACGGGGGTCTCTGATCCGACTGTACCTGGTGACGGTGTCTCTGATCAGACTGTACCTAGTGACATGGTCTCTGATCAGATTGCACACAGTGACGGCATCTCTGCTCTGACGGCACTTGATGACGGGGTCTCTGATCTGACTGAACCTGGTGATGGGGTCTCTGATACGATTGTACCCGGTGACGGGGTCTGTGCTCTGACTGCACCCGTTGACGGGGTCTCTGTTCTGACTGTACCAGGTGACAGTGTCTCTGCTCCAACTGTACCCGGTCACAGGGTCTCTGATTCGACTGCACCGGGTGACGGGGTCTCTGATCCGAATGCACATGGTGACGGTGTCTCTGCTCCAAAAGTACCCGGTGACGGGGTCTCTGTTCCGATTGTACCCGATGATGAGGGTCTCTGCTCCGATTGCACCCGGTGACGGGGGTCTCTGATCTGACTGTAACCGGTGACAGGGTGTCTGCTCCAACTATACCGGGTGACAGGTCTCTGCTCGTCTACACCCGGTGATGCGGTCTCTAATCCGACTGCACCCGGTGACGGGGGTCTCTGATCCAACAGCACCTGGTGACGGTGTCTCTGATCAGACTGTACCTAGTGACGGGGTCTCTGCTCCGACTGCAGCTGATGACGCGGTCTCTAGTCCGACTGCACCTGATGACAGGGACTCTGATCTGACTGTACCCGGTGACGGGGTCTCTGATACGATTGTACTTGGTGACGGAGTCTGTGCTCTGACTGCACCCGGTGACAGGGTCTCTGATCTGACTGCACCTGGTGACGGGGTCTCTGCTCCGACCGTACCCGGTGATGGGGGTTTCCGATACGATTGTACCTGGTGACGGGGTCTGTGCTCCGACTGCACCTGGTGACGGGGTCTCTGATCCGACTGCACCTGGTGATGGGGTCTCTTATCCAACAACAACTGGTGACGGGGGTCTCTGATCCGACTGCACCTAGTGACAAGGTCTCTGATCTGATTGCACCTGGTGACAGGGTCATTGCTCCGACGGCACCTGGGGACGGGGTCTCTGATCTGACTGTATCCGGTCACAGGGTCTCTGATTCGACTGCACCTGGTGACGGGGTCTCTGGTCCGATTCTAACTGATGATGGGAGTTTCTGCTCCGATTGCACCCAGTGACGGGATCTCTGATCTGACTGTACCCGGTGACGGGGTTTCTGCTCCACTGCACCTGATGACGGGGTCTCTGGTCAGATTGTACCCGATGATGGGGGTCTGTGCTCCGATTGCACCCCGTGACAAGGTCTCTGATCCAATTGCACCCGGTGACGGGATCTCTGATTGGATTGCACCCGGTGACGGGTTATCTGATTTGACTGTACCTGGTCACAGGGTCTCTGATTCGACTGCACCCAGTGACGGGGTCTCTAATCCGACTGCACCCGGTGACGGGGGTCTCTGATCCGACTGCACCTAGTGACGAGGTCTCT
The DNA here is from genome assembly GCF_963921235.1 of Mobula hypostoma. Classification (NCBI taxonomy): domain Eukaryota; kingdom Metazoa; phylum Chordata; class Chondrichthyes; order Myliobatiformes; family Myliobatidae; genus Mobula; species Mobula hypostoma. Next base: position 4,280,769 of record NC_086109.1, on the reverse strand, counting down.
GATCTGATTGCACCTGGTGACAGGGTCACTGCTCCGACGGCACCTGGGGACGGGGTCTCTGCTCAAATTGCAGTTGGTGATGGGGGTCTCTGATCCGACTGCACCCGGTGACGGGGTCTCTGGTCTGACTACACCTGATGACGGTGTCTCTGATCGGACCGTACCCGGTGATGGGGGTCTCTGATCCGACTGCACCCGGTGACGGTGTCTCTGATCCAACTGCACGTCTCTGATCTGACTGTATCTGGTCACAGGGTCTCTGATTCGACTGCACCCGGTGACGGTGTCTCTGCTCCAACTGTACCCGGTCACAGGGTCTCTGATCCGACTGCACCTGGTGACAGTGTCTCTTCTCCAACTGTACCCGGTCACAGGGTCTCTGATTCGACTGCACCCGGTGATGGGGTCTCTGATTCGACTGCACCCGGTGACGGGGTCTCTGATCCGACTGCACCCGCTGACGGGGTCTCTGATCTGACTGTACACGGTGAAGGTGTCTCTGCTTCGACTGTACCCAGTCACTGGGTCTCTTATTCTACTGCACCCGGTGACGGGGTCTCTGCTCCGACTGCACCTGGTGATGGGGTCTCTGATCTGACTGCACCTGGTGACGGGGTCTCTGATCTAACTGTACCCGATGATGGGGGTCTCTGATCCGACTGCACCCGGTGACGGGGGTCTCTGATCCGACTGTACCTGGTGACGGTGTCTCTGATCAGACTGTACCTAGTGAAACGGTCTCTGATCAGATTGTACCTAGTGACACGGTCTCTGATCAGATTGCACACGGTGACAGGGTCTCTGCTCCAACTGCAGCTGATGATGAGGTCTCTAGTCTGACTGCACCTGATGACAGAGTCTCTGATCTGACTGAACCCGGTGATGGGGTCTCTGATACGATTGTACCCGCTGACGGGGTCTGTGCTCCGACTGCACCCAGTGACGGGGTCTCTGTTCTTACTGCACCCGGTGACGGGGTCTCTGATCTGACTGTACCAGGTGACAGTGTCTCTGCTCCAACTGTACCCGGTCACAGGGTCTCTGATTCGACTGCACCGGGTGACGGGGTCTCTGATCCGACTGCACCCGGTGACGGGGTCTCTGATCTGACTGTACCAGGTGAAGGTGTCTCTGCTTCGACTGTACAGTCACTGGGTCTCTTATTCTACTGCACCCGGTGACGGGGTCTCTGATCCGACTGCACCTGGTAACGGGGTCTCTGCACCGACCGAACCCGGTGATGGGGGTCTCTGATCTGACTGTACCCGATGATGGGGATCTCTGATCCGATTGCACCCGGTAACGGGAGTCTCTGATCCGACTGTACCTGGTGACGGGGTCTGTGATCTGATTGTACCTGGCGATGGTGTCTCTGCTCCAATTGTACCCGGTGACAGGGTCTCTGGTCTGATTGTACCCGATGATGGGGGTCTCTGCTCCGACTGCACCCAGTGATCGGGTTCTCTGATCTGACTGCACCCATTGACGGTGTCTCTGCTCCAACTGTACCCGGTCACAGGGTCTCTGATCCGACTGCACCTGGTGATGGGGTCTCTGATTCGACTGCACCCGGTGACGGGGTCTCTAACCGGACTGCATCCGGCGATGGGGTCTCTGCTCTGACTGTACCCGGTGAAGGTGTCTCTGCTTCGACTGTACCCAGTCACAGGGTCTCTTATTCGACTGCAACCGGTGACGGGGTCTCTGATCCGACTGCACCTGGTGACGGGGTCTCTGCACCGAGCGTACCTGGTGATGGGTGTCTCTGATCTGACTGTACCCGATGATGGGGATCTCTGATCCGAATGCACCCGGAGACGGGGTCTCCGATCCGACTGCACCCGGTGACGGGGGTCTCTGATCCGACTGTACCTGGTGACGGTGTCTCTGATCAGACTGTACCTAGTGACACGGTCTCTGAACAGATTGCACCCGGTGACAGGGTCTCTGCTCCGACTGCACCTGGTGAGGGGGTCTCTGATCTGACTGCACCTGGTGACGAGCTCTATGATCCGATTGTACCTGGCGACGGTGTCTCTGCTACAATTGTACCCGGTGACAGGGTCTCTGGTCCGATTGTACCTGATGATGGGGGTCTCTGCTCCGACTGCACCCAGTGATGGGGTTCTGTGATCCCACTGCACCCCGTGATGGGGTCTCTGATCCGACTGCACCCAGTGACGGGGTCTCTGATCTGACTGTACCCGGTCACAGGGTCTCTGATTCGACTGCACCCGGCGATGGTGTCTCTGCTCCAACTGTACCCGGTCACAGGGTCTCTGATCAGACTGCACCTGATGACGGTGTCTCTGCTCCAACTGTACCTGGTAAGAGGGACTCTGATTCGACTGCACCCAGTGACGGGGTCTCTGATTCGACTGCACACGGTGACGGGGTCTCTGCTCCGACTGCACCTGGTGATGGGGTCTGTGATCCGATTGTACCTGGCGATGGTGTCTCTGCTCCAATTGTACCCGGTGACAGGGTCTCTGGTCCGATTGTACCCGATGATGGGGGTCTCTGATCTGACTGCACCCGTTGACGGTGTCTCTGCTCCAACTGTACCTGGTCACAGGGTCTCTGATCCAACTGCACCTGGTGACGGTATCTCTGCTCCAACTGTACCTGGTCACAGGGTCTCTGATTCAACTGCACCCGGTGATGGGGTCTCTGATTCGACTGCACCCGGTGACGGGGTCTCTGACCGGACTGCATCCGGTGATGGGGTCTCTGCTCTGACTGTACCCGGTGAAGGTGTCTCTGCTTCGACTGTACCCAGTCACAGGGTCTCTTATTCGACTGCACCCGGTGACGGGGTCTCTGATCCGACTGCACCTGGTGACGGGGTCTCTGCACCGACCGTACCCGGTGATGGGTGTCTCTGATCTGACTGTACCCGATGATGGGGATCTCTGATCCGAATGCACCCGGAGACGGGGTCTCCGATCTGACTGCACCCGGTGACGGGGGTCTCTGCTCCGACTGCACCTGGTGAGGGGGTCTCTGATCCGACTGCACCTGGTGACGAGCTCTATGATCCGATTGTACCTGGCGACGGTGTCTCTGCTCCAATTGTACCCGGTGACAGGGTCTCTGGTCCGATTGTACCTGATGATGGGGGTCTCTGCTCCAACTGCACCCAGTGATGGGGTTCTGTGATCCCACTGCACCACGTGACGGGGTCTCTGATCCGACTGCACCCGGTGATGGGGTCTCTGATTTGACTGTACCCGGTCACAGGGTCTCTGATTCGACTGCACCCGGCGATGGTGTCTCTGCTCCAACTGTACCCGGTCACAGGGTCTCTGATCAGACTGCACCCGATGACGGTGTCTCTGCTCCAACTGTACCTGGTAAGAGGGACTCTGATTCGACTGCACCGGGTGACGGGGTCTCTGATTCGACTGCACCCGGTGACGGGGTCTCTGATCTGACTGCACCTGGTGACGGGGTCTCTGATCTGACTGTACCTGGTGACGGTGTCTCTGCTCCAACTTTACCGGTCACAGGGCCTCTGATTCAACTGCACCGGGTGACGAGGTCTCTGATGCGACTGCACCTGGTGACGGTGTCTCTGCTCCAAAAGTACCCGGTGACGGGGTCTCTGCTCCGATTGTACCTGATGATGGGGGTCTCTGCTCCGATTGCACCTGGTGATGGTGTCTCTGCTCCAAAAGTACCTGGTGATGGGGTCTCTGGTCCGATTGTACCCGATGATGGGGGTCTCTGATCTGACTGTACCCGGTGACAGGGTGTCTGCTCCAACTGTACCGGGTGACAGGGCCTCTGATCCCACTTCACCTGGTGATGGGGGTCTCTGATCTGACTGCACCCGGTGACAGGGTCACTGCTCCAACTGCACCTGGTGATGGGGTCTCTGATCTGATTGTACCTGGTGATGGTGTCTCTGCTCCAACTGTATCCAGTGACGGGGTCTCTGGTTCGATTGTACCCGATGATGGGGGTCTCTGCTCCAATTGCATCTGGTGACGGGTGTCTCTGCTTTGACTACAACCAGTAATGGGGTTCTCTGATCCGACTGAATCCGGTGATGGGGGTCTCTGATCTGACTGCACCCGGTGACAGGGTCACTGCTCCGACTGCACCTGGTGATGGGGTCTCTGCACTGATTGTACCCAGTGACGGGGTCTCTGCACTGATTGTATCCGGTGACAGGATCTCTGATTCGATTGTACCCAGTGACATGGTTTCTGCTCTGATTGTAGTGACGGGAGTCTCTACTCTGACTGCACTCAGTGAAGGGGTCTCTGCTCAAGTTGCACCCGGTGACAGGGTGTCTGCTCCGACTGTACCGGGTGACGGGGTCTCTGATCCGACTGCACCCGTTTACAGGGTTTCTGCTCCGACTGTATGGGGTGACAGGGGTCTCTGCTCAAATTGCATCTGGTGACAGGTGTCTCTGCTCCAACTCTACCCAGTGACGGGGTCTCTGGTCAGATTGTACCCGATGATGGGGGTCTCTGCTCCGATTGCACCCAGTGATGGGGTCTCTGATCCGACTGCACCCAGTGACAGGGGTCTCTGATCTGACTGTACCCAGTGATGCGGCCTCTGATCTGACTGCACCCGGTGATAGGGGTCTCTGCTCTGACTGTACTCAGACGGGGGTCTCTGCTCTGACTGTACTCAGTGATGGGGGTCTCTGCTCTGACTGTACTCAGTGATGGGGGTCTCTGATCTGACCGTACCCGTTTACGGGGTCTCTGCTCCGACTGTACCGGGTGATGGGGGTCTCTGCTCAATTTGCACTTGGTGACAGGTGTCTCTGCTCCAACTCTACCCAGTGACGGGGTCTCTGATCTGACTGCACCTGGTGACGGGGTCTCTGCTCTGACTGTACCCGGTGACGGGGGTCTCTGATCCGATTGCATCCAGTGACGGGGTCTCTGCTCCGACTGCAGCCGGTGACGGGGTCTCTGTTCCGACTACACCCGGTGACAGGGTTCTCTGATCTGACTGTACCCAATGATGGGGGTCTCTGCTCCAATTGCACCCAGTGACGGGGTCTCTGCTCCGACTGTACCCGGTGGAGGGGGTCTCTGATACGACTGTACTCAGTGACGGGGGTCTCTGATACGGCTGTACTGTGACGGGTGTCTCTGCTCCGACTGTACTCAATGATGGGGTCTCTGCTCCAACTGTACGCAGTGATTTGGGTCTCTGCTCCGACTGTACTCAGTGATGGGGGTCTCTGCTCTGACTGTACTGAGTGACGAGTGTCTCTACTCTGACTGTACTCAGTGATGGGGGTCTCTGCTCTGACTGTACTCAGTGATGGGGGTCTTGGCTCCAAATGCACGAGGTGAGAGGGGGTCTCTGCTCCTACTGTACATTGAGTGGGGGTTTACTACTTCAACTAAGCACTTCCTGTGATGCTGTAACTGCCGTCCATCCCCCTGCACGGTAACCGATTTCAGATGGTGCTAGACACCAGGCGAGACTCTGCACACCAGAAGAAATCGGTCAGCGTGGGAGGGAAGCAGAGTCACCACAGATCACTCGGGACTCGGGCTTGACAGAAACCTCCACAGGCACAGATCACACGTGCACAGGAATATATAATTACCAGTGACATGCAGGCAACACGTAAAATCAACTGTCCTGGTTCCCTCTCAGGCACATTTGGACAGAATCAGAGCAGATAGGAATTGTCCTGGTGCATGTCCCATCACCACACCCTGTCACAGGGACCCCCTGCTCTCTGGCTGTCCAGCCAAACCCCTGGAGAACAGGGATTACATCTGCCCTGTGGGGAAGCATTGGCTCAGGAGTAGATACCACTCTGGGGATGGGGAGGGATTTGAGCCCTGTCCCTGACTCTACTGTGGGTGATGGGAGCCTGTGACCAGGTCACCCTCGGCCACCGAGCCTCTGCTCACACTGTACACAGCCCACGTCACCCCACTGTCCCACTTTGGTCGAATTCTACCATGCCCACCCCCACTCCAGACCTTCACACCACCCTCAGGCATCAGGTGAGACCAGGCTCCTCCCCTGCCCCCATCACCAGCGCGGACTCTTGGGATTGGCTCAGGGTTTTGTCTGTCTGGCTCTGGCTTCACGTCGTGCCTGGGATTTGGGTTTGACCTTCAGAAGATATCCGACCATACAACGGGTACACCAACACCTCGAACAACTGTCTCCTGGCTTTGAGTGGGACTCCTCCGGCAGCGAACTTGGAGAGAGCTCCACCTGAGAGGAGAAGAGTGTTTCAGGGTTGTTCGGAGGCAGATATACCCTCACACCGAGAGGGTGTCAGGGCCGGTCAGGGCAGATATCCCCTCACACTGAGAGGGTGTCAGGGCTGGTCAGGGGCAGATATCCCCTCACACTGAGAGGGTTCCAGTTTCTTCCACCGCATCCCCATTCAGAATGGGGCTGACTGAAGGCAGAGGAATGGTGGTGTATTGGTTATCGCAACACTATTACAGGGGGTCATTGTTCGGAGTTCAATTCTCACATCCACTGTAAGGAATTTGTACTTCCTCCTCGTGAACACGAGAGTTTCCTCTAGGTGCAAAGAATGACCAGTTGGTGGGTTAATTGGTCACTGAAAATTGTTCCGTGATTAGACTGGGGTTAAATTGATGGGTTGCTGGGTGTCACGACTCAAAGATCAAATAAAAAGTAAATGTCCGGGAACCGTGGTGGGGAAGGGGAATACGGCAGGACCACAGGGATAGGGAGATGTTGGATATCCGATCGGCTGACAAGGAACCCCTGTATGTTTGGCCAGGGCGGGACTGGGCAGGGGTTTCAGAGAGTGACGAATGCAATAGAAAAACATCCCAACAAATGGTCTGGCTCTCCGTGAGTGCCCTTCGCCTCTGAGGTAGTCCGCATTGTTGCTGTTATCCCTCCTAGAACACTGATTTCAGATGGTGCTAGAGTCAGGATGTTCAATCTAAGACACCATGTGAAACCAGCTTCCTGAAGAAAATCCATCCTCCCAGTAGGTTCGGAGGTGAGCTGAAGCCTCCTCTTCGGGATCCTGAGGGGAGAGAGAGCTGACAGTTCGAATTAGAAAGCTTTGTACCTTCAGGATCTCTTGCTGCCATTCAGCGAGACAATCCTGGTGAAGGCTCCCAGCCCGAAACGTTGACTCTTTATCCCTTCCCATAGTTGCTCCCTGACCTGCTGAGTTCCTCCATATTGGTAGTATACACTTATGTCTAAACCACAGGGCATGTTCTGAAGGTGAGAGGGGTTAAATCAAGGGAGATGTGTGGGGCAAGACTTTCTACACAGAGAGTGGTGGGTGCCTGGAATGTGGTGGAAGCAGATATGATAGAGGCATTCAAGACAAGCCCATGAATTGATATAGGCAAAAGGGATGAGTTTAGTTGGACATTTGATTACTAATTTAATTAGTTTGGCGTAACATTGAGGGCTGAAGGGCCTGTTCCTGTTTTACACCTTCAGAGCTTCATACAGCACGGAGCTAGGCCCTTTGGCCCATCGTGTCTGTACTATCCAGCGTGTCTCCTGTCACACTAATCCCCTTTACCAGCACTTGGACCGTAGCCTTCTTTGCCTCATTGACCGAGTGCTTCTCTGGATCCTGGGGGAATGTAGTGAGTCTCTGCCTCCACTTCAGGCACTGTGTTCTCCCAGTGGGAAGAGAGAATGGGCAACGGGAAGGCGGGACCTGCTCCCATTGTATGGTCTGGTGACAAGGTACTGAAGGCTTCATATATAATAATCCTGGCAAGGACCAATGCAGAAGCCACATCCTACAACCCAGTTGGTCAGGGGACTGCAGTGGGCTCTGTTCAACTGATTGTATCTACCCTCTGAGCCAGAACCAAAGTGAAATGTTTCCCAGAAGACTGGTCCTGATTCAAGGAACAAAATACTGAGGCTGGAAATGAACTTCTCTCGTTCTTTATTTCTGGTTCAAATTCAAACCGATTATTCAGGGATCCAAACTCGTTCATCCCTTCCCTTCTTGTCCCAACCCCTTCTCAAACCCCCTTTGAACTCACCTTGCCCAGGAGACCATCGGGTGTCTTACCTGTCCTATGTTAGTGAACAGGTGAAAGGTTCTCCTTGTACATCTACAGTCAACCTCTCCTCTGGTCATGACCATGATTGCTGTTGACAAATTTTTCTACACAAGTGGTTTGCCATTCTCCTTCTTCTGGGCAGTGTCTTTACAAGACGGGTGACCCCAGCCATTATCAATACTCTTCAGAGATTGACTGCCTGGCGTCAGTGGTCACATAACCAGGACTTGTGATCTGTACCAGCTGCTCGTACGACCATCCACCACCTGCTCCCATGGCTTCACGTGACCCTGATCGGGGGCTAAGCAGGTGCTACACCTTGCCCGAGGGTGACCTGCAGGCTAGCGGAGGGAAGGAGCACCTCACATCGCCTTTGGTGGAGACATATTTCCACCTTGCCACCCATCTAAAGGTTAAAGGTTGGTTTTATTTGTCACATGTACATCGAAATGTAGAGTGAAATGCATCATTTGCATCAATGATCAGCACAATCTGAGGATGTCTGGAGGCTAACCACAAGTGCTGCTGTGTTGTTCACAACTTACCAACCCTAACTTGTACATCTTTGGAATGTGGGAAAAAACCAGAGGACCCAAAGGACACAGAGAGAATGTACAAACGCCTTACAGTCAGCAGCGGGTATTGAACCCTGATTGAAATCAGGATATCTCCGATGCTGTAAGGCTTTCATGTAACCATATAACCATATAACAATTACAGCACTGAAACAGGCCATCTCTGCCCTTCTAGTCCGTGCCGAACTCTCACTCTCACCTAGTCCCACTGACCTGCACTCAGCCCATAATCCTCCATTCCTTTCCCGTCCATATATCTATCCAATTTAACTTTAAATGACAACATCGAACCTGCCTCAACCACTTCTGCTGGAAGTTCGTTCCACACAGCCACCATTCTCTGAGTAAAGAAGTTCCCCCTCATGTTACCCCTAAACTTTTGCCCTTTAACTCTCAACTCATGTCCTCTTGTTTGAATCTCCCCTACTCTCAATGGAAAAAGCCTATCCACGTCAACTCTATCTATCCCCCTCATAATTTCAAATACCTCGATCAAGTCCCCCCTCAACCTTCTACACTCCAAAGAATAAAGACCCAACTTGTTCAACCTTTCTCTGTAACTTAGGTGATGAAACCCAGGTAACATTCTTGTAAATCTTCTCTGTACTCTCTCTATTTTGTTGACATCTTTCCTATAATTCGGTGACCAGAACTGTACACAATACTGCAAATTTGGCCTTACCAGTGTCTTGTATAATTTCAACATTACATCCCAACTCCTATACTCAGTGCTCCGATTTATAAAGGCCAGCATACCAAAAGCTTTCTTCACCACCCTATCCACATGAGATTCCACTTTCACGGAACTATGCACCATTATTCCTAGATCCCTCTGTTCTACTGCATTCTTCAATGTCCTACCATTTACCATGCATGTCCTCTTTTGATTAGTCCTACCAAAATGTAGCACATCACATTTATCAGCATTAAACCCCATCTGCCATCTTTCAGCCCACTCTTCTAACTGGCCTAAATCTCTCTGCAAGCTTTGAAAACCTACTTCATTACCCACAACTCCACCTATCTTAGTATCATCTGCATAATTACTCATCTAATTTAACACCCCATCATCCAGATCATTAATGTATAGACAAACAACATTGGACCCAGTACAGATCTCTGAGGCACACCACTAGTCACCAGCCTCCAATCTGCCAAACAGTTATCCACCACTACTCTCTGGCGTCTCCCATCCAGCCACTGCTGAATCCATTTTACTACTTCAATATTAATACCTAACGATTGAATCTTCCTAACTGACCTTCCATGTGGAACCACGTCAAAGGCCTTACTGAAGTCCACATAGACAACATCCACCGCTTTACCCTCGTCAACTTTCCTAATAACCTCTTCAAAAAATTCAATAAGATTTGTCAAACATGACCTTCCATGCACAAATCCATGTTGACTGTTCCTAATCAGACCCTGTCTATCCAGATAATTATATATACCATCTCTAAGAATACTTTCCATCAATTTACCCACCACTGACGTCAAACTCACAGGCCGATAATTGCTAGGTTTACTCTTAGAATCCTTTTAAACAATGGAACAACATCAGCAATATGCCAATCCTCCAGTGCCATTCCCCTTTCTAATGACATTTGAAATATTTCTGTCAGAGCCCCTGCTATTTCCACACTAACTTCCCTCAAGGTCCTAGGGAATATCCTGTCAGGACCCGGAGTCTTACCTACTTTTATTTTTCTTAAAAGCGCCAGTACTTCCTCTTCTTTAACCATCATAGTTTCCATAACTACCCTACCTGTTTCCCTTATCTTACACAATTCAATATCCTTCTCCTTAGTGAATGCCGAAAAAAAGAAATTGTTCAGAATCTCCCCCATTTCTTTTGGCTCCACACATAGCTGTCCACTCTGATTCTCTAAGGGACCAATTTCATCCCTCACTATCCTTTTGCTATTAATATAACTGTAGAAACCCTTGGGATTTATTTTCACCCTACTTGCCAAAGCAACCTCATATCTTCTTTTAGCCTTTCTAATTTCTTTCTTAAGATTCTTTATACATTCTTTACATTCCTCGAGCACCTCATTTACTCCAAGCTGCCTATATTTATTGTAGATCTCTCTCTTTTTCCGAACCAAGTTTCCAATATCCCTTGAAAACCATGGCACTCTCATACTTTTAACATTTTCTTTCAACCTAACAGGAACATAAAGAGTCTGTACCCTCAAAATTTCACCTTTAAATGACCTTCATTTCTCTATTACATCCTTCCCATAAAACAAGTTGTCCCAATCCACTCATATAACCATATAACAATTACAGCACGGAAACAGGCCATCTCGGCCCTTCTAGTCCGTGCCGAACTCTTACTCTCACCTAGTCCCACTGACCTGCACTCAGCCCATAACCCGCCAATCCTTTCCTGTCCATATATCTATCCAATTTAACTTTAAACGACAACATCGAACCTGCCTCAACCACTTCTGCTGGAAGCTCATTCCACACAGCTACCACTCTCTGAGTAAAGAAGTTCTCCCTCATGTTACCCCTAAACTTTTGCCCTTTAACACTCCTTCTAAATCCTTTCGCATCTCCTCAAAGTTAGCCTTTCTTCAATCAAAAATTTCAACTCTGGGTCCAGACCTATCCTCCTCCATAATTATATTGAAACTAATGGCATTGTGATCACTGGACCTGAAATCCTCCCCAACACATACCTCCGTCACCTGCGCTATCTCATTCCCTAACAGGAGATCCAACACTGCCCCTTCTCTAGTTGGTACCTCTATGTATTGCTGCAAAAAACTATCCTGCACACATTTTACAAACTCCAAACCATCCAGCCCTTTTACAGTATGGGCTTCCCAGTCTATGTGTGGAAAATTAAAATCTCCCACACTCCCACAATGTAACGGCTGTGCTGCTGTGATCCTGGCCTTATTCTCCCTGCACGTGCCAGAATTGGTGGTCAATCGAATGTCCTCAGGCTCCGGAATGCACTCCCTGAATTGTCTCTCATTTCAGATCCTCTGTATTCTAGATTCAAGATTGTTTAACGTCTTGTCTGGTACACAAGCGTAAAGGTGAATGAACTAATTGTTACTCCGGGTCCAATGCAGCACCAAAGAAAACCACAATAAGATAAAGAACAGAATAACATTTTAAAAAACACAATAAATATAAATATGTAAGGTAGCTTATATATAAATTACAAATCTACTCTACCTGCTTTACACATGACTGTGTGACTAAGCAGAGCTCCAATGCTACGTTCAAGTTTGCTGATGACACCATTGTTGTAGGCCGAATCAAAGATGGTGACAAATCAGCATGTAGGAGGGATATTAAAAATCTGGCTGAGTGGTGTCATGACAACAATGTCTTGTTCAGCAAGACCAAGGAGCTGATTTGAGACTTCAGGAAACCAGAGCTCCCTCAGCCAGTCCTCATTGGAGGATCAGAGGGTGGAGAGAGTCGGCAGCCTTAAATTCCATGGTGTTATCACTTCAGACGATCTGTCTTGGGCCCAGCAAATAAGCGCCTTTACTTCCTTAGGAGTTTGCAAAGATTTGGCATGACAAACTTCTATAGATGTAGTGAGAGTATAGTAGTGGAAATTGTCCAGTCCATCACAGATAAAGCCCTCCCACCAATGAGAACATCTGAGCGCTGTCAGAGGAAAGCAGCATCCATCAACAGGGACCCCCACTACTCTGTTCATGCTCTCTTCTTGCTGCTATCTTTGGGAAGAAAATACAGCAGCCTCAGGACCTACACAACCAGGTTAAAAAAGTTATTACTCCTCAACCATCAGGCTCTTGAACCAGAGGGGATAACCTCACTCTCTCCATCAATGAACTGTTTCCACCATCTATGGACTCACTTTCAAGGACTCTTCATCTCATGTTCTCGATATTTATTGCTTATATATTTCTTTCTTTTTGTATCTGCACAGTTTGCTGTTTTTTGAATGCCCAAGTTGGCACAGTCTTACATTGTTATGGCTATTATTCTATTAGGGATTTATTGAGTATGCCGCAAGAAAATGAAGCTCAGGGTTCTATATGGTGACATACAGATACCATGATAATAAATTTACTTTGAATTCTGTGTGTATGTCTATAAAGTGACACTAAGCACAGGAGTGTCTGTACATAAGGTCACTGATAAAGTAGTGGTGTTTAGGGGTGTGGAGGGGTGGGTGAGTGGGTGGAGGTGTTGATCAGCCTTACTGCTTGGGGAAAGTAATTGTTTTTGAGTCTGGGGATTCTGACGTAGCCTCCTCCCTGATGGGAGTGGGGCAAAGTCCATGAGCAGGGTGGGTGAGATCCTTCGTGATGTTCCTGGCCCTTTCCTGGCTCCCACTGTATCTATTGTATTTCGTTATTTTCCTTTAAATACTTGCAAAAACAAAGAATCTGAAGGTAGCATATTGACATATATATGTAGTTTGATAATAAATTTATCTTGACTTTGACAAGTCAGTCAGTTTGGGATTCCCACTGTCCTGAGAGAGTGCTGATTCTTGGTTTGTAGTTTCAGGGTTGGAGTTAGTTGGAGTTAAAGGGACTTCCCTCCCTGGGAAAGTGTTGCACCTCTGCCCTTAGCTACGCACAGGAAAATGTGATGGCTCAGTGGCTGCTTGTCTTAGTGTCGACACTACTCACTGTCGTCCAGCAAAGGTGCAATATAGCAGCAGGTCACAGACAGACTGACGGATCGTGAATTGCGCTTAAGTTAGGAAGTGAACGAAATTTGTGGGAATCTCACCTGGTGGAGTGACCTTCAGCAGGTTGAGGTAAAAGCACCAGAAGAAGGTGGTTAGTTCTGCGAAGGAGTGGGCAAATTCTACACAAGAGATTCTGCAGATGCTGGAATTTCACAATGCTGGAGGAACTCAGCAGGTCAGGCAGCATCCATGGAAATGAATAAACAGCTGATGTTTCAGGCCAAGGCCCTTCAGGACTGGAAAGGAAGGGGGAAGATGTCAGAATAAAAAGGTGGGGGGGGAGGGGAAGCAGGATAGCTGGGAGGTGATATATGAAGCCAGGTGGGTGGGAAAGGCAAAGGGCTGGAGAAGAAGGAATCTGATCAGAGAAGGAGAAGGAGAATGGACGTTTCAGGCTAAGGATTTGAAAGGACAGGGGAAGAAGCCAGAATAACCTGCATTCCCCCTCTCCTAGTACAGCTTCCCTTTCTCCCACCTTCTCATTCCCCCTTCCTTTCCAGCCCTGATGAATGGTCTTGGACCGAAACATAAGACTATTTATTCCCTTCCGTAGACGATTCCCAATCCGCTGAGTTCCTCCAGCACTTTGGGCACATCATATGGTTGTTTTCATACTGGCAAGTACTTCGTAACCACAACTTCGGAAAACCTGACCCCCCGTTTGTGTGGAGCAACCTCCCATGAACAGCTGTGCGGACAGCTTTGAACATTGAACTCAGGACATGGAGGATAGGCCCACAGCATCAGGATCCTGGTTTCGAGAAGTGTCAATAGGCACGAAGGAAACATTGCTGGGCAGTGTGATACATTGGGCATTGTGTTCAGTACAGGTACTGTGGGCTGGAGGCTCTGTTCTTGTGCTGTCTGACTTTCTACAGTCACTCTCAGAGTTTCAGCTGAGATGCTGCTGCTGCTGTCCCTGGAGGGGGATTTGAACCCACAAACCACCGACAGGAGACTGGAGTGTAGCCCACTGAGCCATAGCAGAGACCTGGACCAGTGCAGGTCAGGCAGCGAGAGGAACAGTGCCCCAGCAAAGAATGACGTAACAGAGGAAACAGCCAGTCAGCCATCTGTAACAACATGCCCATCAGTCCCTTGTGATGAGTGTAAGGGGGTTTTGTCTTTTATGTTACTGCGTAGGCTAATTAAAATGGCTTCTTTGTTATGTTATACTTGGGAATGCTTCTTTGTCATGTTAAACGCTGAGAAAGTTCTTGCGCTAGCAGCTTGTTTTGGGTTAGATTGTGATAAGAAGATGTTACAAAACAATTGGGATAGTTGTTGTGTTTTTGGTGTATCTGAAGATATTGTATGCGCGGGGTTTTGGGGCAGAAAGCAAGAGAGAGAGACAGAGGATGGACCAGGTGCTGTGAGTCCGCTAACAGGGTCGGACCCCGAGCAAGGCGTTCGGCGAGGAGAGGAGACGGAGACGAACTCGTGTGGAGCGTCTGGTTGACCATCATTATTGGTCCCAGGCGGCCGGTCAAGGTGGTCCGAGGGGTCACAGGGTGAAGAAGGAGGGTCCTGAGCTCCAACTGTTTGTGCATGAAGAGATTGAACTTTGCTAAGTGTGGCACCTTTTATTTTCCTTTTATATTTTATTCTCTATTGATTATATAGTTCCAGCAATATCTATAAACTGTAAATCATTTAATCATATCTGGGGTATTGTCTGTTATTTGGGCGGGGTGGGGTACATCACACAACATCCATACAAACTAATTACCCAGTTTGGCGGGGCCGAGGGCTGTTTCCCTAGACGACAGCGAGCCAAGCGACCCTGAGGCTGGCCAGGGGGGCTACACGAGGTAACAGGGACACTTTTGAATCAGTGATCTGGTTACTCCCATAACAGCATTGTGGATACGGTGGAGAGCACACAGGGAGCTACAAAACAACAGAACATAGAACACAGAACAGCACAACACAGGAACAGGCCCTTCGGCCCAGAATGTTGTGCTGACCCAGCTAAATTAGTAATCAAACGCCCAAACTCTTCTGTCTACACAATGTCCATATCCTTCCACTTTCCTCATATCCATGTGCCCATCTGAACATCTCTTAAAAATCCCTAATGTATCTGTCCCTACCACCACCCCAGGCAGCACATTCCAGGCACCCACAACTCTGCGTAAAAAACTTGCCCCTCACACCTACCCCCTCTCACCTTGAATTCTTTCTTTTTAAATCTTTTTATTAATTTTCCAAAGTTACAAACAAAATAACAATGTTGATACAAAGAGATTGGAATAATCTTATTGTTAATAAACACATACAGAAAAGATTTCAGATAACACAGGTATAATGGACTTCCAGACTCATGATGTAATTAATCATAGAGAAAAAAGAAAAAAAATACAACCCCCTCCCCCAAAAAGAACAAAAAAAAGAACGAAATACTAAACCCAAAAAAGCAAACGGAACAAAACAAGGCTAGACCAATATCGTAAATCGAACACATTCAGTAATGTCGTCAACTCCGCTCCTCTATTCATATATTTTAGTTAATAAGAAGGATTCGGAAAAGGTCAAATTACATCATATGAAAATGTTGAATAAATGGTTTCCAAGTCTCTTCAAATTTAACCGAGGGATCAAAAATATCACTTCTATTTAAAAAAAAAATTTATACATAATATAGTTTGGGAAAACCACTGGAATGTAGTAGGAGGAGGATTGGTCTCCTTCCAGTTCAATAAAATAGATCTTCTGGCCATTAAAGTAACAATCTTAAGAGAGTAACCCTCTCACCCTAAATTAATGGTTGAAATTAGACATTTCAACTCTGGGGAAAAATATATTGTCTGCCTACTCTGCCTATGCCTCTCATAATCTTATAAACCTCGAGGGCAGGGTTCCCGACCTTTGTTACGCATGGAAGCCTTACCATTAACCAAGGGGTCCATAGACCCCAGGTTGGGGACCACTGCCTCATACACAACAGTACAGCAGGCCAACAGGCCCTTCGGCCCACCATATCTGTGCTATGATGTCAATATGCCTGCAGATTCATGTGACTGTTTAAATACCTCTATTTCATCTATTTCCATTACCTCCCCTGACAGCCCGAACCAGGCCCCCACCTCCACCTGTGTAAGTAGATGGGCCCTGCACGTCTCCTTTTAACTTTCCCCATGCCCTCTTGGATTCAGCATTTCTAACTCGAGAAACACTCTGACCATGTTCTGTACCCTATCTCTGCCTCTGGTAATTTTATAAACTCAATCAGTAAGAATACTAGAGCCTTGTGCTAACTCCATACCTCTTGATTCCATCTGACATAGTAACAGAATTAGGCCATTCAGCCCATCGATTGCTCCTTCATTTTATCATTGCTGATTTATTTTCCCTCTCAACTCCATTACCCTGCCTTCTCCCCATAACCTTTGATGCCCTTAATAACCAAGGACCTATCAACCCTTATTTTAAATATACCCCTCGTTATTCTAAACTCGAGTGAGTACAGGCCCAGAGCCCCCTCATACGTTAACCCTTTCATCCCTGGGATCACTATTGTGAACTTCCTCTGGACCCTATTCAATGCAGAACATCCTTCTAAGATAAAGGCCCCAAAACGTCTCACAGTACTCCAAATGATGTCTGACCAATGCATTATAAAGCCTCAGCATTATATCCTTGCTTTTATTTCTCATTTCCAGTATCTGCAGCATTTTGCTTCTGTAACCCTTTAACGGAACAGTGAAAAAGGCTGCCACTATTAAGCAAGAAATGGCAAGTAATTCACTTAACTGTTAGCACAGGCCTATACTCATTGGAATTCAGAAGAATGGCGGGCGGGGGGGATCTTACTGAAACCTATTGGATGTTGAAAGATCTCGATAGAGTGGATGTGGGAGAAGGTGATTCCAACAGTGATGAGTCTAAGACCAGAAGACGCAGCCTCAGAATAGAGGGATGTCCATTTAGAACGGAAGTGAGGAGGAATTTCTTTAGCCAGAGATTGGCAAATCTGGATGGATTGAGTTGTTCTCTGATCTTGGTAATTTACTTGCAAACATGTGAGGGGACACTGTCACTGTTGCTTGCAGCTTGCCCTTTATATATTTTTTTCAATCAGCTGATTGGTTGTCATTACGGAAACTGAATTGTGATGTGGGGAGGAAATCTCGTGGAATTGGCTGAGTGGTGAACTTCATGGGTTGTCCTCTGGAATTTTGGCCACATCGGCTCATATGCGTTCTATGCGTTTGTTTACAGAATTGTTCACAAAATTCTCCTACATGTGGCATGTTTGCTTGCACCATGAGTTTCACTGATGCACAGTTGAGTTGGTGGTGAATCGGTGGAATTCGTAGCCACAGGCGGCTCTGGAGGCCAAGTCATTGGGTATACTTAAGGCAGAGGTTGATAGATTCTTCATTAGTTGGGGGATGAAGGGATGCAGGGAGAAGGTAGGAGATTAGGGCTGAGAGGGAAATCGATCGGCCATGATGAAATGGCAGAGTAGACTCAATGGGCCAAATGGCCTAATTCTGGTTCTATGTATTATGGTCCTATGGTCTAACACAAACACTGCATCTTACTGAAAATGAACCAAACAACATTACTGACATTCCCAAGATATTCCTTAAGCAGTCCCATTCCAGCAACTCTAGTTGGAAAAAAAATTCCTGAACATCTGAACAGTCTCAGATATGTTGGGAAAAGTTCCATTAAAACTTTGAACTGAGGAACTAAACAGTGGTCAGTAAGCTGGTGTGCGTCATCTGTATGCTTCTTTGGAACACAACGGTAACTGGAACAGTACATTTAGATTGCAGCTGGCTGTTCATCTATCTCAGAAACTGAATTTTCCATCAGTCACTCATAAAGTCACAGAGTACTATAGCACAGAAACAGGCCCTTCAGCCCATCTAGTCCATGCCAAATGACTACTCTGACTAGTCCCATTGACCTGAACCCGGACCAGTTTACGATGGTGCTGGTGAACCACAGCGACAACTTGCTGGCAGCAAACAGAACTACTAATTACTTCATAAATCACACTTTTTTTCGAAATCAATCATGGCAAACAATAGCCTGTAACTTCCCTTTCAGAAGTGAGTTTTTGAACCGCCTGTATAACCTTGGGTTTAGTTATGTTCCACTTGGGTAGCCCTCAACCTAAGGCATGAACATCAGTTTCTCAAACCTCTGGTAATGTTCCCCCCCTTCCCCTTTCCCTCTCTCACCTTATCTCCTTGCCTGCCCATCGCCTCTCTCTGGTGCTCTTCCCCCCCTTTCCTTTCTTCCATGGTCTTCAGTCCTCTCCTATTAGGTTCCCCCTTCTCCAGCCCTGTATCTCTTTCACTAAATCAACTTCCCAGCAATTTACTTCACCCCCCCTCCAGGTTTCACCTATCACCTTGTGCTTCTCCCTCCCCTCCCTCCACCTTTTAAATCTACTTCTCATCTTTTTTTTCTCCAGTCCTGCCGAAGAGTGTGTCGACTGTACTCTTTTCCATAGATGCTGGCCAACCTGCTGAGCTCCCCCAGCATTTAGTGTGTGTTGCTTTTATTGTGTTTCTTTGTTTTGTGGCTGCCTGCAAGGAAACAAATCTCAATTTTTTTAGAAAGCTACAGCACATTACAGGCCCTTTGGCCCACAATGCTGTGCCAACCATGTAACCTACTCTAGAAACTGCCTAGAATTCACCGCATAGCCCTCTATCTCTCTAAACTCCATCTACCTATCTAAGAGTCCCTTAAAGGACCCTATTGTATAAAGTGCTTGCATTTTGAACTTTGGCCACAGGTCTCCATACCCCTCCCTTCCATCTACCTATCCAATTTTCTCTTAAATGTTGAAACCAAACTTGTGATATGCACCAGCTGCTCATACGACCATTCACTACCGGTTCCCATGGCTTCACGTGACCCTGATCGGGGGGGCTTAGCAGGTGCTACAACTTGCCCGAGGGTGACCTGCAGGCTAGTGGAGGGAAGGAGCGCCTTACACCTCCTTTGGTAGAAACGCATCTCCACCCCCACCACCCTCATCACTCCCTAGTGAATCCAAATCGCAGATTTTCCCAAGCTCCAAGAAATCACTTACAAGTTTCAAACTATCGGTAAACTTAAACTTAAAGTGTGACACTGAATGATTAGAAGATTGAAAGGAGATTTTATAGAGGTATTCAAAATTATGAGGGGTAAATGCAAAGATGTTTTCCCACCGAGGCTGGGTGGGGCAACAACTAGAGATCATGGGTCAAAGGTGAAAGGTGAAATGTTTAAGTGCAACATGAGGGGGATTTTCTTCACTCAAGAGTGTGGAATGAGCTACAAGCGCAGGTTTGATGGGTGGGATATAGAGGACTATGGTCTGGGAGCATGTCGATGAGATTAAGCAGATTAATAGTTTGGCTAGATGAGACGAAGGGCCTGTTTCTGTGCTGTGGTGTTCTGTGACTCAATGTTCCACAGCTCCACTTTTACAGCATAGAACATTCCTTACTGAAGAGAACTGCATATCTCAGTGTGGAGGAGATTTGCTCTCTGCAGAGTGACGTCGGAAAAATACCAGGGAATTAACAGGTAGTAGCCAACTATTGTTCGCGGAACGCTCTGCCAATCACATCATTAATCACTCACTACCCAGACTTCCAAGTTCTTGGCAAGCAGGACACACAGATGTTGCAATGTTTGGTTTTCGTGCTAGGAGATGGAATTGAAATAGTGGCAGGCTCTGATGAAAGGCATTTACTGCAACTTTTCCCACAGCGCTTCTCACCTTAGGCCAGGTTTACGGGAGACTGCTATGCTCTGCTCCATGGCTAGAAGTCTTCAGTAAAAGTATCAAAACACAGGCCGCCCTCACCTGAGTAAATGACTCAGTAATAACAGAAATAAATCCCAAACGATTCTTCAAATGTACTTTTATTAAATGGGACTGAAGATTGCAGACAAGATCTACATCACTGTGAGCATCTACGGACACAGGCAGACCCTCTCCAGAGGAAGGTAATTTTAACACAGCAATCCTTTCCTAAACTGCCCTGTCAAATTGGGACACACACACACACCCGATGAGCAGAAACGTCACACACACACTGGGTGCAAGGCAGTCGACGCACAATCAACCATTGGTGGTGTGGCAGTTTGCATTTTTTAGAACACTGGTTATTTCTCAGTCTTTGTCTATTTATGTATAGTTTTTCAAAAATTCTATTTCATTTCTTAATTTTCTGTAAATGCCTGCAAGAAAACAAATTTCAAGGCAGTATATGGAATTCCCCGATGGGCAACCATTTTAATTCCTGTCCCCATTCCTGTCCCAACATGTCAGTCCATGGCCTCCTCTTGTGTCACGATGACGCCACACTCAGGCTGGAGAAGCAAAACTTTATATTCCGTCTGGGTAGCCTCCAACCTGATGGCATGAACATTGATTTCTCCTTCCGGTAAAAAATAATTTCCTAATCCCTCACCTCTTCTTCTATTCCCTACCCTGGTCTCTTCTCCTCACCTCCCCCTCATGCCCCTCCTACTTTCCTTTCTCCGATGGTCCACTCTCCTCTCCCATTAGATCCCTTCTCCTCACAACACGCTGGAGGAACTCTGCAGGTTGGGCAGCATCCGTGGAAACGATCAGTCAATGTTTAGGGGTGGAACCCTTTCCTACTCCTGCTCTTTACCTTTCCCACCCACCTGGCTTCACCTATCACCTTCTAGCTAGCCTCCTTCCTCCCCCTGCCATCCTGGCATCTCCCCTCTTCCTTCTCAGTCCTGAAGAAGTGTCTCGGCCGAAATGTCGACTGCTTATGAATGCTGTCTGTCCTGCTGAGTTTCCCAGTGTTTTGTTTGTGTTACTCTGGTAACATACAAACGTTTGTATATAGTATGTACTTCGATAATAAATTCACTTTGAACTTATTATTAGCATAACTGGAAAAATTGCTTTCATATGGACAACTTTAAAACAGATTGTTCTTCACCCTGTACTTGGTCCACATCAGGATCTTTTGAAGCCACACACGATGCTTTTCCGTGAAATTGTTAGGTCACCAACACCAACTCAGAAACTTGGCAGCCAGACAGCAAATGTCATCATGGTTTCAGAAGTTCTTGGGCTGTGCTGGGTAAGGATACTGCCAGTGAATAATTCAGGGGCCAGATTAACAACATGCAGGTGATCAAACACAACAGGGCATCGGTTTAAGGTGAGAAGAGGGCAACTCCAATGGAATGTGTGGTGTTAGTTATTTTACACAGAGTGGTGGGTACCTTGAATGGGCCGCAATGGGGACGCAGCGCAAGCAGATTCAATCATAACGCTTAACAGGGATTTAGACAAACACCTGAATAGGAAGGGAACGGAGGGATATGAGGTTCAAAAGTTCATTTATTATCAAAGTATGTATGCAATATACAACTTTGAGATTCTTCTTCTCCAGATAGCCACAAAATAAAGAAAAACGATGGAAGTCAGCTCAAAGAGCAACAACAGCAAACTCCCCGCTACGCTGCACAACGAGGGGAACGGCAGCACGATCACCAACCCCACAACTCCCTCCCACTGCACGAAATGCAACAAGAACATCGACCCTAAAATCTTCCTCCCCCACACAAAAACACAACAAGAACATTGACCCCCCCCCCAAACCCCTCTCCCCCGGACAAAATCTAACAAAAACACAAGAACATTGACCCTAAAATCCCTCTCCCACACAAAAACACAACAAGAACATTGACCCCCAAATCCCCCTCCCTGGACAAAGTCTAACAAAAAATGCAACAAGAAAATCGACCCCCAAACTCCTCTTTCTCCCGGACAAAATACAGGTGAAAATACAGAATATAAAAAGCATAAGACTGAAGAAGTCTTATTAGATTAATTAGACTGGCATTATGGTCGGTGCAGGCATTGTGGGTCAAAGAAACATCAAAAAGAAGGCATGATAACACCTCTGCTTTCTTAGGAGTTTGTGTAGATCTGACATGCTATTTAAAAGTTTTACAAGGAATGCTGCCACAGGAAAGCAGCATCCATCATCAAGGACTCCCACCATCCAGGGCATGCTCCTTCTTGCTACTACCATTGAGCAGGAGGTACAACAGCCTTAGGTCCCACACCACCAGGTTCAGGAACAGTTATTACCCTACAACCATCAGACTCCTGAAGCATAACTGCAGTTTCTCATCCCAGGCTCTGTTCTGTTAAATCTCCTCTGGTCAGTCTCATTCCTTCCCTGTAAAGAGGTGACTAGAACTGAGCATAATGCTCCAAGGCAGAGGAAGCTTCAGACTGAGTGGTGGCAAATTGGATTGTAGGGAGTAGCGGGCCAGTGTGTGTGTGATTCTACATGGTATGTAACTTCATTCACCTTAACACTGCATTCTGCTTTCCTGGTTTCTTTCTCTGCTGCTACTTTTGGGTGACTTTGAATTGGGGCGGAAATGAACACTGAGCTGAACTGAATATGGACTCTTTTGGTATTGTGTTTTCATGTGTACTTTCTTGTTGACTCTGCACATTGGTTGTGGTGCTGGTGGAAGGTTGAGGATGAGTTGATGATTTTCCTTGAATGAATTCCATGGCTTTCTTTGTTTCACGGCTGTCTGTGGGAAGATGAATCTCAGGGTTGTATACTGCATAGATACTTTCGTAATAAATATACTTCAAAACATTTGAACTTTGAACAGATTCCAAAAACTACAGACTTAATTTCAGGGACTTGATAACTCATGTTCTCAATATTATTTATTTATTGTTTATTTACCCAATTTGTCTTCATTTGCCCATTGGTTGTTTGTCAGTTTTGTTTACGTATAGTTTTTTCTATTGTATTTCTTTATTTTCCTGTAAATGTTTGCAAGAAAATGAATCTCAAGGCAGTATATGGTGACATAAACTGTAAGTATTTTGATAACAAATTTACTTTTCCTTTGTTGTACTTGTTCTGTACTGTTCTAGGTTTAATATACTTGAGTTCAACTCAAGGATTCATACAACATAGAATCACACCCAGTGTCCATTCCAACCAGGAATTACCCCCTGTAATTTCATTTACCACCACACAGTCTGAAGCATCCTCTGATTTGGAGTATTGTGCTCAGTTCTGGTGACTTCTTTACAGGAAGGGAATGGGGCTGTTGGACGTTGCTGTTGGACAGCAGAACAGAGCCTGGGATGAGGGGTGGAGAGGCTGAGGTGGTTTGCTTAGGAGAAGAGGGCAGAGGGGAGATGTGAAACCAGCAGAATTATAAAATATGAAGCATCAGTAGAACAGAGGGTTCTTGGTATACAGAGCAATAATTCCTTGAAAGCGGCATCTCAGGTAGAGCTTTTGAGCTTTTGGCACATTGGCCTTCATAGATCAAAGTATTGATTGCAGGAGTTGGGATGTTACGTTGAAGTTGCTTAAGACCAAATTTGGAATATTGTGTGCAGTTTTGGTCACCTACCTAGATGAAAGATGTCAATGACATTGAAAGAATACAGAGAAAATTTGGCCCAGGGCACCAGAACTTGACAATAGGGAAATATTGAATAGGTTAGGACTTTATAACCTGGAATATAGGAGAATAAGAGGCAATTTGATAGAGGTATACAAAATTATGAGGGATAGAGAAAGGATAAATGTAAGCAGGCATTTTCCATTGAGGTTGGGTGAGACTAGAAGGCAAAGGTTGAGGTGAAAGGTGAGATATTTAAGGGGAACATGAGGAGGAACTGCAGTCAGAGGATGCTGTGATTGTGGAATGAGCTGACAGCAGAGGTGGTGGATACAGTGAAGAGAAATTTGGATAAATACGTGGATGGGTAGGGAATGGAGGGCTATGATTCAGGTGCGGGTTGATGGGACAAGGTAGAATAACAGTTTGGCATGGACTAGATGGGCTGAAGGGCCTGTTTTAGTGCCGTAGTGCTCTATGACTCTAAAACACTCCACACCGGGCAACATCCTGGTGAATCTCCTCTCCAGCAGTTCCACATTATTCCTATAGTGTGGTGACCAGAACACACAGTGCTCGAGCTGAGGTATGAACTTTGTTTCGTAAAGTTGGAGCATAACCTCTCTCTGCCATGACTAGTAAAGGCCTGTATCCTGTGTGCCTTTTTAACCACATTATCTCCCTGCACTGACACATTCAAGGATTGTTGCACGTACACCATGGTTCCCCTGTCCCTCATTCTTCCCCAAGACCCTAACGTTCATGGTGTATGTCCCAGCCTCATCAGTATACCTAAAATGCATCACCACTGATCAATTCGGGTTAAACTCCATTTGCTATTTCACAACCCATTTCACCAACACCATGACAGCATCCAAGACTACCCTTCACAATGCCAACAGCTCCACCAATCCTTGTGTCACCTGCAAGTTCCTTCTGATTAGCCCCCTACTGTGCTGTAATTGTCCCATGATCGGTGGTGAGTGGGCAAGTTGATGGCAGCAGGAAATTTGGGCCTATTGAATGACCAGGAACGCAGGAGAACCATGGGGGATGACGACTGCTGAGCCACCCAAGAGGACAATGTTCTAGGTGTTGGTGCGTCAGGCACGGAGAACAGGAACAGAAGGCTTGTCCACACCCTCTCCCCCACCATGCACTCCCCATCTGCGTCTACCAACCTCTATCCCATCCAAAATGAACAGGTATACACTGGCAAGCTTTTCTATTCCGTCTCAGTCCTGATACAGGGCTTTAACCAATAACATCAACAGCCATCCTTGCCTCCATGGGCCGCTTGGCCCACTGAGTTCAGAATCAGAATCAGAATCAGGTTTCATATAACCATATAACAATTACAGCATGGAAACAGGCCATCTTCTAGTCTGTGCTGAACTCTTACCCTATCGTATTCCCACTGACCTGCACTCAGCCCATATCACCAGCATGTGCTGTGAAATTCATTAACTTTACGGCAGCAGTACAATGAAATACATGATAATATAGAGGAAAAACTGAATTACAGTAAGTATATATATATGTGTCTGTTAAATAGTTAAATTAAAATAAGTACTGCAAAAATAGAAATAAAAATTAGTGAGGTATTGTTCATGGGTTCAATGTCCATTCACAACTTAGACGGCAGAGGGGAAGAAGCTCTCTCAGAGTTCTCTCAGTGTTCTGGTATTTGTTCCAAGTTCTAACATCTGCAGTCTCTTTGTCCTCACCTAACTCTGTCCCTGGTTCCCACCTTCACCCATATCCCTCAACCCTTCCACCTCCTTCTTCAATGTATAAACTGACCGGGTATCCACTGCCTTCTGTGGGAGAGAATTCCACAGGTTTACCCCTCACTGGGTGAAGAAATCTCCCCTAATACCCTGTATCCAGGAATGGTGAGTCTCAGTTTTCAAAATCAGTGTCTTACATGATATAAATTTTGTTGTTTTGCAGCAGCAGTGTAGTGGGTGTCAGAGTGGAGATATGTCTCTACCAAAGGAGGTGTAAAGTACTTCTTCCCTCCGCTAGCATGCAGGTCACCCTTGGGCAAGGTGTTGCCCCCTCCCCAATCAGGGTCACGTGAAGCCATGGGAGCAGGTGGTGGATGGTCATATCAGCAGCCGGTGCATATCATAATTCCTGGTTGTGCGACCACTGACACCAGGCGGACAATCTCTGAAGGGTATTGATGATGGCCGGGATCACCCAGCTTGTAAAGACACTGCCCAGAAAAAGGCAATGGCAAACCGCTTCTGTAGAAAAACTCTGAACAAAGTAGATCTGCTTGTGTGCCTTCTTCAGGATTGCAACAATGTGTTGGGCCCAGGATAGACCCTTGGAAAAGTTGACCCCCAGTAACTTGGATCTGCTCACCACTGCTGACCCCTCAGTGAGGAGTGGTGCATATTCTGACTTCCCCTTCCTGAAGTCCATAGTCAGTTCCTTGGTCTCACTGATGTTGAGTGCAAGGCTGCCGCTGTGACACTACCGTCTGGATGCCCCAATGGAAACATTCTCTCCGCATCTAGTCTGTTGCATCCTGTAGTAAATCTATAACTTTCTATGGGCCCTCCTTCTGTTTGCTAAACTCCAGAGGATACGGCTCAGCCTCTCCCCATACACACAACAGTCGTCCGATTGTGGAAATGAATCCTCCTTTATGGCTAAAACAACTTCCTCATGTTAAAGAGACCTGACTACACCGAGACCCTGTATAGCTGGAGTGAGGCTCCTTTATTTTGTACTCTGCCACTGAAGGCCAACTTACATTCCCAGGTGATTGCTGGTTTGGTTTCAGCGAGTGGGGTACAAAAACAGCTCGGGTGTCAGCGCACCCAGCTCTTCACCCTTCAGGTCACCATCGCCCTTTCTGTTTCCTGACCCAAAGTGGATAAGACGTTTATCCACACTCTACTTGTTCTGCTGTGCACTCACTCACTCACCACAAACCAGGGTACATTTGAAACTCTTGGTAGGTCAGGCAGCACCTGTGGAGAGAGAAACAAGTGTTAACATTTTGAATGGATGACCTTTCATAGGAACTACAGTGAAGCTCTGTTAGTATTTTGGATTTATTTATTTATTTATAGATACAGCCTGGGACAGGCTCTTCCAGCCTTTCGAGCCATGCCACCCAGCAACCTACCAATCTAATAACTAACCTAAACATGGGACAACTTATAATGGCCAATTCACCTACTAACCAGTAAGTCTCTGGACTGTGGAAACCCAGCGCAGACAGGAAGGAACGTACAAACTTGCTTACAGAATTGAACTCTGACCTCCGACACACTGATCACTAGGCTAACCTGGTGTCCCGGTGCTTACCGACAACCTGACACTGGCTCAGTGGATAATGCCTCCCAGCATGCCCGGAAATTCATGGCCAAGTTCCCTTAAAATCCACTAACCAGTAGCCCAGGGTCACCGTGTTTAGTCCTCAGGGGTGACCCTGAGCCTCCAGTCCCTGGCACATTAATACCCCCATCCCATCTCCATTCTGACCTGTGACCTCCTGCCCTGTCACAGTGAGGTCCAACACAAACTCGAGGAAATGCACCTCAGCTTTAGGGCTGGATACTGAAGTCTACAAGTCCAGGCGACAGAATTTCTGTCAGTGATACTGGCTCAGCTCGGTCCTCTCTCATTCCCTTTTTTTGAACTCTACAAGTCCAGCTGATGGGATTTCTGTTGGTGATATTGGCTCAGCTTGGTTCCTCCTCATTTCCTTTGCTTCTCTCTCTCTGGAAGTGGAGGACATGATGAGCCTGGCCTGCTGGGCACCTCTTCCTACTCTTTATTTTGCAACTTCTACATCCCCCTGTCTATGTTCTCCTTCTCTAACTGCCTGCTCATTCACTGACATCACCGTGATTCACGCCGATTCCCACGGTCAACTGGATTTGCCCCATCAGAGACACCCCCTCCTTCACCCTCCCTTCACGTTCTTCTGTCTCCTTCTCAGCTTTAATGTAGCATCTCCAACCTAAAATATTAACTGTTCCTCTTCTCACAGGTGTGACCTCACCTGCTGAGTGTTACCATCACTCTCTGATTTTATTTTAGATTTCCAGCATTGGTGGTGTTTTATTTGATTTTCTGTAAAGAATCCAAACATTTCTGTGGCCAGCAGGCATTTATTCATGACCAGCTACTGGGAAAATATATCATACTTTTCACATGTTCTTTCTGATTAAGAGATTATTTTAATTGGGAATAACATTTCTCTTTTTTATCGATAGGAGGTATTCTACTTTATCAGACATCCCAGTGTAACTACGTTGAATCTTCACACAGTCTCATGGTCTTTGAGAAGATGTTGGGTTGTCCATCACACTTGTGCGAACAAATACATGTGGACTTATTTACCTCGTGTGTTATTGTTAACTGAAATAATTGATGCAGAACTTATAATCCACCAGCTCAATAAATTGCAATCAGGAACATAGTGAAAATGCCTTAAGCAAAGGGGAACAAGAGTTTGAATAATAGTTAATGGTTATTGATAGTAAAGTTAGAATAATTGGAAATCTGTCCTTGGACTCACTTTACACCGCACGCTGTCGGAGCAGTGCTGCCAAAATAATCAAGGACACGACCCACCCAGCCAACACACCTTTCGTCCCTCTTCCCAGCCAACACCCTTTTCGTCCCTCTTCCCTCCGGGAGAAGGCTCAGGAGCTTGAAGACTCATACAGCCAGATTTGGGAACAGCTTCTTTCCAATTGTGTTAAGACTGCTGAACGGATCCTGACCTGGATCTGGGCCGTACCCTCCAAATATCCGGACCTGCCTCTCGGTTTTTTAGCATTACTTTACTTTCCATTTTTCTATTTTCTATTTATGATTTATAATTTAAATTTTTAATATTTACTATCGATTTGTAATCCAGGGAGCAGGAAGCGCAGAATCAAATATTGCTGTGATGATTGTACATTCTAGTATCAATTGTTTGGTGACAAAGTATAAAGTATAAATCTAAGAAAAAACTGCAAAGACCAATGAGCTGAAATAAAATAGAAAATGTTGGAAGTAGTTGGGAGGTCTGACAGGAAATTCCCAACTTTCCTGGTTCAGATTCAGCTTTACTTGTCACACATACATCGAAACATATAGTGAAATGCACCTTTTGCGTTAGCAACTAATGCAACCTAGGGGCGCACTGGGGGCAGCCCACAAGTGTGCCAACACATTCAGCGCCAACATAGCATACCCACAATGCTCGGCAGAACAACACAGAGCACAGCAGCAGCAGAACCAGCCCCTTCCCTCCCACCTGCTCACGTACACAGGCTGCCCTCCAACTCCAGGACAGGCTGGGTCTCCAGGTGCTGTCAGAGACCACAATAGTACTATAAGATATAGAAACATAATTGGGCCATTTGGCCCATCAAGTCTGCTCCGCCATCCCATCATGGCTGATTTACTATTCCTTCCAAACCCATTCTCTTGTCTTTTCCCTGTAACCATTGATACCCTGACTAATCTTTCTTTCTTTTTCAATCTTCTTATTAGTTTCATAAAATATAAACATATAATACAAATAATACAATAATACAAAATTGTTGGGAATACATTGTTATACTTAAGATGAGTAATTATAAAACCAAATAGTATTAATTGACAAAACTCCCAATCATGTAGGATACCAATGAATAATACAGGACAAAAAGAAAGCAACTAGAGAAAACTCGTGAAAAAAAGAAAAAAAAGGAAAAAAAACCTCCCCCCCAAAAAAAACTAATCTAAACAGAATTAATCAACTAAACTAAAAAGACTTGGGCAATTTTAACAACGTAAAAATGGAAGAAAAGAAAACCATAGTGTCAATGACTCCATTCCTCTCAACCAACAGTACAGACCCTGACTAATCAAGAACCTATCAGCCTGCACTTTAATGGTAGCCAATGACTTGGCCTCCACAGCCGTGAGTGATGATGAAATCTATGTCTTATGGGACTATGTTCATTCACCATGGATATGAGAATGGTGAGCCTTGGAACTGTGTGTGTCAGATACATTCATGCCAAGCCCCGACAGATTAGTTGTGTGTGTGTGTGTGTGTGTGTATAGACAGGGGGAGACCACGATCAAGGTGATGACGGACAGGTGGGTGAACGGAGGTAAGGGGAGCCCCACTGGGTACAGTGGATAGAGAACCTGCTATAAAACACCAGGGACCTGGGTTCGATCCTGTCCTCTAGTGTTGTCAATGCCACTGCCTTCTTCCGGGCAGTGTCTTTACAAGACGGGTGACCCCAGCCATTATTAATACTCTTCAGAGATTGTCTGTCTGGCGTCAGTGGTCACATAACCAGGACTTGTGATCTGCACCGGCTGCTCGTACGACCATCCACCACCTGCCCCCATGGCTTCACATGACCCTGATCGGGGGCTAAACAATGCTACACCTTGCCCAAAGGTAACCTGCAGGTTAGCGGGGGTGGGGGGAAATAGCGCCTTACGCCTCCTTTTGTAAAGCTGTATCTCCTCCCTGCCAGGGGATGTCAGAAGTAGGTTTTTGACACAAGTCACAAGTAGTGGTGGGTGCTTGGAAAACCGCTGGGGGTGGTGGTAGAGGGAGATACAATAGGGACATTTAAGAGACTCTTAGACAGCATATGGGTGGTAGAAAAATGCAGGGCTATGTAGGAGGGAAGGGTTAGGTTGATCTTGGAGTAGGCACAACATGGTGGGCTGAAGGGTGTGCACTGTGCTGTACTGTTCCGTGTTCTCTGTTATAGAGTCACATAACACAACATCAGGCTGTTCAGCTCAACTGGTCTAACCAAGATGACCAACAATACTAGTCCAATTATCCAGTTTGCCAGCACTAGCCCATAACCATCTAAACCTTTTCATTCTGTGTACCTGTCCACCTATCTTTTAAAACTTCTTAATGTACCTGACTTGGCAGCTGATTTCACATAGATATCTCCCTTTGTCTTCAAAAATAGCCCCTCAAATTCCTATTAAATCTTTCCCTTATCATCTTAAACTGGGGGAAAAAAATGGAGTATGTTCACCCCATCTATGCCCCTCATGATTTTATTCACCTCTTAGTCCCCTGCACTGGGGAATAAGCCCCATCCTGTCCAACTTCTCCCTGTCACTCAGTCCCTCAAGTTCTGGAAAATTCTATTGTGTATTCATTCCGGTTTAATACCATTTTTCCTGCAGCAGCATGACCAAAACTGAACACAATGCTCCAAGTGTGACCTTGCCAACATCTTGTACAACACGCTGTAGCCACCCAAATAAACAAAATAATAAGCAAATAGTTTGCATACTTCATAGATAATGGTTTAAGTTCATTCAAGTTTAATAAAACAGACTGCTTTTTGTTAAACCTGTCTGTGTGAGCTGCACTATTTAACATTCTTCAAATAAGGTCAGATTCTGATTCAGATCCATTTATTCATTACAAGTATGTTGTGTGTTTAATATTTCAGCAATATTGAAAATATACTGTTTGACTCAGCATCTTTTTGTTGATGCACTGCCCGTTGAATGTAAAAGTACGTAAATGGCATACGTCATTTTGCCACCACGTTATACGTGCGCACCTTGCTTAGAGTAAGAAAAAAACGAGGTTAGACTCACATTCCCCTTGTTTTCCTTCCAATGTTTTAATATTTTGGAGTTACAAAATATTTGCATTAACAACCAACGCAACCTGAAGACGAGCTGGGACCAGCCTACAAGTGCCACCAATACAATCCAGTGCCAACACAACACGCTCACACTGCTCAGCAGAACAACGAAACAGCAACAACAAAAACAAAATAAGCCCTTTTCCTCCCCCTCACACACAGAGACAGGACTCCAAGCCCGGGACAGGCCTACCCCGTTAGTCTTGCGAGACCATGGATCTGCGCCTGGAAAGTCTTCACTCTCCAGGGCGCAGGCCTGGGCAAGGTTGTATGGAAGACCAGCAGTTGCCCATGCTGCAAGTCTCCCCTCTCCACGACACCGATGTTGTCCAAGGCAAGGGCAAGGGCCCACACAGCTTGGCACCAGTGTCGTCGCAGAGCACTGTGTGGTTAAGTGCCTTGCTCAAGGACACAGTATATGCTGCCTCGGCTGGGGCTTGAAGTCACGACCTTCAGGTGGCTAGTCGAATGCCTTGACCACTTGGCCACATGCCCACACTAGGCCTACCCCACTCACACAGACAGACAGGCCTCCAACCCCAGAACAGGCCCCTCACAGACAAAGACAGGCCCCACCCACCCACCCACAGGTCCCTTCCAACCACTCACCCTCTCTCACACACACACACAGACATGTCTCTCCCTCCCACTCACCTACTCGCGCAGACACAGAGAGGCCTCCAACCCCAGGACAGGCCCCTTCCACCCACCTCCAACCTCAGGATAGGCCGCATCCGGAGTTGCTGGCCCTGGATTTGGCAATTCTAAGTACGTGTGTCGGGTGTTAGGGATACAATATTGGTTGAGGGTTCACTGTTCTACCAACAGCTCCGGGCCAAGTTCCCACACGGCCAGCGTTCAGGATTTGTCTTCAGAGCCAAGTTCACAGAGAGAGCATCATGGTCGTGTAGCGGTTAGAGAATGTCTTACAGCACTGGCTGTGAGATCGGGGTCCAATTCCCTCCACTGACTGTCTTCTCCCTGTGACCATGTGCGTTTCCTCTGGGTGCTCCGGTTTCCTTCCACATCCCAATGACGTAGTCGTTGTGGGCACGTTATGTTGGTGCTGGAGGCATAGCTACACCTGCGGGCTACTGCCAGCACAATCCTTGCCGTTTCGATTTGACGCAAACGATGCAGTTCACTGCAAGTTTCGACGTACGTGTGACAGATAGAGATAATTTTTACCCTTCAACATCCAATAGAGAGGCAGTCAATCATAACAATGACGTACAGAGGAAATGTACGATTTTCCATCCAGATAAAATTGCCGGCATCCCATCTCACTCCCTGAGTCACTACGGGTCCTTTGACTGTTTTTATCACCAGGCATGAGGAGTAATGAGGACAAAGAAAGACGTGTTGGTCCAGGTTGACCAAGTGCCCACCCAAGCTAGTCCTTGGAAAGCAACCCACGTTTGTCCAACCTCTGCTCATAGCTCATAATCCAGGCAGTATTTGGCCCATGACCCTCTCTCCCAGGAGTTCCTAAGTGGGGTCGACGGACCCCTTGGTTAATGGTAAGGGTCCATGGCATAAGAAAGGTTGGGAACCCCTACTCTATGCCTTTCCTCTCCATGTACCTGTCCAACTGACTTTTAAACATCTTTATTGTACCTTACTCAACCACTTGCTCTGACGGTTCACTGCACCCACCGTAACACCCAACACATCAGATCACCAAAGATCGGCATAACTATCGTACCCATCTGTGCTTTCCACCATGTGATCCATTGCCTCTCACACCTCAAGAAGTCGTCGCGTCAATGTTCATGTGGAACGTTGTGAGACACTGCCTCCACCACCCCCTCACACAGTCTGCTCTCCAGATTCCAACCCTCTCCCCCCCCCCAACCCAAACCCAGTGAAAATGTTCTTTGTCTAATCCTCCTGTTTCATGGCTCAAATGCACACTGTCCAGTTTTGGACACGTCTGCCATCGGCTTTCTCCGCTCATGTGTACCTCTTCAGTCTTCACTGTCCCCTGGTGGTTGGGTCATTAAGATACAGCAAGGAACTGTGAGGGGATTGCTGGATGGTGTGGCTTGAAGGGCTGATTCCGCCATGAATCACAATAAATATAAATAAAGAATTTTCAGGATCAGATGTTGCTAACAAGGACAGCCCTTACTGCCCTTGAGAAGGAGACGATTTCTTTGAACTACTGTACCCATTTGATGGGTTTAAATTCCAGGTTATCCCCAGGGCATGCATTTAAAGCCAGTGGCGGTAATTTCAAAGGAGTCGAGGGGGTGATTTTTTTTTACGCATGAATGGTAGGTGCCAGGAATGGGTGGTGGTAGAGGCAGATCCATCGGGGACTTTTAAGAGATGCTTAAATAGGCAGATAAATGTGAGGATGTGGAGGCATTGGAAAGGCTGCAGAAGAGGTTTAGCAGAACATTGGTGGAACGCAGCAGGCCAGGTAGCATCTATAGGAAGAGGTACAGTCAACGTTTCGGGCCAAGACCCTTCGTCGACTGCACCTCCTCCTATAGACACTACCTGGCCTGCTGCATTCTACCAGCAGTTTGTGTGCGTTGCTTGAATTTCCAGCATCTGCAGATTTCCTCGTGTTAGCAGAACATTGCCTGGATTAGAGGGTATCGCTACAACAAGAGGTTGGACAAACTTGGGTTGTATTCTCCGGAGCAGTGGAGGCTGACGCCAATCTGATAGAGGTTTATAAGATTTTGAGAGGCAGAGATAGAGTAGACAGACAGTATCTTTTTCCCAGGGTTGAAAAGTCCACTACTAGAGAGCACCTTGATGCGTTTAAGGTGAGAGGGTTAATTTCAACAGAGATGTAAGGCGTCAGTTTTTCTGCAGAGAATGATGATAGTTCAGGAACAGTGATTACCCTTCAGCCATCAGGCTCCTGAACCAGTGTGGATAACTTCGCTCACCTTAATTTGGAACTGATTTCACAACCTACAGACTCACTTTCAAGGACTCTACAACTTGTGTTCTTTTGCATAACGGTTGTGTCAGTCTTTGTGTGTCGTTTTTCATTGATTCTATTGTACTTTGTTTTCCTGTGGATGCCCGCAAGATTCGATAGTTAGGGGGACAGATAAGAGGTTCTGTGGAAGAGATCGAGAATCCCAGATGGTCTGTTGCCTCCCTGGTGCCAAGGTCCACGACATCTCGGATCGAGTTCTCAGTATTCTCAAGAGGGAGGGTGAGCAGCTGGATGTCATGGTCCATGTAGGGACCAATGACGTAGGTAGGAGGAGTGAAAAGGTCCTGAAAGGTGAGTTTAGGGAGTTAGGCGCCGAGTTAAAGGACAGGACTTCCAGGATAGCAATCTCAGGATTGCTACCAGTGCCATGTGCAGGCAGGTTTAGAAATAGTAAGATAGCGCAGATCAACACGTGGCAGAAGACATGGTGCAGGAGGGAGGGGTACAGATTTATAGATAATTGGGCAATTTTTCAGGGAAGGTGGGACCTGTTCCGGTGGGACGTTTTACATCTGAACTGGAGGGGGACAAATATTCTTGCAGGTAGGTTTGCTAGAGAGGCTCTGGTGGATTTAACTAGATACAAGGGGGGAGGGGAAACAGAGTGTAGGAACAGATGTAGGGAAGAAGGAAGATAAAGAAAATAGTAAAGTTGTTTGCACCGTTAGTGATAAACAGAGAGTAAGAGGTGGAAAATTTCTTCAATGCATTTACTTTAACGCTAGGACCATTATAAGAAAGGTGGATGAGCTTGCGACATGGATTGATACCTGGAAGAATGATGTGCTAGCTATTAGTGAAACATGGTTACAGGAGGGGTGTGATTGGCAACTAAATATTCCTGGATTTAATTGCTTCAGGTGCGATAGAATCAGAGGGACAAGAGGGGGAGGTGTTGCATTGCTTGTCAGAGAAAATATTACAGTGGTGCTCTGGAAGGATAGATTAGAGGGCTCGTCTAGGGGGGCTTTTTGGGTGGAATTGAGGAATGGGAAAGGTGTAGTAACACGTATGGGGGTGTATTATAGACCACCAAGTGGGGAGCGAGAATTGGAGGACCAAATTTGTAAGGAGATAGCAGATATTTGTAGTAAGCACAAAGTTGTGATTGTGGGAGATTTTAATCTTCCACACATAGACTTGGAAGCCCATTCTGTAAAAGGGCTGGATGGTTTGGAGTTTGTAAAATGTGTGCAGGATAGTTTTTTGCAGCAATACATAGAGGTACCAAGTAGAGAAGGGGCAGTGTTGGATCTCCTGTTAGGGAATGAGATAGCGCAGGTGACAGAGGTATGTGTTGGGGAGGATTTCAGGTCCAGTGATCACAATGCCATTAGTTTCAATATAATTATGGAGAAAGATAGGTCTGGACTCAGGGTTGAGATTTTTGATTGGAGAAAGGCTAACATTGAGGAGATGCGAAAGGATTTAGAAGGAGTGTATTGGGACAATTTGTTTTATGGGAAGAATGTAATAGAGAAATGAAGGTCATTTAAAGGTGAAATTTTGAGGGTGCAGAATCCTTATGTTCCTGTAGGTTGAAAGGAAAGGTTAAAAGTTTGAGAGAGCCATGGTTTTCAAGGGATATAGGAAACTTGGTTCGGAAAAAGAGAGAGATCTACAATAAATATAGGCAGCATGGAGTAAATGAGGTGCTCGAGGAATGTAAAGAATGTAAAAAGAATCTTAAGAAAAAAATTAGAAAAGCTAAAAGAAGATATGAGGTTGCTTTGGCAAGTAAGGTGAAAATAAATCCCAAGGGCTTCTACAGTTATAGTAATAGCAAAAGGATAGCGAGGGATAAAATAGGTCCCTTAGAGAATCAGAGTGGACTGCTATGTGCGGAGCCAGAAGAGATGGGGGAGATTCTGAACAATTTCTTTTCTTCGGTATTCACTAAGGAGAAAGATATTTAATTGTGTAAGATAGGGGAAACAGGTAGGGAAGTTATGGATACTATGATGATTAAAGAAGAGGAAGTACTGGCCCTTTTAAGCAATATAAAAGTGGATAAGTCTCCGGGTCCTGACAGGATATTCCCTGGGACGTTACAGGAAGTTAGTGTGGAAATAGCAGGGGCTCTGACAGAAATATTTCAAATGTCATTAGAAATGGGAGTGGTGCCGGAGGATTGGCGTATTGCTCATGTTGTTCCATTGTTTAAAAAGGGTTCTAAGAGTTAACCTAGCAATTATCGGCCTGTGAGTTTGACGTCAGTGGTGGGTAAATTCATGGAAAGTATTCTTAGAGATGGTATATATAATTATCTGGATAGACAGGGTCTGATTAGGAACAGTCAACATGGATTTGTGAGTGGAAGGTCATGTTTGACAAATCTTATTGAATTTTTTGAAGAGGTTACTAGGAAAGTTGACGAGGGTAAAGCGGTGGATGTTGTCTATATGGACTTCAGTAAGGCCTTTGACAAGGTTCCACACGGAAGGTTAGTTAGGAAGGTTCAATCGTTAGGTATTAATATTGAAGTAGTAAAATGGATTCAGCAGTGGCTGGATGGGAGATGCCAGAGAATAGTGGTGGATAACTGTTTGTCAGATTGGAGGCCAGTGACTAGTGATGTGCCTCAGGGATCTGTACTGGGTCCATATACATTAATGATCTGGATGATGGGGTGCTAAATTGGATGAGTAAGTATGCAGATAAGATAGGTGGAGTTGTAGATATTGAAGTAGGTTTCCAAAGCTTGCAGAGAGATTTAGGCCAGTTAGAAGAGTGGGCTGAAAGATGGCAGATGAGTTTAATGCTGATAAATGTGAGGTGCTACATTTTGGTAGGACTAATCAAAATAAGACATACATGGTAAATGGTAGGACATTGAAGAATGCAGTAGAACAGAGGGATCTAGGAATAATGGTGCATAGTTCCCTGAAGGTGGAATCTCATGTGGATAGGGAGGTGAAGAAAGCTTTTGGTATGCTGGCCTTTATAAATCAGAGAATTGAGTATAGGAGTTGGGATGTAATGTTGTAATTGTACAAGGCACTGGTGAGGCCAAATTTGGAGCATTGTGTACAACTTTGGTCACCAAATTATAGGAAAGATGTCAACAAAATAGAGAGAGTACAGAGAAGATTTACTGGAATGTTACCTGGGTTTTATCACCTAAGTTACAGAGAAAGGATGAACAAGTTGGGTCTTTATTCTTTGGAGCGTAGAAGGTTGAGGGGGGACTTGATAGAGGTATTTAAAATTATGAGAGGGATAGATAGGGTTGACGTGGATAGGCTTTTTCCATTGAAAGTGAGGGAGATTTAAACAAGAGGACATGAGTTGAGAGTTAAAGGGCAAAAGTTTAGGGGTAACATGAGGGGGAACTTCTTTACTCAGAGAGTGGTAGTTATGTGGAACGAGCTTCCAGCAGAAGTGGTTGAGGCAGGTTCGATGTTGTCGTTTAAGGTTAAATTGGATAGATATATGGACAGGAAAGGAATGGAGGGTTATGGGCTGAGTGCAGGTCGGTGGGAATAGGATAGGGTAAGACTAGAAGGGCCAAGATGGCCTGTTTCCGTGCTGTAATTGTTATATGGTTATATAGTTATAAAACAAATCTCAGAATCGGTTTAATATCACAGGCATAAGTCGTGAAATTTGTTAACTAGGTGGCAGCAGAACATTGCAACACATAATAATAGAGAAAAACTGTGAATTACAGTAAAGATGTATTTGTACTGTATATGAAATAGTTAAATTAAATAAGTAGTGCAACAACAGAAATAAAAAAAGTAGTGAGGTAATGTTCATGGGGTCAATGTCCTTTCAGAAATTGGA
Organism: Mobula hypostoma; assembly: GCF_963921235.1. Classification (NCBI taxonomy): domain Eukaryota; kingdom Metazoa; phylum Chordata; class Chondrichthyes; order Myliobatiformes; family Myliobatidae; genus Mobula; species Mobula hypostoma. Next base: position 4,242,667 of record NC_086109.1, on the reverse strand, counting down.
TGGCAGAGAGGAAGAAGCTGTTCCTGAATCACTGAGTGTGTGCCTTCAGCCTCCTGTACCTCTCTCCTGATGGTAGCAATGAGAACATGGCATGACCTGAGTGATGGGAGTCCTTAATGATGGATGCCACCTTTTTGAGGCATCGCTCCTTGAAGATGTCCTGGATAATACGGATGCCAGTACCCATGATGGAGCTGACTAAGTTTACAACTACTCTGCAGCTTATTCAATAGCTCTCCCCGCCCCCTCCCAGATACCAGACGAGGATGCAGTTAGAATGCTCTCATCTGTAGAAATTTTGTATACGGTGACATATAGGTACTTTGATAATAAATTTACTTTGAACTTGGAAAAGTTCCATTCTGCAATTTAAAGACGAAGATTTATATTTCTTCAGCACTGATACAGCCGTATAAGCTTGTGAAGTGGGTGACAAATGTAGCACACTGTTGTAAAGCAGAGAGATGATGGAGTGTATCGAGTATAAATAAGGAAAAATAGCCACAAGTTTGTTTAATTTGCTGATAATACAGTTTAAGGATGCAGTAACTTTTCATGAAAGCATTTCATTGTCTCTTATTTCTTTCAAAAACACAATATGTTTTTAAGAACATGGAAGAGTACAGCACAGTACAGTTCCTTAGCTCCGCAATGCTGTGCTGACATCTTAACCTACCCTACGATCAAGCTAACCCTTTCCTCCCACATAGCTCTCCATCTTTCTATCATCCATTTGGTGTCGAGAAAGACGAAAAATATTTAGAATTTGGCTTTAAAAACAAAACTTAAGATAAGGGCAGTGACTTTGGCCCAGATGTTGCCTGGGATTTCAGTCAGCCAAGATCAAGGCACCCTTGAAACTGTGACCCTGAAGATACTGTGGCAGCTTCGAAAGGGAACAAATGAGTAATACAAAAGGTATGCATCTTGTATCAGCTGATAACAATACAGACTAAATTCATCGGTCCAAATTAAATAAATGAAAGCGCATTTAGCTCAGCCACTGCCAACTTCTAATCTGTTGTTGTGTGATCTTAACTGAAACTGCCACGATATTAACTGGCTGCTGCAAGTGAACTTCCACAAACTAGCTTTTGACTATTCTGTGACCAGAGACCCATTTAGCTTCTCAGATCTGTACAAGATGAATTGGTAATTTGTGTCAGGGAAGTGGTGGGCAGTGAACTCTACATCTCACTCACTGCTTACGTGTCGTCTTCCAGCTGACCCCTTTGCTCAGTGGTTTCTTCGGAATCCTTAAGCACATTATCAAAATCTTCCGGCTGTCATGCTGTGCTATTGACAGAAACAGAGTGGCGAAGATTTTACATCCTTATTCCTTTATCAGTCGAGGCAACTAGAATCGGACTCGTAAGCACAAGAGATTCCGCAGATGCTGGAATCAGCATCAGACTTATTATCACTGTTTTAAGAGGTAAAATGTGTTATTTTCATGCCTTGCTTTCTGGTTTACTATTGTCACATTGTGAAAAGGATGTTTCCTGTGGTGGGGAGTCTAAGATCAGAGGGTACAGCCTCAGAATAGAGGGACTTCCATTTAGAATGGAGGTGTGGAGGAACTTCTTCAGCCAGAGAGTGGTGAATCTGTGGAACTCGTTGCCACAGGCGGCCGTGGAAGCCAAGTTATTGAGTATATTTAAGGCAGAGGTTGATAGATTCTTGACTGGTCAGGGTATGAAGGGACAGGGGGAGAAGGCAGGAGACTGGGGCTGAGAGTGAAAATCGATCAGCCATGATGGAGTGATGGAGCAGAGTCAATGGGCCGAATGGCCTAATTCTGCTCGTGTGTCTTACAGGCTTATTAACCAAATATACAGTCAAAAGCTTGACTTGCATACTGTTCATACAGATCAGATTGTTACTTGGTTCATTGAGGTCATCTTCATCGTTGCGTGCGTGTCATATGACATGGGCAATCATGGTCTCATGAACATGATTGTTTTTGGCAAACTTTCCTACAGAAGTGGTTTGCCATTGCTGCCTTCTGGGCAGTGTCTTTACAAGATGGGTGAGCCCAGCCATTATCAATATTCTTCAGAGATTGTCTGCCTGGCGTCAGTGGTCACATAACCAGGACTTACCAGCTGCTCATATGACCATCCACCACCTGATCCTGTGGCTTCACATGACCCTGATTGGGGGCTAAGCAGGTCCTACACCTTGCCCAAGGGTGACCTGCAGGCTAGTGGAGGGAAGGAGCACCTTACAGCTCCTTTGGTAGAGACGTATCTCCACCTCGCCACGTATTGAGGAAGAATAAGGTGAAACAATAACAGAATGCAGAATGAAGTGTAACAACGACAGAGGATGTGCAGCATAGGTAGACAATAAGATGTAAGATCACAATGAAGTAGATTGTGAGGTCAATAGTCTGACTTATTGTGCTAGGCAACGATTCAATGGTCTCAAAGCAATGGGGAAAGGGCTGACCTTGAGCCAGCTGGTACATGCTTCAGGCTTTTTTTATCTGCTGCTCGATGGGAGAGTGAGGAGAGAGAACGTCTGGGATGGGTGGGGTCTTTGGTTACACTGGCTGCTTTACTGAGGCAGTGAGAGTGCAGACTCACAGCACACTGGAAGAACTCAGCAGGTTGGGCAGCAATGAATGCTTGTAGGTAGGTTTCTTCAAATCCTTCCCCCTCCTTCTTTCTTCAGTCCTGATGAAGGGTTCGGGCACGAAACGTCGACTCATCGTTTCCACGGATGCTGCCCGACCTGCTGAGTTCCTCCAGCGTGCTGTGACTGTTGCTTTGATCCCAGCATCTGCAGATTATTTTGTGTTTAGAGAGTGCAGACAGAGTCCATGGAGGGGAGGCTGGTTTCCGTGATCTGTTGTGCAGTGTCCATAACTCTCGGCAGTTTCCTGCAGTCACAAGCAGAGCCGTCGCTGTGCCAAGCCATTTTATTTATTTACTTACTTACTTAGAGCAGGGGTTCACAAATTTTTCTACACCATGGACCTCTACCATTAACTGCGGACCCCAGGGTGGGAACCCCTGACTTCGAGATACTGCGCAGTAAGAGGCCCTTCTGGTCCAATGAGACCATGTCACCCAAATGTACCCACGTGATCAATTAACCTACCAAGTGTTATGCCTTAGGAATGTGGGAGGAAACCAGAGCACCAGGAGGAAACCCACATGGTCACGGGAAGAACATACAGACAGGGGTGTGAATTGAACCCCGGTCGCTGGCACTGTAAAGAGTTATGGGTACCACTACGATACCATCCAGACAGAAGGCTTTATATGTTGGATCGATAAAAATTGGTGAGGTTCCACGGGGACATGCAAAGTTCCTTTAGCCTTTTGAAGCAGTAGAGGCGTTGCTGGGAAGCAGTCATTTTCATGTCGAAAATGACAGTGAAAATAAACCCTGATTCTGATTCTAGCCGCCTAATTTGAGAGTGAAGAGCAATCAAGAATCCGATGGAGCACCTTGGCCGCAGTCTTGGGCAATCGTCAATGTCCAGAAACCTGTCCAGCTCCACTTTCAGTCTTTACTCCGTGTCCAACAGCCACCGGGCCTTGTTGGGGTCACCTCTTCTCCTGGTTTAAAGGAGGCCTGAGGGCAGAGGGAGGAAGGCCAGGACATTTGGTGCCATGGTCTGAGTAGACAGGGCCTCGGTTCACTGAGACTTTAAGGATCAACTTTGTCCACCGTACATATTTACATATATGGGACGGCACAGTAGCGTCTGCTTAGCACAAGGTGTATAAATCCCTTGGACCTGATGAGTCAAGGGAAGTATAAATCAGTGAGTCTAACATCAGTGGTATTGGAGGGACAGGATGAATCTTCATTTGCGAAGACAGATATTGATCAGAGCACGTACCACCAGGTTCAGGGACAGCCTCTACTCCACTGTTATAAGACTACTGAATGATTCCTTAGTATGATAAGGCAGCACGGTAGTGTAGTGGTGAGCACAACGCAATACAGAACAGTCAGCCTGGATTCAAATCTCACTGCTCTCTGTAAGGAGCTTGTAAGTTACATAGAAACATAGAAAACCTACAGCACAATACAGGCCCTTCTGCCCACAAAGCTGTGCCGAACATGTCCTTACCTTAGAAATTACCTACGGTTACCCATAGCCCTCTATTTTTCTGAGCTCCATGTACCGGTCTTGGAGTCTCTTAAAAGACCTTATCGTATCCGCCTCCACCACAATGGTCTTCATCAATCGTGGGATTGAGTTTAGGAGCCGAGAGGTAACGTTGCAGCTATATAGGACCCTGGTGAGACCACACTTGGAGTACCGTGCTCAGTTCTGGGGTGAACTCGGCCTTTTTTCCTTGGAGCGACGGAGTATGAGAGGTGACCTGATAGAGGTGTATAAAATGATGAGAGGCATTGATCGTGTGGATAGTCAGAGGCTGTTTCCCAGGGCTGGAATGGCTAGCACGAGAGGGCACAGTTTTAAGGTGCTTGGAAGTAGGTACAGAGGAGATGGCAGTTGTAAGTTTTTTTTATGCAGAGAGCGGTGAGTGAGTGGAATGGGCTGCCAGTGATGGTAGGTTCTCCCCATGACTGTGAGGGTTTCCTCCAGGTGCTCCAGTTTCCTCCCACAGTCCAAAGACATACCTGTAATTAGGTTAATTGGTCATTGTAAATTGTCCTGTGATTAGGCTAGGGTTAAATCAAGGATTGCTGAGCGGCGTGGTTAGAAAAGCCAGCAGGCTGTATCACAATAACTAAATAAATATTAGAAATTTGCCGTGGTGTGTTGGTTAGGGTGCAACATGCAACAAAGAACAACCACATTCAACGATTATAAAGAATCATATAGAATAAAGTTAGATGTTAAAGTGCGATGTGGAATAATATGGGCATAAATGCCAACATGTATTTACAATGGAAACAACATTATAAAAAGTGGCTTAAGGTGTTTACACTGCAGTTACTGAGGGGGTGGAGGAGGGCTAATTAAAATGGTTGATCAGAATAACTGCCTGGAGGAAGAGACTTTAAGATGGCGTGAAGTTTTTAGTTTTAATAGCATGATAGTGCTTTGCGGAAGGGAGGTTTTGGAAAAGGCAGTTTGCCGGGTGGTAGAGTCGACATCGAGTTTTCCTGACAAGTGAGATTTGACCTGGACACATAGTAGTCCTGCCACTGACCTTTTCTACGGACCTGATGGCTCACTATAGTGAAAGGACGCTGCTCCAAACCAGACAGTAATGGCTGATGTAAGGATTCTCTCTGTGATGGCAGTGCAGAATTCCATCAGTTGTTTTGGGGAAGATGGATGATGGAATTTCCCAAATGCAACAATGGAGACATTTCTGTCTGTCAGCAGCTGCCTAAATCTCTGCCGTCTCTGGGGTGGGGGTGTGACCAGACCCCCGGCAGAGGCAGCAACACCCAATGGATTTCTGCTCTTGGCCACATGCCGGTTACTTTCCCCGCAGCCACTTCTGCTCTATAATTCAGGAGGAGTGGTTGCGTGCGAGTTAACACATGGGTTGCTATGGAAGCAGTACAGTAATTATTGATGCATCACTCCACTGCACCCCAGCTATCTAGCAAGCAAGCCTCAGACAGCCTGTGGTGAGCACTGGGGAAGACAGCCACCAAGCGGTCACACTCAAAGCCCCCCTAATGCCACGGTGGGACTGAGCCAGTGGTGGGCTGAGGGAGGATGGGATCAGCACCAGCAAAAGGTGGACACACAGTGGGCCACACGGGAGATAAAGGCAGGGTGGCCTCCCTCTCCCCACTGAGGGGCCACAGCTCTCCTTGATTATTGGCCCGAGGCAGGAAGTCAACCCTGGGTGATAGATACCCTGTGGGGAGGATTGGTATCGGTTGGTAATCTGTTGGTCATTGGTTGGTTAGTATTTGTTCTCAGTTGGTCATTCACTAGTTGGTTATTGGTTGGTCACCAGATAACTAGTTGGTCACCAGTTAGTCATCTGTTTACTAGGTTGTCACTGACTTGCTAGTGGTTGGTCTCCAGTTAATAATCCGTTGGTCACTGTTTGGTCACCAGTTAGTCATCCGTTGGCTACTAGTTGGTCATCGATTTGTTACTGGTTGTCACCAGTTGATCATCAGTTGTCACTATTTAGTTACTGGGTGATCATCAGTTAGTCATCGGATGGTCATCGATACTCGCTGGTGTACGGGGCAGGTTGTGGGAGGCAGGGACACTAGCCTGTATCAGATTGAGTACTCAGGGACAGTCTCACCAGGACAGGGGAAAACTGAGGGAGAACACCACGGGGCCATGTTGGTGCAGGGACGTGTGGTCGCTGACCGAGGGGCGGGAGCCATATTGGTGCAGGAACGTGTAGTCGCTGTCCGAGGGGCAGGAGACATGTTGGTGCAGGAACGTGTAGTCGCTGACCGAGGGGCAGGAGACATGTTGGTGCAGGAACGTGTAGTCGCTGACCGAGGGGCGGGAGACATGTTGGTGCAGGAACGTGTAGTCGCTGTCCGAGGGGCAGGAGACATGTTGGTGCAGGAACATGTGGTCGCTGACCGAGGGGCAGGAGACATGTTGGTGCAGGAATGTGTGATCGCTGACCGAAGGGCGGGAGACATGTTGGTGCAGGAACGTGTAGTCGCTGTCCGAGGGGTGTGAGTCATGTTGGTGCAGGGACATGGGATCAGTGAACATGTCAGTTGAGGGATATGGGCATGGGACACGTGTTGGTGTAGGGAGCACCAACCCACTGACCCATGCATACCATTCCTTTTGCACCAAGACACAGAGATCCCCCCACACCATCACTACTCCCCACCTTGCGCCCGACACACTGACCCCTCCAATAGCCCTGCCCACCCTGCGGGAGTCTGGTATAGCTGCCACCAAAGGAAGGTTGTGGAGAGCACTCCTGGCTGAACCTGGGAGTGCGTGGAGGAGAGGAAAGGTGGAGGGTGGTTTGGCGTCTGACCTCCCTACAATAGTCTAATAATGTCACACGGACACCACCACCCCTCCCCACTTGCTGGTTCTGTACTTGGGCACTGATTATCTTCCAGTTCCATGGACTGGCAAGAAATGAGGGCTTCCTCGTCAGGTGGTAAACTAGCAAGATCAGTGTGTGAGGAGGGAGGAAGGTGGGAGTGATAGAGACGCCAGACCCTGTAAACTCTTCCGCCCATCTCCTGCTCTGCACCAGGCCCATCTGTAAGAGTGGACAGGGTTACAGCCGGGCAGCGGCGAGTGTCTCTGGTTCCGCACAGCACAGAATGCAGGTACGCACTGGGCACTGGTGCATTGTGATGTCAAAACTGCAGCACCGTCCCAACGCATTTACTGCATGCTCAGTATTTTCTGTTGGCTGCACCCTCATAATATTTAAACTCACATAGATGTCCAAATAGAAACACACCCTAAATCTCTGCCATGATGCGAGCCGGCAGCTTCACTTGTTTTGGGTGTCGTACGGCAGGGAAAGGCAGCTTATATACTCCCAATCTCAGACACCATCAGTGCTGAGAAGCGTCTCGGCCCGAAACGTCGACTGTTGACTCATTTCCACAGATGCTGCCTGACCTGCTGAGTTCCTCCAGCGTTTTATGTGTGCTGCAGAGAATAAAAATGCTGAACTGAAAATAAATACTGAGCTATCCACAAATGAGGCATAACCAGGTTCCAAGTCAATTCTATCTAGTCACATTATATTTGTAAACACACGCAAAATGCTGGAGGAACTCAGCAGGTCAGGCAGCATCTGTTGAGATGAATAATGACTTGATGTTTCAGGTCAAGATCCATCATCAAGTTTTATGAAGAGTCCCGATGAAGGGTCTCAGCCCAAAATGACAACTGTTTATTTAGTTCCATAGATGCTGCCTGACCTGCTGAGTTCCTCCAGCATATTGTGTGTATTGCTCTGGATTTCCAGCATCTCTTGTGTCTACACACTCAGCTTAGAATATTAAGGGATTTCTAACATTAAGTAAACTTAAAAAAAAAATGAGAGAGTGTGTTTTCTTTAGATAAATCTACTGAAATGGTTAAGGAAGCTGGAGACGTATGAAACAGGGAATGTAAATCTCCTCTCATTCAATCCGTGACAGATTTAAAGATTGCGGTCAGAATGTTCAGAGATTTAAAAAAGAGAAAATCATGTGACACATTCAGAAAGCTTTGATTTCTAGCTCTGTGTTACTGAACAGTGCAGTGTAAATACACGAGACACGTGAATAAGACATGCTTCCTGTCCAGACTGCCCACGCTAATTTAACCAGGTAATTTGGCCACCCAGCCAATGACGGAAAAGCTGAAACACCTGAGCCAATAGCTCAGCAGATAATAACTGGCTCAGCCAATCAGTTCAGGACCTGAGCACACAGCCAGCCTGTCAGCCAGTCACAGGAGAGCTTGTGCAGAGAGCCCAGCCACAGCCAATGGAAGCAGGAGCTGGCTATGTACATGATGACGCAGTGCAGTAAGACAGTCTATCACAAGTGAGCTGGCTTCGTGCCAAGGCTGAGACGCAGAGAGAACAAGGTAAACAACTTTCCAACGCCAGGCTTGGTGACATTTACTCTTGTGGTGTACTGAGAGAGCAGGGCTGCCCGGGCTGTAATAAACCTCCACGCGGGCCAGGACCAGCACTAGCCAATGCGCTCTGGCGCACTGTTGCGCAGTGCAGCAGTGACGGTCACTACGCTCTCGTTTTCCAGCAGGTACTGGAGCAGCAGATCTCAACAATCCCCTCTTTAAAAATAAAACAATTTTGATTAAAGAGAAATCATACCAGAAAGTCAGATCCGGGAGAGGTTCCATGGGAAGCTGTATACGATGGGCTGCATGGGACCGGGGTGTGCTGTTGCGTTGGGGCCACAGTCGTCCGCAGCTCGATGACTCAGGGCTCGGCTGTAGCTGCCCGACCCCTCCTTCCTTCGCGCAGCCTCTGCTCCTCTGCCCGAATCGCCTCGCCTCGAATATTCCAGAAACCATTCACATTAACTCTTTCAGCCTACTCCACTTTTCCTCGCCTCTGACACAAATGAGAGAGATTCACTGGTGTGCTGCCTTACATAATCACTGCAGACACCGACAGTCTTGCTCCTCATTCGGAAACACAGATCCGCTCTCACCGCTGCTTTCTCCCCAGTCTCCGGCGTAAACACTACCCTTTGCTGGGTTTTTCTGTCTATTTGTGTCTCTGCCTATACCCTCCTGATGCAGTGGTGCTGACTCGTACAGACCTATCGGCTGAGCTCTGTGACGCAGCAAGAATTTCTCTTGGCTGCTCCTTGTGTCAAACTGTGGAACTTCAGTTTTATCAACTCCTACCAGTTGGCAGCAGACTCCGGTTACTAGAATGCCAGCACAGTTTCTCTGCGCATCGCTCTTTCTGCCCTTGCGAGATATCCACCCTAAGCAGTTTCCAAAACAATACCGCAATACACCATTAACCCTTCATATGCTGACCTTCCAACTTCAGCAGGAAACGCTGATAATCGCAAACAACTTTTCAGAATACATTTTGGTTCCTTGCCCATTTCAAAAATAGTTTTCATGCGTTAGTATCTGGATGACGAGGAAAGAGAACGTTCAGCACAAACAAACAGTTTCACGAATAAAGAATCCCACCTCGCGTCCAGAATCTGTGGAGAGGCTCTCCTGGGTGACGTGACCACTCACCCACATCCTCTCTTGAAACTGTTTATCTGCAACACGAACCACCTTGGTCTAGCTTCGGACTTTATTCCCTGGGGCAAAGGAGATTGAGGGGAGATTTGATGGAGGCATACAAAATCATGAAGGTTATAGAGAGGGTAAATGCAAGCTGGCTTTTCCCAGTGAGGTTGGGCAAGACTAGAACTAGAGGTCATAGGTTAAGGGTGAAAGATGAAATATTCAGGGGGAACCTGGGTGAAGGAGTGGGAAACAGCTTCACTCAGAGGGTGGTAGGAGTGTGCAATGAGCTGCTAGAGGTTATGGCGGATGTGGGTTCAATTTCAATATTTAAGAGAAGTTTGGATAAGTACATGAATGGGAGGGATATGGAGGGCTATGGTCCCTATATGGGTCGATGTGACTGGGCAGAATAACACTTCAGCACACTAGAAGGGCTGTAGTGTCTATGACTCAACTTACTTTTCTTACGCATTAATAGCCCTGTTGATCCAAAATCAGAATAACTACATAAATTGAAACACACAAATTTTTTACTGATGTCTCTGGAGATGAACATATCGACAATGCTGTGTACATTTTCTCCTTGGTCCTTTAACGAAACTTCCTACACTTGACAGAGTGGACTACACAATGGATGATTTCACAAGGTGAAACACCTCCTCCTTCAACATCACTCAGGACCCCAAACAGTCCATCCAGGTGAGCCGACACTTCACCTGCGAGTCTGGTCAGGTTCGTTGACCGTATCCAGTGCTCCAGGTGTGGCCTCCTCTACATCGGTGAGATCCGACATAGATGAAGGAACAGCTTCATCGAGCAGCTTTGCAACATCTCCTGTAAATGGTGTTGGATTCTGATGTTTCTAATCCAAGATTCTTTCGGAAGTCAAGAAAGAGGCGCAAAACCTGTTGCCCCATGACCGTTTTATTTAGCGTTGATAGAACAAAGGAAAAGTGAAATGAACAGTAATAAAGATCTGCCAAACAAAGAAAAAGACAAAGGAACTAAGATGGTGCCCAGCATAGAGCAGCTATTTTTATACCCATAGATAAGAAAAAGTCCATTCAAATTTGCAGATAAGTGTTAACCAATGAGAAAACAGTTATTCAATCAATGCCCTACTGAGAGAAGCTTCCAGAATTATACCAGTATACCCAATATAACCAGTAAGGGGCATATTAAACTATTATATGCATATAAGAATTACCTAAATACAAGCAGATAATTAAATGTTAAACTGCAAAGAAAATATCAATTAAACAGTCTAATCTAAGAATTAAACATTCAGATCCACCAGGTGGGATTTCCCAGTGACCATCCACTTCAATTCAACTTCCCATTCCCACTCCAAGTCATTTTATTTATTTAGAGATATGGAGCAGAACAGGCCTCCCCCACCCCCACCCCCCACGGCCCAATGAGCTGAGCCCAGCACGCCACCTATTTAACCCTAGCCTAGTCACAAGACAACTTGCAATGACCAGTTGTATCGTTGGACTAAGGGAAGAAGCCAGAGCACCCAAAGGAAAGCCATGGGGAGAATATACAAACCCCTTACTGATGAGCTGGAACTATACGCCAAGCTCCAATGCTCCAAGCTGCAATAGTGCCATGTAACATGTCGGTCTATGGCCTCCTCTACTGGCATGATGAGGCTACACTCACAGAGGAGGAGCAACACCTCATATTCCATCTGGGTAGCCTCCATCCTGACGGCACGAACACCAACTTCTCTAACTTATGGTAATTTCTCCACCCTCCTCCTTCTCCCCTTTTCCATTCCCCATTCCTGTTCTCCTCTCACCCCTTCTCTTCTCCGCAACATTCCCCTCTGGTGCCCCATCCTCTTTCCCTTTCTTCCATTGTCCACTGCCTTCTCCTCCAGCATTTCATGTGTGTTACTTATATTGCAGGAACTTCTCTTTTACAGCGTAACACACACACAAAATTCCAGATGAACTCAGCAGGTCAGGCAGCATCTATGGAGAGGAATACACAGTTGACATTTCAGCTGGAGACCCTTCATCTCCCTCCATTTCCCCCTTGCAAGGAAGGGGGAAGAAGCTAGAAGCTCATTTGCAGTGTGCAGTAGATAACGAGGCTCTCCATTTCATCGACAGGAGAGCCAACGGTGAGTTCCACATCTTTTAGTTAAACTTTCACGCACACCTGCAGCACCTGTGAATTATTCCACCAGAAAGAATGAACACTGGGTGGAGTTAGTGCAAGCTACAGAACTAACTCGGACAGAGGTCATCACGATTTGGTTGCTCAAAAGTGCACTCAACTGTGGCAGATCTGTTGAGATTGTTAAGTAGTCTGTCCAAGGTTACTGCAGGTGCTTCCAACCATACCTGAAAATACAGACGCTATAACTTCATTCTTTCAAAACACCTTAAACACATCCATCTAATGGGACATTTCTGCTCATGGGAGCCTGCACAACGGGCCGTGATGGGGCTCCAATGCACAGGATCGCAGATGGTTGTTCAGTATTCTGGACTCGGCCAGCACCATCGTGAGCACAACCCTTCCTGCCATCAAGGACATCTTCAAAAGGGTTCCTCAAGAATGTGTCATCCATCACTGCGGACCCTCACCATCCAGGACATGCCCTCCTCTCAGTACTACCCTCAATGAGGAGGTACAGGAGCCTGAAGACACACACTCAATGAATCACGAAGCGCACACAAAATGCTGGAGGAACTCAGCAGGCCAGGCAGCATCTATGGAAAAGAGTACAGTCGCTGTTTCGGGCCGAGACCTTTCAGCAGGACTGGAGAAAAAAAAAAGACGAGGAGTAGAGTTAAAAGGTGGGGGGGGGGGGGAGGGAGGAACACAAGATGATAGGTGGAACCGGGAGGGGGAGGGGTGAAGTAAAGAGCTGGAAAGTCGATTGGTGAAAGAGATATAGGGCCGGTGAAGGGGGAGTCTGATAGGAGAGGGCAGAAAAGGCCATGGAAGAAAGAAGGGGTACCAGAGGGAGGCGATGGGCAGGCAAGGAGATAAGGTGAGAGAAGGAAGAAGGGATGGAGACTGGTGAATGAGAGGCGAGGGCCATTACTGGAAGTTCGAGAAATCAATGCTCATGCCATCAGGTTGGAGGTTACCCAGAGGGAATAAAAGGTGTTGCTCCTCCAACTTGAGTGTGGCCTCATTGTGTCCTCTACTGTTGCATTGCAAAAAAGTAGTGAGGCAGTGTTCATGGGTTCAATGTCCATTCCAGAAATGGGTGCTGGAATGGACATCCTTAATGATGGATGCCATCTTTCTGAGGCATCGCTCCTTGAAGATGTTCTCGATGCTGGGGAGGCTGGTGCCCATGATATGATGGAGCTGACTGAGTTCACAGCTTTCTGCAGCTTACCTTTGATCCTGTGCACTGCCCCCCCATAAAGGACAGTGATGCAGCCAGTACAGGGGGCATTGCACAGCATTAAAACTGTGACTTACTGTAATTTATGTATTGCAGCGTAGTGCTGCTGGAAAACTACAAACTTCATGACGTGTCGGAGATAGTAAAGCTGATTCTGATAGCACTGGTGATTGTGAACTGCACAAAGTTCCAGCAGCTCAGGTCCAGCTTACCCATCCTATCATGTACAGTATTAGAATTCCAACCTCATGTACCCCCTCTGCAGGACCAGGCATTCCACCTGTTGTCCACCCTTAAACACAGAATTCATCTGAGTGTGACACAGAACTACTTGAATACAGAGCCACTCTCCCACTTCAATCAAACAACAGCATCAACATAAAGTCACAGTCTGACACAGGTCCAAGTCCTCCTTGTTCCCTCGCTCAGCCTGTAACAGTGAACGCACTTAGCCCAGTCGTCACAGGCAAAGCTCACCCCACTATCGAGCACTGCCACCAGAAAGCAGCATCCATCATCAAGGACCCCTCGCCATCCAGGCCAGGTTCTTCTTGCTGCTGCCTTTGGGAAGGATGTGCAGGAGCTTTAGGTCCCACTCCGCCGGGTTCAGGAAGAGTTCTTACTTTACAAGCATCAGGCTTCAGAACCATTGTGGATAGCTTCACTCACCTCGTCTGAACTGATTCCACACAACCTATGGACTCACTTTCCAGGACTCTACAACTCGTGTTCTCAGTGTTATCTATTTATGAACTCCGCCATGGACCGTCCCCAGCCCGGCTGTGAAAGGAAGGGCGAGCATGGGGTGAGCAACCCCACCCCGTAAAACGCCAGTGTTACAGGAACATTGGTCCTCATCCCTGGGAGAGGAAGGAGCTTCAAAGATTGGTTACACCTGCGGAACACTTGGAAAACTGGCTCAGGGAATCTGGTGAGCTGCTGCTGGTGAAGGGCTAAAGTAAGATGTATTTATTATTATTATTTTTTATTTATACAGTCTGTCTTCCTTTGCACATTGGTTGTTTGTCACTCTTTGTGTGTAGATTTTCATTGATTCTGTCGTATTTCTTCATTCTACTGTGAATCATATAGTGATTTACAGTGACAGTACACAGTATAGTGACATATAAGTACTTCGATAATAAATTTACTTTGAAATTAGTCCTTGCCTAAAAACACAAGCTGGCATTCACTGGAATACTGCAGTTGCGGTGCATTTTGGATGGAAGTTTTATGGCCTCTGTTCATTTATTATGTGCTGTGTTGTATGACGTGGGCGATCATGGTCTTTCCATGACCTTGACTATTCTTGGCAAAATTTTCTAAATAAATGGTTTGCCATTGCCTTCTTCTGGGCAGTGTCTTTACAAGACAGGTGCCCCCAGCCATTATCAATACTCTTCAGAGATTGTCTGCCTGGTGTCAGTGGTCACATAACCAGGACTTGTGATATGCACCGGCTGCTCATACGACCATCCACCACCTGCTCCTGTGGCTTCACGTGACCCTGATCGGGGGCTGAGCAGGTGCTACACCTTGTCCAAGGGTGACCTGCGCTTTACACCTCCTTTGGTAGAGATGTATCTCCACACCACCACGCATTTATAGCCTTTGAAAAGTTTAAAGTAGGTAAAGGGATATGATTGCATGGAAGAAACTCACTCAACATAGAGCAAGAAGCTAAGGTCGGAAAACAGGCAATTATGATCAAGTTCATTATGAAACCTAAGGTGAGCAAATCTAATGTAGATGGGCAAAATGTGGTGTGAACTTGATTGGTCAAGGGGCCAAAAATGCTTCAGAAAAGCTACATCTGGTCTTTCACCTTCAACCTCACTTCCACTCAGAGCCTTAAACAGTCCTTCCGGGTGTGGCAGCACTTCACCTGCAAATCTGTTGGGGTCGTCTATTGTATCCGGTGTTCCCACTACGGCCTCCTCTACATTGGTGAGATCCGACATCTATTTGGACGATTGCTTCTTTGAACGCCTCTGCTCCATCCACCAAAAGCAGAATTTCCCAGTGGTAAACCATTTTAATTCCCATCCCTATTCCTGTTCCAACACGTCGATACACAGCCTCCTCTTCTGCCATGATGAAGCCATTCTCAGGTTGGAGGAGGAACACTTCATACTTTGGCTGGGTAGCCTCCAACCTGATGGCATGAACATCAATTTCTCCAATATCCAGTCATTTTTACTTTCTTTTCTCCTCCCCTTCCCTCTTCTCCCCTCTGGCCTCTTCCACTCACGTGTCTATCACCTCCCCCTGTTATCCCTCCTCCTTCCCTTTCTCCTATGGTCCACTCTCCTCTCCTGTCAGATTCCTTCTTCTCCAACCCTTTACCTTTCCCACCCACCTGGCTTCACCTATCACCTTCCAGCTAGTCTCCCTGCCCCACCTCACCTTTTTATTCCATTGCCTTCCCCCTTCCTTTCCAGTCCTGATGAAGGGTCTTGGCCCAAAGTGTTGATTGTTTATTCATTTCCATGTTTTCTGTCTGACTTGCTGAGTTCCTCCAGCATTTTGTGTGTGCTGCATTGATTGAAGGTCCTATTTTGGTGCTCCATTGTTCTCAGACTCTCTCTTGTGTACGGGGACAGCTGGGAAAGTCAGTAGTAACAGCCCACAAGGAGGGGTTGAGCTGATCCTTGAATCACGGCAGTCCTTCTGGAGAAGCTGCTCTCACGGTACTGGTGGTGAGGGTGTTCCAAGATCAAGACCAGGGGCTCCCAATCTTCCACGAACCCAGGTTCATGGGAACCCCTGATCTGGACTGAGTCACGACAAAGGAACGGTGAGATGTTTATAGACAGTAGGTACGACTGGGAGGGGCCCCTGCGTATTTTGGTTTATCAATGACACATGTACCGAGAAAAGCTTGCCTTTTATATTGATCATCCAGATCAAACCACCACACAGTGCATTGAGGTAGAACAAGGGAAAGGAGCAACAATAAACAGCAGAATAAAGTGAACAGCTGCAGAGGGAGTGCAGTGCAGGTAAATGATAAAATGCAAGATCGAAACGAGGTAGATTGTGAGGTCAAGCGTCCATTTTATTGTTGGGGGGTCTGTTCAAGAGTCTGCTAACTGCGGGATAGAAGCTGTCCTTGAGCGAGATTTTTTCAGTCGTTTCTACCTTCTGTGCGATGGGAGAGGGGACAAAAAGGAATGGCTGGGGTGGGTGGGGTCTTTGATTACACCGCCTTGCTTGCTGAGCCAGCGAGAAGGAGGGTAGGCTGGCTCCTGTGCTGTGCTGAGTGGCATTTGCAATTCTCTGCAGTTTATCGTGGTCACGTGCAGAGCAGCTGCCATATCAAGCCATGATCCATCCATTCAGAATGCTTTCCATGGTGCATCAATAGAGTTGGGAAGGGTTAATGGGGTAAGTAGTGGCATTCCGGTGGCTGTTAACCTTATCTCTATCGGTGGGTTTGGAGTGGTCTGGTGTGTAACAGCAGTGCATAAAAAATATGAAAGCAATCCTAGAAATCACAACATAATGGCGCACGGATTGATATCGTATGTGTTAACTGGGGGCCGTGCACAATCCTGATTTGATGGAGACAGACGTGAGAAGCACAGAGGAACATTTGGAGAAACTTCTGAAATGCCCGCTTCGCTGCCGCTGCTACTGTGCGATCGAGAATCTTTGGAGGGGAAGGCCCCGAATCCTCGGCTTTGCCTGTTGCCGGGGCCGGGGTCAAAGCGCTCAACAGAGATGGTGCTCGGTGCTGAGTGTCGGAGAGCTGGCCGGAGGCTCGGAGCTTTCGGATGCCTCCAGGATGCTGCATTGGCAAGTTTGCAGCACTGGAAGTTCACCGAGACTTCTTAACGTGCCATGGTCTGTTCTTTATCAAATTATGGTATTGCTTTGCACTGTTGTAAGTATACGTTATAATTATGTGTTTTTTTTCAGTTTTTCAGTCGGTTTGTTATGTGTTTCTGTGATATCACTGGAAAAATATTGTATCATTTCTTAAAGCATGCATTACTAAATGACAATAAAAGAGGACTGCATGTCCTCATAGTCTAAACTAATGTAATAAAAGTAACTGTCATATACAAACTGATTGTACACACAAAAAGTGAGGCTAAGTGACCCGTATCAGTTGGTGGGATAGGTTAATAACCGCTTGGGAAAACGCACTGCTTTTGAGTGTGGCATGGATGCTACATAACCTCCTCCCTGATGGGGGTGTGACGAGCGGAGGGGAGTGTGCTCAGGCATCTTTCTGTAGATATCTCATCAATGGCAGGAAGGTGGTGAAGAGCTGGACAGTTTTAATGACCGATTGTAGATACACGGCATACAGCAGATGGTGCACATTGCAGCCATGGGTTTCTGGTGTAGGGGTGAATGATGGGGTGCTGGGTGTGTGTAGGGGGTGAATGATGGGGTGGTGGGTGTAGGGGGTGAATGATGGTGTGGTGGGTGTAGGGGGTGAATGATGGGGTGCTGGGTGTGTGTAGGGGTTGAATGATGGGTTGGTGGGTGTAGGGGGTGAATGATGGGGTGGTGGGTGTAGGGGTGAATGATGGGGTGCTGGGTGTAGGGGGTGAATGATGGGGTGCTGGGTGTAGGGGTGAATGATGGGGTGCTGGGTGTGTGTAGGGGGTGAATGATGGGGTGGTGGGTGTAGGGGTGAATGATGGGGTGCTGGGTGTAGGGGTGAATGATGGGGTGGTGGGTGTAGGGGTGAATGATGGAGTGGTGGGTATAGGGGTGAATGATGGGGTGGTGGGTGGGTGTAGGGGTGAATGATGGGGTGGTGGGTGTAGGGGGTGAATGATGGGGT
Source organism: Mobula hypostoma (assembly GCF_963921235.1). NCBI lineage: Eukaryota > Metazoa > Chordata > Chondrichthyes > Myliobatiformes > Myliobatidae > Mobula > Mobula hypostoma. The sequence continues at coordinate 4,224,862 of NC_086109.1, read as the reverse complement.
GGTGGGTGGGTGTAGGGGTGAATGATGGTGTGGTGGGTGGGTGTAGGGAGTGAATGATGGGGTGGTGGGTGGGTGTAGGGGGTAAATGATGGGCTGGTGGGTGTAGGGGGTGAATTATGGGGTGGTGGGTGGGTGTAGGGGGTGAATGATGGGGTGGTGGGTGGGTGTAGGGGGTGAATGATGGGCTGGTGGGTGTAGGGGGGTGAATGATGGAGTGGTGGGTGTAGGGGGTGAATGATGGGGTGGTGGGTGTAGGGGGGTGAATGATGGGGTGGTGGGTGTGTGTAGGGGGTGAATGATGGAGTGGTGGGTGTAGGGGGTGAATGATGGGGTGGTGGGTGTAGAGGGTGAATGATGGGGTGGTGGGTGTCGGGGGTGAATGATGGGGTGGTGTGTGTTGGGGTTAATGATGGGCTGGTGGGTGTAGGGGGTGAATGATGGGGTGGTGGGTGTAGGGGGTGAATGATGGGGTGGTGGTTGTCGGGGGTGAATGATGGGCTGGTGGGTGTCGGGGGTGAATGATGGGGTGGTGGGTGTCGGGGTGAATGATGGGGTGGTGGGTGTAGGGGTGAATGATGGGGTGGTGTGTGTTGGGGTGAATGATGGGGTGCTGGGTGTAGTTAAGTGATTGATAGATTAATGGGTGATATGGCAGGAAACTTGCATTCTGGTTTGATGTTGAGCTTCTTGAGAACTGCTGAAATTTTACTCTATCGAGAACTGGAGACCATTGGACTTTGGAGCCGAATTAGTCCATTCAGTGCATCGAGCCTGTTCTGCTGTTCCGCCTTGGCTGATTTATTATCTCATGTGCCTGCCTTCTCACTGTAACCTTTGATACCCCAACTCATCAAGATCGTCAGTACCATCATTTCCACAATCCTGACTGAGAAGTTGCAGAACCTGGGCCTCTGTACCTCCCTCTGCAATTGTATCCTTGACTTCCTAACCGGAAGACCACAGTCTGTGCAGATTGCTGATAACATATCCTCCTCGCTGAAGATCAACACTGGTGCACCTCAGGGGTGTGTGCTTAGCCCACCGCTCTACTCTCTCTATACCCATGACTGTGTGGCTCACCATAGCTCAAATACCATCTATAAATTTGCTGACGATGCAAATATTGTTGGTAGAATCTCAGATGGTGACGAGAGGTCGTACAGGAGTGAGATATGCCAACTAGTGGAGTGGTGCTGCAGCAACAACCTGGCACTCAATGTCAGTAAGACTAAGGAGCTGATTGTGGACTTCAGGAAGGGTAAGACGAAGGAACACATACCAATCCTCATGGAGGGATCTTAAGTGGAGAGAGTGAGCAGCTTCAAGTTCCTGAGTATCAAGATCTCTGAGGATCTAACCTGGTCCTAACATATCGATGTAGTTAAAAAGAAGGCAAGATAGTGGCTATACTTTATTAGGAGTTTGAAGAGATTTGGCATGTCAACAAATACACTCAAAAACTTCTATAGATGTACCGTGGAGAGCATTCTGACAGGCTGCATCACTGTCTGGTATGGAGGGGCTACTGCACAGGACCACGAGAAGCTGCAGAAGGTTGTAAATCTAGTCAGCTCCATCTTGCGCACTAGTCTATAAAGTACCCAGGACATCTTTAGTGAACGGTGTCTCAGAAAGGCAGTGTCCATTATTAAAGATCTCCAGCACCCAGGGCATGCCCTTTTCTCACTGTTACCATCAGGTAGGAGGTACAGAACTACTTCAACTACTGCACAGAGTCTTGTCATCTTCAGAAGTTTTCTGATGACTCTGCCATAGTTGGATGCATCAGCAAGGGAGATGAGGCTGAGTACAGGGCTACGGTAGGAAACTTTGCCACATGGTGTGAGCAGAATTATCTGCAGCTTGATGTGAATAAGACTAAGGAGCTGGTGGTAGACCTGAGGAGAGCTAAGGTTCCGGTGACCCCTGTTTCCATCCAGGGGGTCAGTGTGGACATGGTGGAGGATTACAAATACCTGGGGATACGAATTGACAATAAACTGGACTGGTCAAAGAACACTGAGGCTGTCTACAAGAAGGGTCAGAGCCATCTCTATTTCCTGAGGAGACTGAGGTCCTTTAACATCTGTCGTACAATGCTGAGGATGTTTTATGAGTCTGTGGTGGCCAGTGTTATCATGTTTGCTGGGGCAGCAGGCTGAGGGTAGCAGACACCAACAGAATCAACAAACTCATTCGTAAGGCCAGTGATGTTGTGGGGATGGAACTGGACTCTCTGACGGTGGTGTCTGAAAAGAGGATGTTATCCAAGTTGCATGCCATCTTGGACAATGTCTCCCATCCACTATATAATGGACTGGTTGGGCACAGGAGTACATTCAGCCAGAGACTCATTCCACCGAGATGCAACACAGAGCGTCATAGGAAGTCATTCCTGCCTGTGGCCATCAAACTTTACAACTCCTCCCTTGGAGGGTCAGACACCCTGAGCCAATAGGCTGGTCCTGGACTTATTTCCTGGCATAATTTACATATTACTATTTAATTATTTATGGTGCAACTGTAAGGAAAACCAATTTCCCTTGGGATCAATAAAGTATGACTATGACTATGACAGAAGCCTGAAGGCACACACTCAGCGATTCAAAACAGCTTCTTCCCCTCTGCCGTCCGATTCCTAAATGGACGTTGAACCTTTGGACACTACCTCACTTTTTTTTAATATACAGTATTTCTGTTTTTGCATGTTTTAAAAAAAATTATTCAATATATGTAATTGATTTACTTGTTTATTTATTATTATTACGTTTTATTTTATTTATTAATTTTTTTCCTCCGCTAGATCACGTATTGCATTGAACTGCTGCTGCTAAGTTAACAAATTTCACGTCACATGCCGCTGATAACAAACCTGATTCTGATTCTATGTCAACCTCAGCTTTAAATATACCCAATGACGGCCTCCACAGCCAAATATGGCAATGATTTCCACCAATTCACCACCCTCTGGCTAAAGAAATTCCTCCTCATTTCTGTGCTGAAGAGACATCTTTGTACTCTGTGGCTGTGCCTCTGAAACTCCCTCACTCTTGGAAACATCTTCTCCACATTCACTCTTTCTGGGTCTTCTGATATTTGACAGGTTTCAATGAGATTCCCCCTCATTCTTCATTCTCAAATGCTCCTCATACATTAAACTTTTCATTGCCAGGATCATTCTTGTGAATCTCCTCTGGACCCTCTCCAACTCCAGCACATCCTTGTTTTGAAAGGGGCTCGGCTCAAGACTGCCCACAATGGTCAAAGCGCAGTCTGACCAACGCCTTTTAAGCCACATGATGGAGAGTTCCATCATGCTCATAACTTGTGCCTAGTGGATGATAGAAAGATCTGAGCATTGGGAGAAGAGTCACTCACTACTGGACAGCCAGCATCCAAGCTGCTCTTACAAGACTGCTGAACGGATCCTGACCTGGATCTGGGCCACACCCTCCAAACATCCAGACCTGCACTACCTTACTTTCTATTTTTCTATTTATAATTTATAAATTAAATTATTAATATTTACTAATTTTTACTATTTTAAATAATTATAATATTTAATATTTGTAATCCAGGGAGTGTGAAGCGCAGAATCAAATATCGCTGTGATGATTGTACGTTCTAATACTAACTGTTTGGCAACAATAAAGTATAAAGTAGTTTGGTTTCTGGTTGATGCTGATGGTCCCATGACATTGATGGTGGAGGTCTTGTCCACATTACACACTTTGAGAGTTCCCCGTGTATGAAAAGTGTGCAGGAAAGCATGCATCACAGAATCATGAGGTGTTTTCTGCAACAAGATAGATAGATACTTCATTGATCCTAAAGGAAATTACAGCGACACAGTAGCATTGCAAGTGGACAGATATACAAATATTAGAAGAGAAGTAAGAAAGAATAAAAATAAGTTACATTAAAAATAAGATGTACAAGATTTACAAGTCAAGGATTACAAGATCACTTCCCCGGCTATAGGTTGACCATTATAGAGCCTGATGGCCGAGGGTAAGAATGACCTCATATATCGCTCTTTGGAGCAGCGCAGTCATTTTATCTATCACTAAAAGTGCTCCCCTGTTCAGCCAAGGTGGCATGCAGGGGGTGAGAAACATTGTCCAGAATTACCAGGATTTTCCATAAGGTCCTTTGTTCTACCACGGTCTCTAGTGTGCCCAGTTTGACTCCTATAACAGAGCCAGCCTTTCTAATCAGTTTATTGAGCCTGTTGGTATCACCCGTGTTGATGCCATTGCCCCAGCACACCACCGCATAGAAGATTGTACTGGTGACAACAGACTGGTAGAACATGTGAAGGAGAGGTGCCTCCTTCCCTTCTTGTACACAGCCTCTGTGTTGGTGCTCCACTCAAGTCTGTCATCCATGCGCACCCCCAGGTACTTGTAGGTTCTCACCACATCCATATTCCCAGCATCTATAGTAACAGTATCCTCAAGACCAAGCAACAGAAAGCATGCTTAAGAGGAGCAGTCTCTGGGTTTAGTGGCGCACAGCAAAGGAAGGATGATTTAACAGGTGTGTTTAAAATTCTGAAGAGTCAGGGCAGAGATCAACAGAATCAGGTAAACACAATGACCTGAAACACCAGATACAAGATTAAGTTTGTAGTCTGCACCACTGAATGTGCAGATTTAAGCAAAGATTGGGTTGACCATGGAGAACAGATTAGTGAGGTACTTGACAGGACTGGAAAGAGAAGGGAGGTGTTGAACCAGGCTGCACAGTGTGGGTGGAGAATAAGAATCCCAACACTAAATGATGGGGAAAATGAGCTTATCCTGGCAATTAAAAACTGAATGAATTTTAGCAATAAATTAAAGGACCTTTGGATTTCATGAGTTCAGATGCCTCCTGAACTCAAAAAAAATAATGATTACAAACTCGTGCAAATGCCCAGTTAATGTGTTTGTAACCTTTGCTTTGGTAATGTTAAGCAGTTGTCTGAACAGTGTTGTGGGGTACAGGGTTTAAGATGAGAGGGGAAAGATCTAAATAGGATGTAATGGGGCAATGTCTTGACCCAGAGGGTGATGAGAATCCGGAGATGTGCTTGAGACAAGTACATTCACAACATTTAAAAGGCATTTGGATAAGCGCACAGACATCTGATCTGAGATAGAATCATAGAAAAGTACAGCACAGAAGCAGGCCTTTCAGCCCATCTAGTCCGTGCCAAACTTACTTAAACTGCTTACTCCCATTGACCTGCACCGGGACCATAGCCTCCATACCCCTCCCATCCATGTCTTTTGCCAATCACCTGTCCATCTCTTGGCTCCATCCCTCCCCCTCCTGTCTTCTCCTATCATTTCGGATCTCCCCCTCCCCCTCCCACTTTCAATTTTCTTACTAGCTCTTCCTTCAGTTAGTCCTAACAAAGGGTCTCGGCCCAAAACTTCGACTGTACCTCTTCCTAGAGATGCTGCCTGACCTGCTGCGTTCACCAGCAACTTTTATGCGCGTTGCTTGAAATTCCAGCATCTGCAGATTTCCTTGTGTTTGCGAATCCAAAGTTAGATGAGTTGTGGACATCTGGGCAAGTGCATGGATAGGAAAGGTCCAGAAGGATCTGTCAGACTCAGGCAATAGGGCACCCTGGTCAGCATAGACCAGTAGGACTGAAGGGGCTGTCTCCGTGTTGCGCTACTCCATGACTTTAAGCCAAGATGTGGTGTCAAGCTGCAACCTGGGCTTGGGACCAGGCACCACCTGAGCTCTGGAGCCGGTGGTGAGCCCTGGAGAAAGTGTGGTGCCCACTGCTGCTGGGGTTGGTGTCCAGCTTGTGGGATTCAGCAATAAAAAGCAGTGGATATGGCGCAGTCTATCTCAGGTAAGGCCCTTTCCACCACTAAACACACCTGCACAGAACACTGTCGCAGGAAAGCATCGGGGACCTGTCCCGCCCCACCACCGAGGCCATTCTCTCTTCTCGCTGCTGCCATCAGGAAGAAGATACAGGAGCCTCAGGACTCACACCATCAGATTCAGGAACGGTTATTAACCCCCAACCATCAGGCTCTGGAATCACAGGGGAGAACTTCACTCAACTTCACTTGCCCTGTCACTGAACTGTTCCCATAACCAATGGACTCACTTTCAAGGTCCCTTCATCTCAAGTTCTTAATACTTATTTATTTATTATTATTATTTCTTTCTTTTTGTATTTGCACAGTCTCTGTCCTTTGCACTCTGGGTTGAATGCCCAAGTTGGAGTGGTCTTTCATGGATTCTGTTGTGGTTAATATTCTATTATGGATTTATTGAGTATGTCCACAAGAAAATGAATCTCAGGGTTGTCTGTGGTGACATATTTGTACTTTGAACTTTGAAACTGAGTATAGTAGATGGGCATGTTGAAGCTGTACAAGAAGCTGGTGAGGTCACACTTGTACTGTTTTGGACAGCTTGTAAGTGCTCATCCTTTTTGTTTTTTTTAAACGATTGTAAGACCCTGCTGGGTATGAGGAGCATCGAGTGCTGCAAGTCTACCCCATCAACGAGTTGATCGATAGTGGAGGAGCTGGACTGTGTTGCCACCTGTTGGAGTCTGCGTGCAGTCTAACAAGCTGTGCCAGTGATTGTCTTCGACTATTTTATTCTGCTCATAAGACCATAAGACATAGGAGCAGAACTAGGCCATTTGGCCCATCGAGTCTGCTCGGCCATTCAATCGTGGCTGATCCTTTTTTTCTATCTCCTCCTCAACCCCAGTTCCTGGCCTTCTGCCCATAACCTTTGATGCCATGTCCAATCAAGAACCTATCAATCTCTGCCTTAAATACACCCAACAACCTGACCTCCACAGCTGCATATGGCAAGAAATTCCACAAATTCACCACCCTTTGGCTAAAGGTATTTCTCCGCATCTCTGTTTTGAAAGGGTACCCCTCTATCCTGAGGCTGTGCCCTCTTGTTCTAGACTCTCCCATCATGGGAAACATCCTTTCCACACCTACTCTGTCCAGGCCTTTCAACATTCGAGAGGTTTCAACGAGATCCTCTCTCATCCTTCTGAATTCCAGCAAGTACAGACCCAAAGCCATCAAATGTTCTTCATATGATAACCCTTTCATTCCTGGAATCATCCTTGTGAACCTCCTCTGGACCCTCTCCAATGACAACACATATTTTCTAGGATGAGGGGCCCAAAATTATTCATAATACTCAAGGTGAGGCCTCACCAGTGCCTTATAAAGCCTCAGCATCACATCCTTGCTCTTGTATTCTGGACCTCTTGAAATGAATGCTAACATGGCATTTGCCTTCCTCACCACCGACTCAACCTGCAAGTTAACCTTCAGGGTGTTCTGCACAAGGACTCCCAAGTCCCTCTACATCTCAGATTCCTGGATTTTCTCCCTGTTTAGAAAATAGTCCGCACATTTATTTCTAGTACCAAAGTGCACGACTGTGCATTTTCCAACATTGTATTTCATTTGCCACTTTCTTGCCCATTCTCCTAATCTGTGTAAGTGCTTTGCATCTTACCTGTTTCCTCAACACTACCTGCCCCACCACCAATCTTCGTATCATCTGCAAACTTGGCAACAAAGCCATCTATTCCATCATCTGAATCATTTATATACAGCTTAAAAAGAAGTGGTCCAAACACCGACCCCTGTGGAACACCACTAGTCACTGGCAGCCAACCAGAAAAGAATCCTTCTATTGCCTCTTCCTGTCATGGAATCTGAATCCAGGAATTGATACCTAATCCAGGAATCTGAGATGCAGAGGGACTTGGGAGTCCTTGTGCAGAACACCCTGAAGGTTAACTTGCAGGTTGAGTCGGTGGTGAGGAAGGCAAATGCCATGTTAGCATTCTACCTATCAGCCAGTGCTCTAAACTTTCCTGTAATACTGTGGGCTCTCAACTTGGTAAGCAGCCTCATGTTTCAAAGGTTCCAAAGCTAAATTTAATGTCAGAGAAATGTATAGAATATACATCCTGAAATGCTTTTTCTTCACAACCATCCACAAAAACAGAGGAGTGCCCCAAAGGAAGAATGACAGTTAAATGTTAGAACCCCAAAGTCCCTCCCAGCTCCCCTCCCTCCCATGCGCAAGCGGCAGTGAGCACAATCCCCCTCCCCCCACCGGCAAAGAAAAGCATCAGCACCGTCACCGAGCACTCAAGCGTGAGCAAGGCAACAGGAAAGCCACAGACTTGCAGTACTCCAAAGACCACGCACTCACCCGGTATTCGACATACCACAGGTTCTCTCTCTCCCTAATAAGGGAGAAAGAGATTGCTCCGTTTCACAGCGAGGGGGAGACATAACAAACAACTCGCTAGTTTACGATGCTAAAAATCGATGTTTATGATGTGTGGCACCTTGTCAAAGTTCTTCCGAAAGTCTAGATATACAACATCCACTACATCCCCTTTACCTATCCTACTTATAATCTCCTCAAAGAATTCTAAAAGGTTCGTCAGGCAGGATTTTCCCTGAAGGAAACTATGCTGACTTTGTATTATCTTGTCCTGTGTCACCAAGTATTCCATCACCTCATCCTTAACAACTGACTCCAACATCTTCCCAACCACTAAGGTCAGGCTATCTGGTCTATAATTTCCTTTTTGCTGCCTTCCTCCTTTCTTAAAGAGTGGTGTGACATTTGCAATTTTCCAGTCATCTGGCACCATGCCAGAGTCCAATGATTTTTGAAAGGTCATTTCTAAAGCCATCATAATCTCTAAAGCTACGCCTTTCAGAACCCTAGGGTGCAATTCCTCTGGTCCAGGTCACTTATGTACCTTCAGGGCTTTCAGCCTTTTGAGCACCTTCTCTCTTATAACAGTATCTGCACCCACTTCTCTTCCTTCACACACGACAACATCAGGCTTACTGCTAGTGTCTTCCTCAGTGAAGATGGACTCAAAATACTCATTGAGTTCATCAGCCATCTCCTTGTCCCTCATTATTATTCCTCCTGCCTCATTTTCTAGCAGTCCTATATCCACTCTCATTTCTCTTTTATTTTTAGCATACTTCAAAAAACTTTTACTATCCGCTTTGATATTACTTGTTAGCTTGCTTTCATATTTAATCTTTTCCCTTCTAATGATCTTTTTTAGTTGCTCTCTGTAGGTTTTCAAAAACTTCCTAATCCTCTAGCTTCTCACTAATGATTGCTTTATTGTTTGCCCTTTGTTTTGCTTTTACAATAGCTTTGACTTCCTTTGTCAGCCATGGTTGTACTATTTTACCTTTTGAGTAGTTCTTAGGATAACTCCTCTCTCATACCACTGTAATTTCCCTTACTCCACTGAAATACTGTTATATCAGACTTTACTTTTTCCCTATCAAATTTAAAGTTGAATATAATCATATTGTGATCACTGCCTCCTAAGTGTTCTTTTACCTTAAGCTCCCTAATCGCTTCCGGTTCATTACATAACACCCCAATCCAGTATAGCTGATCCCCTAGTAGGCTCAACTACAAACCACTCTAAAAAGCTATCTCTTGGACATTCAACAAACTCACTCTTTTGAGATCCATTACCAATCTGATTTTCCCAATCGACCTGCATGTTAAAATCTCCCATGGCCACCATAACATTGCCCTTTTGACTCGCCTTTTCTATTTCCTATTGTAATCTGTGGTCCACCTCCCAGCCACTGTTGGGAGGCCTGTATATAACTGCCATCAGGGTCATTTTACCCTTGCAGTTTCTCAACTCAACCCACAAGGATTCAACATCTGCCGATCCTATGTCACATCTTTCTACTGATTTGATACTGTACCAGTACAGCCACACTATCCCCTCTGCCTACCTTCCTATCCCTCTGATAGACCTGTTGGATATGTAGAACACTGCAAGTCCTGTCCACTGGTTTGTTGGCATGACTGATGGCGGAGGCGCTGTGTGGCGTTGGGTGTGGGCCCTTCATGCCGCAGAGTCATTCGTTGGCATGATGTGTATGCTGGGAAGGGGTCTGGCCCCTCCCATTGGTGCTGCCCTCCAGTGTTTGCTCGGTGGATGACTGCGAGCTTGTTCTTGCTGACAACATTATCAATCTACAAGACCTGGGCTAGATTATATACATTTTAGTGTGATTGTATGTTTACTCCATTTTATATGTGTTTTATGGGCCTTGTGCTGTGTGTAACTGTTGAACTGTGTTCTGCACCCTGCTCTTTCATCTGGCTCTATTCCTGGGTATTTATGTAGAATTAGTCAGCTCTATCATGGCTACTAGCCTCCGTGTTATCCAAGACATCTTCAAGGAGCAGTGCCTTAGGATGGCGGCATCCCCACCACCCAGGACAGGCCCTCTTCTCACTGTTACCATCGGAAGGAGGAACAGGAGCCTGAAGACACACAGTCAGTGATTCAGGAACAGCTTCTTCCCCTCTGCCATCAGATTCCTGAATGGACATTGAACCCATGAACACTACCTCACTAATGTGTTTATTTTTGTTATCTTGCACTACCTATTTTAACTCCAATTTAATAGACACACACACACACACACACACATATATACATAAAGTAACAGTTTTTTTCTGTATATTTATTTCTCATGTATTGCATTGTATTGCTGCTGTAAATTTAACAAATTTCACGACATGCCAGTGATATTAAATCTGATTCTGATTCTGGTATGGTTGAACGACAATTAAACTTGAAAGATGTGATTACATTGGAAAGAGTACAGAAAGTTATGGGGGAAGGTTGGCCAGGCTGGGTCTTTATTCATGAGTGGAGGCGGAACACAGGAGGAGCAGGAACAGCTTCCTCCCTTGCTGAACGGTCCATGAACACCAACTCATCATTCCTTTCATTTATTTATTTTATAATTTACAGTAATTACGTGACTGCTCTCTCCTGCTACCAGAAAACGATAAATTTCACATCATACAAGTCAGTGATTCTGAATGAAGGCTGGCTTTTATTGGTGTTTCAAATTAGAACAGGTGTATAATATGAGCAACTACCCCAGGAAGTTGAGTCCAAAGCTAGGGGACATGGCTTTAGGGTGAGAGGAGGACATTTATTTTTAGATTATGAGAACACTCAGTCCTCTTTTATTGTCATTTAGAAATGCATACATGCATTAAGAAATGATAAAATGTTTCTCCAGAGTGATATCACAGAAAACGAGACAGACCAAAGACTAACACTGACAGAACCACGTAATTATAACATATAGTTACAGCAGTGCAAAGCAATACCATAATTTGATAAAGAACAGACCATGGGCACAGTAAAAAAAAGTCTCAAAGTCCCGAGTCGATCGACTCCCGAGTCCCCAGTAGCAGGCAGCAAAAGGGAGAAACTCCCTGCCATAAACCTCCAGGCGCTGTCAACTTGCTGATGCCTTGGAAGCAGCCAACCACAGCTGACACTGAGTCCATCTGCCCAAAAACTCGTGAGTTTCTGACCAGCATCTCCGATACAGCCTCCCGAGCGCCTTCGACCTCTCCCCGGCCGCTGAAACACGCAAAGCAGAGAATTTTGGGGCCTTCAGCTCCGGAGATTCCGGTTACCACACAATAGCAGCGGCAGCGAAGCGGGCATTTCAGAAGTTTTCCAGATGTTCTGCTGTGCTCTCATGTCTGTCTCCATCAAATCAGGATTGTGCACTGTCCCCTACTTGACAGATAACAGATATTCATCACCGAAGTGGCCGCGCGCGCTGCCGTCGCGTCACCATCTTCTTCCCCCTCCCGGGAGGATTTAAAAGGGAAGTGGGGTGCCATGGTAGTGTAGCGGTTAGCGTGACATTATTACAGCTCGAGGTACGCGAGTGTAGGGTTCAGTCTGGCATCCTCTGTAGGCAGGCTTGTACGTTCCTTCCTGTGACCATGGGTTTCCCACCACAGTCCACAGGCAGACCAGTTCGGAGGTCAGTTGGTCACATGTCTTTGCCGGCAAAGTAAGACCATAAGACTGTACGATAGGAGCAGAATCAAGCCATTCGACTCATCCCCACCAGTCTGCCCCACCATTTCGTCATGGCCAATCCATTTCCCTCTCAATCCCATTCCACTGCCTTCTCTCCATAACCTCTCACGCCCAGCTACAATAGGGATATTATACAAATTTGGATACAATAGGGTCTTTTAAGACCTTCTTAGATAGGGACATGGAGCTTAGAAAAATAGAGGGCTCTGCGCTAGGGAAATTCTAGGCAGTTTCTAGAGTAGGTTACATGGTCAGCACAAAACTGTGGGCCGAAGGGCCTGTAATGCGCTGTAGATTTTCTGTATGTTCTATGGCTAATCAACATTCATCTTAAATGCACCCAGTGACCTGGCCTCAACAGCTGTCTGTGGCAACGAAATCCACAGAATCACCACTTTCTAGCTCAAGAAGTTCCTCCTCATCTCCGTCTAAAGGGAAATCTTTCTATTTAGAGGCTGTGCCCTCTGGTACTTGACTCTCTCTCTCCAAAGGAAACGCTCTACACTAATTATCCTCTCATCCCAGTGTTTGAAAATACCTCACTTGTCAAGACAGAGGCTGCTGAAGAAAACTAAATCCCCAAAATCAATTAAAACTGCGTAGACACTGGAAGGCGCTGTGCCATTTCCAGAGCTGTGTATCTGAAATTACTTCATGGAGAGAATTTATTGTTACCAGCTGCAGGGCTGGCATAGAGAGAACCTGTTTCCACAGTCAAAACAAATTCAACGATTAGAAGGCAGGGTTGAACTTTGTTCACCAAACACATGACAAATATTGGTGGTGGAAAATAATGAAACATTAATTCTTAAAACCCTCTTGGGAGTCAGTCTGAATTAGAATAATCCACAGACTGTAACAATAGACAATTCCCCAGTCACCACAGATTTTCCAGATCGGTCACCAATTCTCCAGTGACCACACACCCACAAACCCTGACCAGTGACCGATTCCCCAGTGTCTGCGCGCGCACACACACACACACACACACACACACACACTCTCACACACACACACACACTCACACACACTCTCACACACATACTCACACACACACACTCACATACACACACTCTCACACACACACACACACACTCACATACACACACTCCCTGACCAGTGACCGATTACCCAGTGTCTACACACAGACACACACACACACTCACACGCACTCTCCCTGACCAGTGACCGATTCCCCAGTGTCTGCGCGCACACACACACACACACACACACACACACACACACACACTCTCACACACATACTCACACACACACTCACATACACACACTCTCACACACACACACACACTCACATACACACACTCCCTGACCAGTGACCGATTACCCAGTGTCTACACACAGACACACACACACACTCACACGCACTCTCCCTGACCAGTGACCGATTCCCCAGTGTCTGCGCGCGCACACACACACACACACACACTCTCACACACACACACACACTCACACACACTCTCACACACATACTCACACACACACTCACATACACACACTCTCACACACACACACTCACATACACACACTCCCTGACCAGTGACCGATTACCCAGTGTCTACACACAGACACACACACACACTCACACGCACTCTCCCTGACCAGTGACCGATTCCCCAGTGTCTGCGCGCACACACACACACACTCTCACACACACACACACACTCACACACACTCTCACACACATACTCACACACACACTCACATACACACACTCTCACACACACACACACACTCACATACACACACTCTCACACACTCTCACACACATACTCACACACACACACACACACACACACACACACACACTCACACACACTCTCACACACATACTCACACACACACACTCACATACACACACTCTCACACACACACTCACACACACTCTCACACACATACACACACACACACACTCACATACACACACTCCCTGACCAGTGACCGATTACCCAGTGTCTACACACAGACACACACACACACTCACACGCACTCTCCCTGACCAGTGACCGATTCCCCAGTGTCTGCGCGCGCACACACACACACACACACACACACTCACACACACACACTCACACACACTCTCACACACATACTCACACACACACTCACATACACACACACTCTCACACACACACACACACACTCACACACACACACACACTCACACACACTCTCACACACATACTCACACACACACACACTCTCACACACACACACACACACACTCACACACACTCTCACACACATACTCACACACACACACACACACACACTCTCACACACACACACACACACTCACACACACTCTCACACACATACTCACACACACACTCACATACACACACTCTCACACACACACACACACTCACATACACACACTCCCTGACCAGTGACCGATTACCCAGTGTCTACACACAGACACACACACACACTCACACGCACTCTCCCTGATCAGTGACCAATTGTCCCCTCACTCAGTGACTACAGACACTCTAGCTTTGAGGAAATAAACAAACACAATTAGCCTACACTGGTAAAGATAGGGGCTTATTAAGCCCCTGGCTTTGCTAGGGGGTTGGCCCTGTCTAACCAACCTTGTATGTTGTTGTGTTGAACACTATGGCACTGGAATATGTGGCAACACTCGCAGGCTGCCCCCAACGCTTCTTTGGGTGTGTTGGCTGTTAACACGACTGACACATTTCACTGTATGTTTCAATGCATGTGTGATAAATAAATCAGAATCTATCTGATTGAATTTTTAAGGAGGTAATGAACTGTATTGAGAAGGGGTCGTGTCATATTCTGCAGCGGGAGAATTCTCTCTGACTCCACACACACTGTGTACATACATCTACTGATGCCTCTGGACACATCTTCAGCGATGTTCCTGGAATCATCAGGTGTTTTGGGTCTTTCAACGTCATACAGCCTCCTCCAGGTGACCCAGCCGGGGCTGATCAGACCCCAGCTTGTGTCCAGATGGCTAGCTACTTATGACTCCATGGCTCCCCTCTTTTGAGCCACAGCCATCTTGAGGCCCTCTCTGCCGCATCGGTGGTGCTGCGGATGGCTCTCCTCTTCCTCTCTCCCTCGATGCCCAAAATGCTGAAGGCTCTAGCTAAGGAACGGGCTACGAATCCCCTACAACCAACCTCCACTGGGAGACACCTCGCTCTCCATAATTGTTGTCATGGCTTGCAGCTTCCTATCAACTCTTCCCTTCGCCGTTGCCTCCAGAATTTGGTTAACATCTTCATCAAACTGCTTCCACAGTGAAGTCATGTTAGCTGCAGGCTATTTGATCCACCTTCTGTTAGACTTGATGTTAGAGGGATTAGTTTGCAACACTTGGAGGTTCCGGGCACTATGGGGTGACTCCGGGCCTGGCCCCTCCTTCGTCTCACCAGGTTGGACACCTGCGCGTTGTGCTGCTCCTGCTCCCGCCAAACACTTCATCCTCGCTTGGTGGATCTTCAAGCCACAAACGTTCTTGCAGTTTTTGCCACATGCACACTGCTTCCTCATCGTCGTTTGTTCATTACCTGGGTCTGATGCCATTATGTCCGTCCAACTGGGATGCTCATCCTCTCCCCATCTCGGGCACCCCACACCTTACAAACAGGACTATTTCATACACCCTAGAGGATCATAGGGGTCTCCCTACCATCCATCAGGGACATTTATCAGCAGCACTGTGTACCATAAGACTTAGGAGAAGAATTAGGCCATTCAGCCCATTGAGTCTGTTCTGCCATCCCATCACAGTTGAACCTGGATCCCACTCAACCCCATATACCTGCCTTCTTGCCATATCCTTTGATGCTCTGACGATCAGGAAACGATCCACTTCCGCCTTAAACATATCCATGGACTTGGCCTTCACCACAGCCTGTGGCAGAGCATTCCACAGATTCACTACTCTCTGGCTAAAACATTTCCTCCTCACCTCTGTTCTAAAAGGTCGCTCCTCAATTTTGAGGCTGTGCCCTCTAGTTCTGGATACCCCCACCGTAGGAAACATCCTCTCCACATCCACCCTATCTGGTCCTTTCAGCATTCCGTAGGCTTCAATGAGATTCCCCACCCCGCCCCTCATTCTTCCAAATTCCAGTGAGTACAGGCCCAAGACTGCCAAACGCTCCTCATATGTTAACCCCTTCACTCCCGGAATCATCCTTGTGAACCTCCTCTGGACTCTTCAATAATAATACATCCTTTTTGAGATATGGGGCCCAAAACTGTTGACAATCCTTTGTGCGGCCTGATTAGTGTCTTATACAGCTTCAGCATTATCTCATTGCTTTTATATTCTATTCCCCTTGATATAAATGCCAACATTGCATTTGCCTTCTTTACCACAGACTCAACCTGTAAATTAACCTTCCGGTAATCTTGCACAAGGACTCCAAACTCCCTCAGCACTTCTGATGTTTGAAACTTCTTCCCATTTAGATAATATTCTGCACTATTGTTCCTTTTACCAAAATGCATTATCACACATTTCTCAACAGTGTATTCCATCTGCCACATTTTTGCCCATTCTTCTAATTTGTCTAAGTCCTGCTGCAATCACATTGCTTCCTCAGCATGACCTACCCCTCCACCTATCTTTGTATCATCCACAAACTTTGCCACAAAGCCATGAATTCCATTATCTAAATCAATGACAAACAATGTGAAAAGCAGTGGTCCCCGTACTGACCCCTGAGGGACACCACTGGTCACTGGCGGCCAACCAGAAAAAGCCCCTTTTATTCCCACTTGCTGTTTCCTGCATTCCCCCTTCCATGTCAGTATCTTTCCTGTAACGCCATAGGATTTTATCTTGTTAAGCAGCCTCATGTGTGACACCTTATCAGAGGATAGGAGAAGACTCGATGGGCCAAATGGCCTACTCCTGCTCCTTTGTCTTGTCTTGTGATCAGATGCCTTCTGAAAATCTAAATAAATGACATCCACTGCCTCTCCTTTGTCCACCCTACTTGTTAAGTACTCGAAGAACTCTAACAGATTTGTCAAGCAAGATTTCCCTTTACATAGAACATAGAATAGTACAGCACAGTACAGGCCCTTCGGCGCACAATGTTGTGCCGACCCTCAAACCCTGCCTCCCATATAAACCCACACCTTAAGTTCCTCCATATACCTGTCTAGTAGTCTCTTAAACTTCACTAGTGTATCTGCCTCCACCACTGACTCAGGCAGTGCATTCCACGCACCAACCACTCTCTGAGTAAAAAACCTTCCTCTCATATCCCCCTTCAACTTCCCACCCCTTACCTTAAAGTCATGTCCTCTTGTATTGAGCAGTGGTGCCCTAGGGAAGAGGTGCTGGCTATCCACTCTATCTATTCCTCTTATTATCTTGTACACCTCTATCATGTCTCCTCTCATCCTCCTTCTCTCCAAAGAGTAAATCCCTTAATCTCTGATCATAATCCATACTCTCTAAACCAGGTAGCATCCTGGTAAATCTCCTCTGTACCCTTTCCAATGCTTCCACATCCTTCTTATAGTGAGGCGACCAGAACTGGACACAGTACTCCAAGTGTGGCCTAACCAGAGTTTTATAGAGCTGCATCATTAACTCACGTCTCTTAACACTCTATCCCTCGACTTATGAAAGCTAACACCCAATAAGCTTTCTTGATTACCCTATCGACTTGTGAGGCAACTTTCAGAGATCTGTGGACATGTACCCCCAGATCCCTCTGCTCCTCCACACTACCAAGTATCCTGCCATTTACTTTGTACTCTGCCTTGGAGTTTGTCCTTCCAAAGTGTACCTTATATTCTCTTTCCTTTACAGAAGCCATGCTGATTTTGACTTATTTTATCATTAGTCTCAAAGCCTCATCCTTGATAATAGACTCCAACACTTTCCCAACCACTGAAGTTAGGCTAACTAGCCTATAATTTCCTCTCTTTTGCCTTCCTCCCTTCTTAAAGAGTGGAGAGACATCTGCATTTTTCCAGTCCTCTGAGACCATGTCAGAATCAAGTGATTCTTGAAAGATTGACTAATGCATCTGTTTTCTCTTCAGCAACCTCTCTCAGTACTCTGGGATGTAGTCCATCTGGTCCAGGTGACATATCCACCTTTGAGTTTGCCTAGCACTTCTTCCTTTGTAAAGCAATGGCACTCACTCCTGCTCCCTGACACTTCTGGACCTCTGGCACACTGCTAGTGTCTTCCACAGTGAAGACTGATGCAAAAGTACCCATTAAGTTCATCTGCCATTTCTTTGTCCCCCATTACTACCTCACCAGCATAATTTTCCGGTGGTCCAATATCAACTCTCACCTCCCTTTTACTCTTTATATAACTGAAAAAACTTTTAGTATCCTGCTTTATATAGTTGACTAATTTGCCCTCATATTTCATCTTTTCCCTTCTTATAGCTTTTTTAAGTTGCCTTTTGTTGGATTTTCAAAGTTTCCCAATCATCCAACATCCCACTCACTTTTGCTACCTTATATTCCCTTTCCTTGGCTTTGATGCAGTCCTTAACTTCCCTTGTCAGCCACGGCTGCCTACCCCTGCCATTTGAGAACTTCTTCTTCTATGGGACATACACCTTGTGAACTATTCCCAAAAACTTCAGCCATCTCTGCTCTGCCGTCATCTCTGCCAGTACCCTCCTCCAATCCATCAGGGCAAGCTCCTCTCTCATGTCTCTGTAATTCCCTTTATTCCATTGCGATAGTGATATAACTGACTTATGCTTCTCCCTCTCAAACTGCAGTTTGAACTCAACCATATCACGATCACTGTCTCCTAAAGGTTCCTTTACATTAAGCTCCCTAATAAGATCACAGTTATTACACAACACCTAATCCAAGATTCCCTTTCCCTGAGTAGGCTCAAGCACAAGCAGTTCTAAAAAGCCATCTTGCAGACATTCAACAAATTCCCTCTCTTGCGATCCGACACCAACCTGATTTTCCCAATACCCTTGGAAGTTGAAGTACCCCATTACAATTATGTCAATACCCTTATCACATGCCCTTTCCGGCTCCTTTTATAATCTCAACCCCATATCTTACCTACTATTTGGAGATTAACATATATGATTCCCATTTTTTTTACTGTTAGTTTCTTAACTCCACCCACAACGATTCAATATTCTCTGACCCTATGTCACATCTTTCTAAGGATGTAATTCCATCTCTTACTAACAGAGCCACACCACCGCCTATACCTTCTTCCCTGTCCTTTTGATACAAAGTATGCCCTTTGATATTAAGCTGCCAACTACGGCCTTCTTTCAGCCACGACTCAGTGATGCCCACAACGTCATACCAACCAATCTCTAATTGTGCCACAAGTTTGTCCACCTTATTCCCAATGCTGCGAACATTTAAATACAGCACCTTCAGTCCTGCATTCTTTGCCCTTTTGAATTACGTGGGGCCCTTAGCATTATTTAAGGATCCCACCCATCCATCCAGCATCGTCTTTGACATTCTACCATCAGGCAGGAGATCCCAATGCATAATGACAAAAACAGTCAGGATGGGAAACAGCTACTTCTCTCAGGCCATAAGGCTTCCGAGCTCCCTGCTGCATCATATTTGAAGAATCACCAGACAATTTGTACGGTACCATACAATATTTAATTTATGCACTTTACTTTGTTTATATATGTGTAATTCATTTATAGATTTACCTTCCCAAGTTATTGTGTGTTATGTGTACTACTGTATTTTAGGCCCTGGTTGCAGAAACATTGTCTCGTTTGACAGTATACATGCATAGAGTTAAATGACAATAAGTTCGACTTGACTTGACTTAATGGTACCTCAGTATCAAGAAACAGAATAATTTCCAATCCCACTTAGTGCCTAAAGAGTTAAGTTTTATCACCACGTTCTCCCAACACAGACCCTGAGATTGTCTTTTGTCCATCAATGGCTGAAATCAAAGCGATGAAATGTTTCCCATCGTGATGTTTAGAATCATTTCAATAGTTAACGTTTAAAGCAAAATAGCAATGCGATACTCTCTGACAGGGTGGGGAGATCAGTGAGCATGCCAGCTTGAGGATTATCGGTAGGTTCCTGCTTCCTCTGAACAGCAGGCACCCAGATTGCAGAGACTTCCCACCAGTGCTCAGGCACACACTCAGTGATTCAGGAACAGCCCGTCCCCTCTGCCATCAGATTTCCGAATGGACATTGAACCCATGAACACTGCCTCACTACTGTTCGATTTCTACTTTTGGACTACTTATTTAATTTAATGATTTTACATATAAAATAACTTGTAGTTTTTTATTACTATGCATTGCATTATTGCATTGTACTTATGCCACAAAACAACACATTTCATGACATATGCTGGTGATATTAAACCTGATTCTGACTCCATCTACATCTGTAACCCAACATTGTTACTGAGGTTAACAGAGAACCTCTGTATTAAATAAAATGGGAATTTTTCCTTATTGCAAATGGACAGTGAACCCATGAACACAACCTCACTATTTTATCTATGATGTATTGCAATACACTGCTGCTCCAAAACAACAAATTTCACGACACATGACAGTGACATTAAACCTGATTCTGAAGTACTTCTGTGCAATTTTAACAGCCAATGATTGCCATAGCAACCCTGACTTCACAGCTCGCCGATCATGCGATTAGCAAAAGTCCAAATGACACTATGGGGCGTAGTTTTTTTTTGCATTCCAAGTTAAATCTCAAATTGGGCAAAAGGTCCCAACTTAGACAAGTATGCAGCATTATGGCTGGACCAGCTCTCCACAGGCAGCGTCCCAAATCAAAAATTAAGACTGCTGTTGGCAGTGAAAATCTCGGCCCATCGGGTAACACTGATCAGTTAGGGCGATGGCAGATGGAATTTGATCCTGATAAGTTTGAGGTGATGGGATTTGGGGAGACCAATAAAGGCAGAACATACATAATCAATGGTGGTGTTCCAAATTGGTTTATCACAATCAGATTTATCAAGTTCAAGTCTGTTGCCATCTGACTACATGCATACAACCAAATGAAAAAACAAGTGTTTCTTAAAAGTCCCAAATGTTCTTGCCACCACCACCACCACAGTGAGTGCATTCCAGGCACCCACCACTCTAAAACAAACTTGCCCCTCACATCTCCTTTGAAATTATCACCTGCCACCTCAGGGTATTAGATGGTAACATATACATACTCTGATAATAAACTTACTTTGAACTTCTAAACCTCTATCAGATCTCCGCTCAGCCTCAGCTGCTCCAGAGAAAACAACCCAGGTTTGTCCACCCTCTCATTATAGCACATGGCCTCTGAACCAGACAGCATCCTAGTAAATCTCTTCTGAACACTCTCCAAAGCCTCGACGCCCTTCCTATAATGGGGCGACCAGCATTGAATACAATACTCCAGGTGCAGCCTAGCTAAAAGTGTTGTAAAGTTGTAACATAACTTCCTGACCTTGAACTCAAAACCTTGACCAGTGAAGATGAAAATGCCATAGGCCCTTTTATCCACCCATACACTATGATGCTGATGTATAGTGAAAACTTTGTGTTGCATGCCATCTGTACAGATGTTGTGGTATGTTGGACAATAGATCTTCCCTTTACTGTTGTAGACAAGACCATAAGTCTACAAGCAGAATGGGGCCACTTGGCCCATCGTGACTGCTCCACCATTCCATCATGTCTGATTTACTATCCCTCTCAACTCCATTCTCCTGCCTTCTCCCCATAACTTTTGATGGCCTTATCAACCTCTGTTCTAAATATACTCAATGAATTGATCTCCACATCCGTCTGTGGCAGTGAATTCCACAGACTCAGCACCTTCTGGCTGAAGAAATTCCTCCTCATCTCTGTTTTAAATGGACGTGCTTCTATTTTGAGGCTCAGTCCTAGACTCCCCCACTATAGGAAACATCCTCTCCACATCCACTCTGTCTGTGCCCTCTGGTCCTAGATTCCCCCACTGTAGGAAACATCCTCTCCACGTCCACTCTATCTGTGCCCTCTGGTCCTAGACCCCCCCACTGTAGGAAACATCCTCTGCACATCCACTCTATCTGTGCCCTCTGGTCCTAGACTCCCCCACTGTAGGAAACATCCTCTCCACGTCCACTCTATCTGTGCCCTCTGGTCCTAGACTCCCCCACTATAGGAAACATCCTCTCCACATCCACTCTATCTGTGCCCTCTGGTCCTAGACTCCCCCACTATAGGAAGCATCCTCTCCGCATCCACTCTATCTGTGCCCTCTGGTCCAAGACTCCCCCACTATAGGAAACATCCTCTCCACATCCACTCTATCTGTGCCCTCTGGTCCTAGACTCCCCCACTGTAGGAAACATCCTCTCCACATCCACTCTATCTGTGTCCTCTGGTCCTAGACTCCCCCACTGTAGGAAACATCCTCTCCACATCCACTCTATCTGTGCCCTCTGGTACTAGACACCTCCACTGTAGGAAACATCCTCTCCACATCCACTCTATCTGTGTCCGCTGGTCCTAGACTCCCCCACTGTAGGAAACATCCTCTCCATGTCCACTCTATCTATGCCCTCTGGTCCTAGACTCCCCCAGTGTAGGAAACATCCTCTCCACATCCACTCTGTTTAGGCCTTTCAATATTCAATAAATTTCACTGAAATCTCCCCTCATTCTTCTATGAGTCAGCGAGTACAGGCCCAGAACCATCAAATGCTTGTCATATGTTAACCCTTTCATCCCCAGGATATTTTTCGTGATGCTTCTCTGAACTCACTTCATTGCCAACACATCCTTTCTCTGTCAAGTGGCCCAGAACTGTTCACAATATTCTAAGTGTGGTCCAACAAATGCCTTATACATCCTTGCTTTTATAGTCTAGTCCTCTTGAAATGAATGCTAACATTACATTTGGCTTCCTTGCCACTGACTCAATCTGCAAGATAACCTTTAGGGAATCCTACACGAGGACTCCCATTGCATCTCTGACTTAGACCATAAGATACAGGAGCAGAATCAGGCCATTTGGCCCATCAGGTCTGCTCCACCATTTCATCATGGCTGATCCAATTTTCCTTTCAGCCCCAATCTCCTGCCTTCTCCCCATATCCCTTCATGCCCTGACCAATCAAGAGTATATCAATCTCTGCCTTAAATATACATAAAGACCTGGCCTCTACAGCTGCCTGTGGCAAAGAATTCCACAGATTCACCACCATCTGGCTAAAGAATTTCCTCCTCATGTCCATTCTAAAAGGACGCCCCCTATTCTGAGGCTGGTCTTAAGACTCTTCAACAAGGAAACATCCTCTCCACATCCACTCTATCAAGGCCTGTCACCATTCGATAGGTTTCAATGAGGTCTCCCCTATTCTTCTGACTTCCAGTGAATACAGGCCCAGAGCCATCAAACACTCTTCATATGACAAGCCATTTAATCCTGGAATCATTTTCATGAACCTCCTTTGAACCCTCTCCAGTTTCAGCACATCCTTTCTAGGATAAGGGGCCCAAAACTGCTCACAATCATCCGAGTGAGGTCTCACCAGTGCTTTATAAAGTCTCAATATTACATCTTTGCTATCATATTCTAGTCCCCTTATAATGAATGCTAACTTGCATTTGCCTTCCTCACCACAGACTCAAATTGCAATTTAACCTTTAGGGAATCCTGCACAAGGATTCCCAAATCCCTTTGCATCTCAGATTTTTGTTGTAGCCCCCCTGGCCACCCTCAGGGTCGCTCGGCTCGCTATCGTCTAGGGAAACAGCCTCGGCCTCGCCAAACTGGATAATTCGTTTGTGTGGATGCTGTATGAGGTACCCCACCCTGCCCAAATAACAGACAATACACCAGATGCAATTAAATGATTTACAGTTTATAGATATTACTGGAACTATATAATTAAAAGAGAATAAAATATAAAAGGAAAATAAAAGGTGCCACACTTATGGAAGTTCAATCTCTTCGTGCACAAAAACAGTTGGAGCTCAAGAACCTTCTTCTTCACCCTGCGACCCCCTCGGACCACCTCGACCGGCTGCCTGGGACCAACAACGGTGGTCGACCAGACGCTCCACATGAGTCCATCTCCTCACCGACCGTCCCGCTCGGGGTCCGACCCCCGTTAGCGGGCTCACAGCACCTCGTCCATCCTCTGTCTCGCTCTCCCGCCTTCTGCCCCAAAACCCCGCGCATACAGTATCTTCAAATACACCAAAACCATAACAACTATCCCAATTGGTTAATAACGTATTTCTTATCACCCTCTAAACCACAACAAGCTGCTAGCGCAAACTTTCTCAGCGTTTAACACAACAAAGCCGCATTCCCCAGATTAACATAACAAAGACGCCATTTTAATTAGCCTCCGCAGTAACATAAAAATCGAAACCCCTTTACATTGTATTTTCTCTCTATTTACAAAATTGTTAACCCTTCTTCTTCCACCGAAGTGCATGACCATACACTTGCCGACACTCTATTCCACCAGCCACTTCTTTGCCCATCTGTCTAAGTCCTTCTGTAGCCTCTTTACTTCCTCCAAACTACCTGTCCCTCCACTTATCTTCATATCATCTGCAAATTTTGCAACAAAGCCATCAATTCCATCATCCAAATCATTAACATGTAGCACAAAAAGAATAGGTCCTATCACAGACCCCCGTGGAACACCCTAGTCACTGGCAGCCAGTCAGAAAAGGCTCCCTTTATCCCCACTCTTTGCCTCCCGCCAATCAGCCACAGCTTTGTCCATGCTAGAATCTTCTCTGTAATACCATCGGCTCATAGCTTGTGTTGTGCCTTATCAAAGGCCTTATGAAATTCCGTGTACACAACATCAATCGATTTTCCTTCATCTATCCTGCCTGTTATCTCTTCAAAGAATTCCAACAGATTTGTCAGGGAAGATTTTCCCTTGAGGAAACCATGCTGACTACAACCTTCCAAGTACCCTGAGACCCCATCCTTAATAATTGACTCCAACATCTTCCCACCAACTGAGGTCAGACAAACTGGCCCATAATTTCTTCCTTCTGTCTCTCTCCTTTCTTGAAGAGTGCAGTGACATTTGCAATTTTCCAGTCTTCTGGCAGCATTCCACAATCTAGTGATTCCTGAAAGATCATTACTAATGCCTCCATGATCTCTTCAGCCACCTCATTCAGAACTCTGGGTGTACACCATCTGGTCCAGGTGACCATCTACCTTCAGACCTTTCAGTTTCCGAAGAACCTTCTGTCTAGTTATGGTAACTTCACACACTTCATGCCCCCTGACACCTGGAACTTCCACCATGAAGATTAATGCAAAATATTTATTCAGTTGGTCTGATATTTCATTGACCCCCATTACTACCTTTCCAGCGGTCCAATATCCACTCTCCCCTCTCTTTTACACTTTATGTATCAGAAGAAACTTTTGGTATCCCCTTTAATATCATTGGCTAGCTTACTTTTGTATTCCATTTTTACCTTCTTAATGACTGTTTTAGTTGCCTTCTGTTGGTTTTTAAAAGCTTCCTAATCCTCTACCCACAAAATTTTGCTCTATTATATGCCCCCTCTTTGGCTTTTATGTTGGCTTTGCCTTCTCTTGTTAGCCATGGTTGTGTCATCTTTCCTTTAGAATACTTCCTCCTCTTTGGGATGTATATATCCAGTTCCTACGGAACTGCTTCCAGAAATTCCAGCCATTGCTGCTCTGCCGTCATCCTTGCCAGTGTTCTTTTCCAATCAATTCTGACCAACTCCTCTCTCGTGCCTCAGTGATTTCTTTTACTCCACTGTAATACTGATACATCTGACTTTAGCTTCTCCTTCTCAAATTGATCATTTTATGATCACTTGCCCAGACTTCTGGATTTGCTCCCCATTTACAAAATAATCTTCCCTTTATTCCTTTGAACAAAGTGCATCACCATACACTTCCTGACACTGTATTCCATCTGCCACTTCTTTGCCCATTCTCCTGATCTGCCTGAGTCCTTTTGCAAACTCCCTGCTTTCTAAACTCAACACTACCTGCCCCTCCACCTATCTTTGTACCATCTGCAAACTTGGCCACAAAGGCACCAATACCATCACCCAAACTATTGACATGTAATGTGAGATAGAAGCTCCAGCAGAACAACAAGATATTTAAATCAAGCTTGAACTCCCTGTGGTTGACAGGAATCTAGATCAAGCCTATATTTAGATTCAGCCCATAACTAAGCTGCCTGCAGTCATGCCCTTCTCGGAGAGGAGGTGGTACGGCTGGAAGTGAAAGAGAGTGCTGTAGCTATCAGAGTTTACATCTGCCTTGCTGTTGACACTAATCACGAAGAGATCTCACTTCCATCCTAGAAAGACTGCTACCCCTGCATGCAGGTTGCTAACCAGGATATATACATGAAGCTTGGGGAGGAACAGGGACTTATTTTCTTGTGTGCAATAGTATTTATGCTATATGTGCCTTGTGCTGTCTGTGACTGTTGGTACTGTGTCTTGCACCTTGGCACCACACACAAAATGCTGGAGGAACTCAGCAGGTCAGGCAGCATCTATGGCTAAGAGTGAACAGTTGACATTTCAGGGTGAGACTCTTCTTCAGGCCCTGGAGGAATGCTGTTTTGTTTGGCTGTATTCATATGTACGGTTGAATGACAATTAAACTTCAACTTGAACAGAATTGGCACTCTTTCTTATGAACTCACCATTTAATATCCACCTGGATCAGTGAGATTACCGAACCTGAGCTCACAGAAGACAATCTATGGGAAGGAAGGACAGATTTAAGGCTTTAGGCCATCCTTTATTCGGTTAGGTGTTTCATTTTGCACGTCAATATTGTTTGGTATAAATAGTGAGGACAATTAAAACACCGCTTGATCGTAAGTAAATCAGAAAAACATAGAATCAAAATTCAAAGAAACACAAGCACAAAAACAGGCCCTTCGGCCCATCGAGTTCCACCTATTTACACTCATCTCCTTATTTATTCACCCACATTCCCAACCATCCTGGATTTCGGCTAAACTGTGGACAGTTTACAGCGGGGCAAATAGCCTACCAACCCGTATGTCTGTGGGATGAGGGAGGATAGCAAAGAAAGGAGAAGGTGAAAACTCCACCGAGACATGAGTGATGTAGCACTGGATTGAACTGAACTTGAGCTGAACTGAATATGCCTGGACTCTTTCGATTGTGTGTTGTATATTCTGTGTTTTTCACTCTTTTTTGCTGCTTGCTCGATTTGTTTTTTTTATGCATGGGGTTGGGGAGGAGTTTGATGTTTTGCTTTGGAAAGGTTCCAGGGTTTTCCTTGTTTTGTGGCTGTCGGTTGGACGATGAATCTCATATACTCCATACACACTGTGATAATAAAGGTACTTTGACATCACCAGAGATGAGAATCGAACCCAGTCACTGGTGCTCAGAGGCAGTGGCTCAACCACTGGCCCAAAATTCCTTCAATGTTCTGACAAAGAGAACTGATTTTGCTGACTGTCTCTCCCTCCACAGATGCTGCTTGACCTGCAAAGTGTTCCCAATATTCTCTGTTTTTACCTCAGGTTTCCAGCATCTGCAGCTTTTTTAAAAAAAAATTCACTGCACGCCCAGTTGCTGAGACAGGGGACTTGGTCTGTCGATCTACCATTCAGTTCCCTTTCTGTGAGCCATGGCAAACTCCCACCACTCCCCACATGGTTCCTTCCGCAGATCCTCCTCAGAGCATCTCCAGAGCTGTATGACCGTGGGAGTTCCAGCAACAGTGTTCCCTTACTCCCATCGGGCAATGTCCCCAAGCAAGTGCAAAGACTGAAGCTACCTGTGATTAACTACCGTCCTAACAGTGCAATAACATTTACCCTGGTCACCCCAATTCCTACCCACTGTCACCCCAATCCCCATCTACTTCCTGCCTGGCGACACCTCACTGGCAGAGATCTGCCCATCACATCTGTGTGTGAGCTAGGTACTGTTCCATTGATTCATTGTGACAGGTGCAATTTTTCATTGTTTCTATTAGGATTATTATTCTATGATGGATTTATTGACTATGCCCGCAAGGAAATGGATTTCAGGGTTGTATATATATTCACACTTTGATAATAAATTTACTTTGAACTTGAACCTCGTTCTTGTTATACATTGCTATTTATATTTATATTTGCACGGTGTGTTGTCTCCTGCACCCTGGTTGATCTTTCACTGATCCTGTTATAGTTACTATTCTATAGATTTGCTGAGTATGTCCGCAGAAAAATTAATCTCAGGGTTGTATCTGGTGACATAGATGTACTTTGATAGTAAATTTACTTTGAACTGTGAGCTGTGGTGCCCAGATGTGGTACCTGAAGTGTAAGGAGACAGGTCAGGGCCACCAGCCCCGCCTGTCCGAACTCTGCTCTCCTCGCATGGGTCCTTTGTCTGCACTGCCGTCACACCTGCCCGGACTCACCTGTCCAAACCCACACTCACCTGTCCTCTAACACCTGCCCACCCCCTTCACGCACTCACCTGTCCCTTTTTCATCTCTCACCACACCCCACAGCCACACACTCAGCTGTCCTACATCTGCTCGACCTCCCCCTACACTCACTCACCTGAACTATATAATCTGCTTGACCTCCCCCCTGCAGACACACTCTCACCTGCCCTACAACATCTGTTCACCAGACCCCACAGACACACACTCACCTGTCCCTGTCCGCACCCAACACGCACCTGTTTCCCTCGGAACTCCGCCCTCTCTCGCTCCCATTCAAAAAATTGAGACAGTCGCGCAGCCCAGTGACGTCAGACGCACGATGACGCGGGGTAATAGTCCTGCGGCGGCTCGTGGCCGTGACGCACTTTCAAAACAGAAACACTGCGGCTGCCATGGAAACCCGGGGCCGCGGGGGATAGACTGGCGGAAGTGCCGCTGTTCCCTCCTGTCCTTCTCAAATCCCCCACCTCCGTCCGTCCTGCACCCTCCGCTCCACCCTTCTTACACCTTCCTCCCCTCCTCCTACACCCACCACCCTCCTCGCCGTCTCACACCTCCCCTCCTACACCATCCTTCCCATTTTACACCTCTCCCACACCCTCCTCTCTACCTTTCCACACTCCACGCCTCCTGTACCTCTCCCACTCTCCTACCCGTTCCATCCCTCCACTTCTCCACTCCCTCCCACACCCTCCTCTCCACATCACCCCATCCCCTTCCTCCTTCACCACTCCCCTGCATCTCTTCTCTTTCAGCCCACAACACCTCCCCGACGCCGCCTCCTGCAACCCTCTCCCCTTGGCCCCACACCTCCCCTCCAGCCCTCCTCTACTTCATTCCACACCCTCTCCTCCTTCGTCATCTCCCACTTCCTCTATCACCACTAAATCCCCTGCTCCATCCCTCACCTTACATGTCCGTCCAACCCTGTTGCTTTTACCTGCTTCACTCCTCCTTTCCCCATCCCACACCTGCCTTCCCTTCTCCACGCACGCCGCCCAATCACATCCTCTGCAAACCTGTCCCCACCAGGCCTGCCCTTCCCTTCCACAGCATCTGCCACCCACGTCACATGTCTGCCACACACCTACCCCCTGGGGATCTTCATAGTCTCCAATCTCTGATAGTTCAGCACTCTCACCTGTCTGTGGTGGAGATCACAACATTCCTCCAGCCAGTCCCAGTTGCCTGTGTTCAGCCATAACCCTCCTCACCACATACCTATCCAAATGGCCCCTAAAAGCTGCTCGGCCCCTTCCTCTGGCAGCTCACTCCTCTCTGAAGAAGTTACCCCTCGGGTCTCTTTAATTTCTTCCCTCTGAACTTTTACATATCCTCTCTAGTTTTGGATTCCCATCCACTCTTCTTCTGCTCTAACGCTGACTTGCGCCTATCAGGAAGGTGCATGACCAGCACCTAGTGTCACGGAGTATGAAGGAAGCCGTGACGGGGATCAGATCCCGCCTCCCAAACCTGTACTGATTAAAAAGTTCATCAGTGTCCTGCAGGATTTAACTGCCTCTGCCTCAGATGCTGGAATAACCGGCAAACTGGACACCCCAGATCTACCAAATAAGTGCCTGGAAGCTTCCCACATTCCAACGAATGTCTAAGGCACAGCATACTTGCATGTTCCACCGTCTCTGGGACCTTACAGAAATCACACTAGCCGTTCCCATTCATGGCAACAGGTGCCCAGAGTGGACTGCAAACCCGCCAGTCTCGCCAACCACACATCTTCCCTCCTATTCCCTCCCAAAAAGTGCCTCTCCTGGACTGATAGAAACAAACGGTAATAACACCTCCCTGTCCCACTCCTATCCCACAGTTTCTGCCATTTCCCAATCCCAGCCAACTTACTACAGGAGTTGGCTTCACACTTTCACATATTAACTATAATATCTACCTCTGACTTAGTCAGTGCCTGCTTTGTTATAACATCTGCCCTTTCCTTGCCCGATACACCCACATGTGCTGGTACTCAAGAAAACTGAACGACTATTCCCACACTCGCCAGCACAACTAGATCATGATACATGTCTATTAATAGATCAGGTCTCCTTGAACACTTTGATTCCAAACTCTGCAGTACTGAGGCAGAGTCGAGCAGATCACGACTCTGTTTGGCTTAACTTGTTCCACCCATTGCAAACTAACGATAGGAGCCGTAAATTCCGCTGTACAGACAGACAACCCATCTGTCAGCCTTTTCTCCGCCTCAATACTAAACCAGGGGATAAACATCCCTGAGCCCACCTGGTTACTAACTGGGTCTGTAAAGATGGCAAAAGGGAAAAATAACTGCTGCTGTAACTGACCAGACACCCTCTCACCACCCACAACACCCTGTCTATCCTCCAGTAATCTCAAATCTATTCCTACATCTGGAAATTTCCACTGCAGAACTCCTGGCCAGGCCACACTAGGGGTAATCTGCAAATCCCTAAGTGCCATACTCCCACACATATTCTCTAATTATCCGCCCAGAACATTTACCAACCCTGCTGGTATCTTCCCGACAATGTATTAAAACTGAACACGTCAAGTGGGACGCTCTCCCACTCTGCCCAGGAAGTCCAGTGGGCAAAACTCAATTTTTCACTCACAGGTCAAGAAACAACTTGCCGAGTTTAACCCCCAATGCCCCTTGGTGTGGTCCAGAATGCTCCACCACAGATTCTAAGTGCCCTGGCCTGTGGGACATCTAAACCTATATAAAACTGAAAGTGGTGCCTCCCCATAAATCATACAACTGTAATCCAGACAGGAGAGTATTAAGGTGCGATAAATTGACAATAGAACACCCCTAGAAGTGCCCCAGTCCTACCCAGCCGCACAACTCAAAGTTAGTGACCTGCCTACATTTATCCTTCAATAACTTTATATACAGCAGAGAAACAGGCCATTCGGCCCACAACATTGTGCTGAACCAGCTAAAAAGCAAATCAAAAACACCCAAACACTAATCTCTCCTACCTTCACCATGTCCATATCCCTCCATCTTCCTTATATCCTACCCAAACATCTCTTATGTATCTGCCTCTAACACCATACCAGGCTGCGCATTCCAGGTATCCACCATTCTCTGAGTAAAAAGCTTACCCCTCACGTCCCCCCCTTACCTTCATATGTGTTCTCCACGTCAGCCATAGCTCCAAATACTTAAACGCGGGGGACCCTACACAGCGAACCCCCATACAGAGAAAGCAGATCCCCGTCCTTCTTCTTTTGTGCTGCTGGTGGCTTGCACCCATCAGGAAGGTGCATTACCACCGCCTACCGTCATGGAGAATGAAGGAAGCCCGGACGCTGGTCAGGTCCTGTCTCCCAAACCTGTTTTAATTAGAAAGTTCACCAGGGCCCAACAGGATTTAACTGTCCCTGCCTCAGGGGGCAGAATATATCCCCATCCTAGGGGATTAATATCTTTTTAATGGCTGCAGTCAATTAGTTAAATTGTCAAATTAACTAACAATTTATAAATTTCCCTCTCTTAGGGTTCTGATAAGTGAAAGTCACCAGCGAGTTCAGGAAGCCAATTCTTTCTACACATTCATCTCCATCTGCTAAACTTTCATCCGGTCACCCAACTTGTCCTTCTGCAGAGACTTGATATCCCCTCTATAATATGTTCTCTGTCGAATTCCATGTCCCAGGCAAACCTGGCAACCCGTTTCTCTACATCATGAACATAAGCTGGTCCCAACACATGCACCTTGCTCGTGGTAAGATGGTGGCGCGCTTGGACGCGGTGACTTCTGCAGGGTCAACCAAAGGTGTTATCGTCCTTTTTAAATGTATTTTGTTTGAGAATCGCAAGACCCTGCTGGACATTAGGAACTTAAAGTACTGCAGGTCTGCCCCATCAGCGAGTTGGTGGAGAAACTTGAAGAAGCTAGACGGTGCGGGCCGCGATGATGCCTACGACAGGGAGGTGTCGGTGCGTGAAGGAAGGGCGCAGTCTAACAGCGGGTATTGGCGAGACCCGACGCAGACTGGGAGACCGCTTTGCTGAACACCTACGCTCTGTCCGCCAGAGAAAGCAGGATCTCCCAGTGGCCACACATTTTAATTCCACATCCCATTCCCATTCTGACATGTCTATCCACGGCCTCCTCTACTGTAAAGATGAAGCCACACTCAGGTTGGAGGAACAACACCTTATATTCCGTATAGGTAGCCTCCAACCTGATGGCATGAACATTGACTTCTCTAACTTCCGCTAATGCCCCACCTCCCCCTCGTACCCCATCTGTTACTTATTTTTATGCACACATTCTTTCTCTCACTCTCCTTTTTCTCCCTCTGTCCCTCTGAATATACCTCTTGCCCATCCTCTGGGTCCCCCCCCCCTTGTCTTTCTTCCTGGACCTCCTGTCCCATGATCCTCTCGTACCCCCTTTTGCCCATCACCTGTCCAGCTCTCGGCTCCATCCCTCCCCCTCCTGTCTTCTCCTATCATTTTGCATCTCCCCCTCCCCCTCCAGCTTTCAAATCCCTTACTCACTCTTCCTTCAGTTAGTCCTGACGAAGGGTCTCGGCCTGAAACGTCGACTGCACCTCTTCCTATAGATGCTGCTTGGCCTGCTGCGTTCACCAGCAACATTGATGTATGTTGCTTGAATTTCCAGCATCTGCAGAATTCCTGTTGTTTGGGTAATCATCTTAGCTGCTTTTCTTGTGCTCGCAAGAGCCTGTTAGACATTGGTGGTGTGGAATCTTGCCAGTACAGTTCATTGGTTTATTGGCGAACGGGTTGAGCGCTGCGTGGCCTCGGTCACGGCGCGGACGAGGCCTCAAGTCACCTGTTTGCAGCTGTCCGGGGGAGGCAGCGGAGTTGGGCGCACCTCCGGGGTGTCCATGCTGGAGTCGGTGCTGCCCCCCAGTGTTCACTTGGCAGAATGCAAGCTGTATTGTCCATGCACTTGGAGCCTTAGTGTGTGTGAGACTGTATTTTACTGCTACCTTATATGTGCTATATGTGCCTTGCACTGTGTGTGACTGTTGTACCGTGTTTTGTACCTTGGCCCTGGAGTAACACTGTCACATTTGGCTGTACGGCCGGCTGGTGGCGCAGTGAGATCAGCGCCGGACTCCGGAGCGAAGGTTCTTGAGTTCGAATCCAGGTCGGGCCACCCCCGAGCACGCTTTCCATCCGTGCCGGGTTGAGTGTCGAGCTAGCCACTCGGCCTCGTAAAAAAATACAAGGATCGAGTCAGGAACGTTCATAATGTGACCCAGTTAATCCTGAAATCACGTGCCAGACAAGAATGGCTGAATGTCTGGTATGACATGCTTAAAAAAAAATTTGGCTGTAGTCATGTATGGTTGAATGACAATTAAACTTGAAGTTGAACAATTGTAAAGGAGGCACTCCAGCGGTTATACTTAATTAGGAACTTGAGGAGATTTGGTATGTCAGTAAAGACTCTAGCACATTCCTACATGCGTAATTCTGAGCGACTTACCTCAGCGTTCCTCTGTTGCATTTTTTATTATTTTGTTATTTTTATTCTGCGACTTTGATTTGCTGTTTGGCGATCGTTTGTGTGTTCCGGTGCTCTGCAGTCGCCAAGAGGATTCCATGAGATAGAGGCAGCGTGCGCGAACCTCGTGGCGGGCATGTGCAAGCCGATATTTGACCCCATTTCGTGGATTAAAGCTTGCATTGTGCACTGATTAAAGCAACGAGGGGGTTGCGACATCGAGGCGAGTGCCGAAAGTGAGCACCTGCTGCCTGCCTTTTGATTGCCCTGCTACGGGAGCGGGAGCGGGAGCGGGGGGGGGGGGGCCTGCCACTGTGCCGTGAGAGTTCAAGTTCCTCAGTGTACACACCACTGATGATCTCATCTGGACTGTACACAACGGCCTTGTGGCAAAAAAAAGGCACAACAGCGTCTCTTCCACCTCAGACGACTGAATAAGTTTGGCATGAGCCCCCAAATGCTCAAGACCTTCTACAGGGGCACCATTGGTTGTATCACCGCCTGGTACCGGAATTGCACCAACCTTGATGGTTGGGCACCGCAGAGAGTGGTACGGACTGCCCAGCACGTCTGTGGTTGTGAACTGCCCTCCATTGAGGACATTTACAGCAGCAGGTGCAGAAAGAAGGCCTGGAAGATCATTGGGGACACCAGTCACCCCAAATATAGACTGGTTCAGCTGCTTCTGCCTGGCAAACGGTACCACAGCATTAAAGTCAGGACCAACAAGCTGTGGGACAGCTCTTTTCTAGAAGCCATTAGACTTATAAATTCACATGTCTGCACGTTGCGACAGAGTCATAACGCAAACATTTTTACTCCGTCATGTAGTGGGATGGATGTAAGATTTAAATAAATAAATAAAATATAAGAAATAAAGAGAATGTTACTCAGCTTTTCTGTGTTTTGAAAATGGACTTTTCTTCAGTCTTATAATTTTTTATATTCTGTGTTCTTCCCTGATCTCTCCCGTGTTTTTTTTTGTGCAGAGGGGGATTTAGGGGTCAATGTGGCTGTTCTGTTTTTTGTTCTTTTTTTGTGTGGGGAGGGGGATTTTTGGGGTTGAAGATTGTGCTGTCTTTCTTTTCTTGGTTTCATGGTTACCCAGAGAAGAATTGCAGAGTAGTATAGATTGATAATAAATGAACCTTTTATTTGTAGTAATTTTATGTCTTGTTCTATACTGCTGTCACAGAGCAACAAACTTCATAGAATCTAAGCCAGTGATTATAAACGTGAATCTGATTCTGAGAATCTATAAAATTTGGTAGATGACAACTAGATTGTTCCCTATTTCTATCACCACCCCCCACCACCCCCGAGAACCAAAGGGGACAACTTCACCCAACTTCACTTGCTCATCTTTGAAATGTACGGCCACTGGGAAATGCTGCCTTCTGTGGGGGACAGAGTGAAGGTGCTCAGCAGCTGAGTTTAATAAAGCAGGTCAAAGATGACAAATTAACGTCTTTGAGTAAGCAATGTGGCAGGAGCTAGCAGTCAACCAGAAGGACCAGAAAGGATACAAACAACATGACAAGGGCTGGGGTAGACCAGAGGAATAGGATGGATCCAATAGTGAAATATCAAAATCTGAAAGGAAAGGAGAAAAGTGATTTTGAGAGAAATCATGTATGAAATAACAAAGCAAAGAGTTTCTCTGGCTATGTAAACAGGAGGAAGGCAGCTAAGGCAGGTATGGCAAGTCTAGAAAGTGATGCAACATCCATCATCAGGTATCCCCACCACCCACATCATGCTCTCTTCTTGCTGCTGCCATCAGGAAGAAGGTACAGGAACCTCAGGACCCTCACCACCAGGTTCAGGAACAGTTATCACCCCTCAGCCATCAGGCTCCTGAACCAACGGGATAACTTTGCTCAACTTCACTTGCCCCATCACTGAAATGTTCCCACAACCTATGAACTCACTTTCAAAGACTCTTCATCTCATGTTCTCGATTTATCTCTCTATTTATTTATTTTTGTATTTGCACAGTTTGCTGTCTTTTGCACACTGTTGGAATGCCCACATTGGTGTGGTCTTTCATTGATTCTATTCTGGTTATTATTCTATAGATATATTGAGTATGCCCGGAAGAAAATGAATCTCAGGGTCGTACATGGTGACATGTATGTACTTTAATAATACACTTACTTTGAGCTTTGGTCAGTTGAAAACAGGAACAAAGAAAGTGGTTGATTTGGTAATTTTTTTGGATCAGTCTTCACTGTGGAAGATGCTGTTAAAATCTCTAATGTAAGAGATTGGCCAATTTCAACTAACAAGGAAGAATTTGTAAGTCTCAGTCAGGAGGGATATTTATTAAAGAAACACGTGGGGTTAGAAACAGATCAATCTCTGGGATCGGTTGATTGCATCCTAGGCTTTGAAGGAAGATGTAGTGGACTCACTGGTTGAAATTGTTCATAACTCAGCAAACTCCAGGAGGTATCTGTGGACTGGAAAACACAGCATGTCTCTACTCAGTGAAGGGGAAGGCAGTAGGCAAGGGGAGCTACAGGCCAGGTTGTTGGACAGGTATTATCGGCAAGGTACTACAGCCAAGAGCAAATAGCTAATCATTTTGGAAAGTAAAAATACAATTTAGTCTCATTGACATGATTTTATTAAAGTAAATCATATTTTGGAATTCTTTTGTAGCTGTGACAAAGAGATGTTGGAAGGGAAGCTATAGCAATGTACAGGTTTTAACTCTCTTCTCTGGTCACACAAAGGTTAAAATGAACTGTACCTATTACACTTTTCAAAAATGTTGCTTCCCCAGATTTTTTTATGATAAGCTGCTTGAAGCTAAACATAAATATAATTTCAGACTATTTCTATCATGTAGGAATTTGGAGCACAAGAAATTAACTTCTATTGAATGTTATGGATTTAATTGCTTAGCAGTACTGATGCTTTGTAATATTTCAAACAAAGCTAAAAATGTTTTGTTGATCATTTTCATTTGAACTCAGTGTCTGAGGCTTCTCACTTAAGTGTCCAACAATAATCAGCCAGCATTGATGGATTCCAGTTGCCCTGATACCATTTCTCCAAGACTGTAATGTCCTGGTGGAACCTTTCACCATGTTTGTCACTGGCAGTGCTAAGATTTGCAGGGAAGAATACAGAAAATGAATCTTTAGTGACATGTTGTGCTCCATGACCTTGTATGCTTGAAGCATGTTGTCAACCGGCTGCACGTAGTTTGGTGCTCTGTAGTTACCAAGAAAATTTATAACAACATCCTTAAATGCCTTCCATGGGATTTTCTCCGGTCCCACTAGAAGATCTTCAAATTGCCTGTCTTTGATGACCTGTTTGATTAGTGGACCAACAAAAATGCCTTCCGTAATCTTGGCATCAGTTATTCTGGGAAACATCTGTCTCAAAATTTGAAATTTAGAGCCTTTCTAAATCCTGTCCTGCTGTGTAGCATCTGCCCTGCCCAAGCAAGCCCAGGTATGCCTGGACAAGGTAGAAAACATCAGCTTACGCTGTGGGCAACATTTTAATTGATGAAAGCTCATAATGAGACCCTCACCAGGAAATGGTTATCTCAGGAGAGCCCAACTTTAAATGTATGGATGGAAATTACAATGGACATTTACAAAATGGAGAAGTTAACAACATCTGTTAATCATAAGTTGGAACAATTTTATTCATACTGGAAAAATGGTTTAACTACATAACATCTTATAGGCCTGATTTTATTCTCACAGTCAATGAATATGCTGTTTTAAAAGATCACTCCCTACTTTGTACATAGTTTTCTTCTTTCAATTGTTCTTTCTTTCCTCTCCTTTCTATAAGCGTACACCTCAGATAAATATTATGTGGAGATTTGTGACAAATATGTTTATATGATATATATGTACAGTATCTGAAATACACCTTATGGAAATGTTTGTTTGATGATGAAATTCAATAAAAAATAAATTACAAAAAAAAGAAAGCTCATAATGAGGGGAGGGGCCTTGGTCTGAAATGTTGACTATTTATCCCCATTCATAGGTGCTGCCTGACCTTCTGAGCTCCTCCAGCACATTGTGTGTATCGCTCTAGATTTCCAGCATCTGCAGGACCTCTTGTGTCTAATATTTTAATTGACTTAAATTATGAATTGAAATAACAAATACAGGCAATTTCAAAAAAAAAAAGGTGCATGGTAGGGGAGATTTCATGGTGATTTTCACGATCAACAGCCCAAAATCCGTAAGATACACCCAAAAGTATTCAGGAAGCAAAATCTTTGTTGTCCGGTGTTATCAACTGCAGACAAGTTTTGAGCTTGGACTGAGAGGATTGGAATTTCTTAGGGATCCAATGGATCCTAACTTCTGACTTACACTAAAACTGGTAGATAAGTCTATTCCCAAATTCAGGTCCTTCCACTAGTGCTCAGGTGATGATCCGATCAGCAGAGCCATGTGACAGCAACCAGGGAGAGACTTGGCTTGTCACCCAAGACGTACATATTTTTACAGATGTACATTGAAGAGCGTTCTGAATGGTTCACCCCTGCCTGGAAGTCTTAATACACAGGGTCACAAGAAGCTGCAGAGAGTTGTAGACACAGTTCCATTATAGGTACAACCACCCCCCTCCCCCACCACCGAGGGCATCTTCAAATGCCAGTTCCTCAGGAAGGTGATATCCATCTTTAAGGACCCTCACTCCAGGATCCAGGATGTGCCCTCTTCTATTTAGTACCATCAGTGAGGAGATACAGGACCTTGATGACCCACACTCAATGTTTGAGGACCAACTTCTTCCCTACCCGCCACCAAATTTTTGAATGGGGCATGAGCCCACTAAATAAACTACTTTGTCATTTCCGTTTCATTGCACTTCTTACTTATGTTTGTAATTTTTAGTAATTTTTATATCTTTGCACTGCACTGCTCCTGCAAAATAACAAACTTCACGTTATCTTGGTCAGTGATATCGAACCCCATTCTGATTCTGCAGCATTAAACCAGCACCAAAATGCCATCCCCTTCTCGCAATTCCTCTGTCTCCACCGCATCTGCTCTCAGGATGAGGCTTTTCATTCCAGGACGAGGGAGGTGTCTTCCTTTTTTAAAGAAAGGGGCTTCCCTTCCTCCACCATCAACTCTGCTCTTAAACGCATCTCTCTCATTTCACACACATCTGCTCTCACTCCATCCTCCCGTCACCCCACTAGGAATAGGGTTCCCCTGGTCCTCACCTACCACCCCACCAGCCTCCGGGTCCAACATATTATTCTCCGTAACTTCCGCCACCTCCAACGGGATCCCACCACTAAGCACATCTTTCTCTCCCCCCCTCTGCTTTCCGCAGGGATCGCTCCCTACGCAACTCCCTTGTCCATTCGTCCCCCCATCCCTCCTCACCGATCTCTCTCCTGGCACTTATCTGTGTAAGTGGAACAAGTGCTACACATGCCCTTACACTTCCTCCCTTACCACCATTCAGGGCCCCAAACAGTCCTTCCAGGTGAGGCAACACTTCACCTGTGAGTTGACTGGGATGATATACTGAGTCCGGTGCTCCCGATGTGGCCTTCTATATATTGGCGAGACCCGACGCAGACTGGGAGATCGTTTTGCTGAACATCTACGCTCTGTCCGCCAGAGAAAGCAGGATCTCCCAGTGGCCACACATTTTAATTCCACATCCCATTCCCATTCTGATATGTCTGTCCACGGCCTCCTCTACTGTAAAGATGAAGCCACACTCAGGTTGATGGAACAACACCTTATATTCCGTCTGGGTAGCCTCCAACCTGATGGCATGAACATTGACTTCTCTAACTTCTGCTAATGCCCCACCTCCCCTCGTACCCCATCCGTTATTTATTTATATTCATACATTCTTTCTCTCTCTCTCCTTTTTCTCCCTCTGTCCCTCTGACTATACCCCTTGCCCATCTTCTGGGTTTTTTCCCCACCTCTCCCTTTTCCTTCTCCCCGGGCCTCCTGTCTCATGATCCTCTCATATCCCTTTTACCAATCACCTGTCCAGCTCTTGGCTCCATCCCTCCCCCTCCTGTCTTCTCCTATCATTTTGGATCTCCCCCTCCCGTCACACTTGCAAATCTCTTACTAGCTCTTCTTTCAGTTAGTCCTGACGAAGGGTCTCGGCCTGAAACGTCGACTGTACCTCTTCCTAGAGATGCTGCCTGGCCTGCTGCGTTCACCAGCACATTTGATGTGTGTTGCTTGAATTTCCAGCATCTGCAGAATTCCTCGTGTTTGCCGAATTTGACCTCATTCTGCCAGGAGGGGGCAGCTCTGAGCCAGTTTTCAAGCTTTCTGTGACTGACAGGTTCAATCAAAACCCCAGACGAACACAGCATGAAAGTGGATTAAAGTCACCCCGAGCCGATATTAGAGAATATAATTTGTGCTGCGAAATGTCCATTAGATGAAGCATGAAGTGCGTGTAGCAACTGGTAACTGGCCCAGGGGCAGAGACAGACCATAAACACTGACAACAGATTATTGAGGTCAGTTAGTTTTCAGATGCACCAGGGTGCAAAGCAATTCCTTGCTCACATGAAGCTGACAGAGTAAAGAGTGTACAACACCATTAACACAATGCTTTACTGTACCAGCAACCCAGGTTCAATTCCCACCACTGTCTGTACGGAGTTCGTACGTTATCTGCGTGACTGGGTTTCCCCCAGGTCTCTCGTTTCCTCCCACAGTCCAAAGACCTACCAGTTGGTATGTTAATCAGTCATTGCTAAATTGTCCC
Organism: Mobula hypostoma; assembly: GCF_963921235.1. Lineage (NCBI taxonomy): Eukaryota > Metazoa > Chordata > Chondrichthyes > Myliobatiformes > Myliobatidae > Mobula > Mobula hypostoma. The sequence goes on along the minus strand of NC_086109.1, from coordinate 4,184,218 downwards.
GGGACGAGGCTAGGGTCACATCTGGGTATTGCTGGGTGGCACGACTGGAAAGGACCAGAAGGGCCTATTCCATGTTGTACCCCAATAAATAAATAAATAAACAGATAAACGACAAATACAGCAACATGTGTGAAACAGCAGAATGTTGCAAAGTGCAGCCATGTAAACTGAGGTAGTACAAAAAAGAAATGTTAAAGTGACAGTGACATTTGCGGCAACACGGTAGTGTGGTAGTTAGCACATCGCTTTAGAGTGCCAGTGACCCGGGTTCAATTCCCATCGCTGTCGGTAAGGAGTTTGTACGTTCTCCCCACGAACGTGTGGGTTTCGTCCAGGTCCTCTGATTTCCCTCCACAGTCCAAAGATGTGCTGGTTGGTAGGCGAATTGGTCATTGTAAATTGTCCCGTGATTTGGCTCAAAGAGCCAAAAAGGCCTATTCTGTGCTGTATCTAAAAAAAAACCCATACAAAAATAAATAAATAAACAAACAGCAGAAGTGGTAGTAACTGACCAAGAACTTGGCAACACGACTGGGAAGGGAATGTATGAAAGAGGTGATTGTTTCTGGAGTCTAACAGCACTGAGGAAGCAGATGTTTTTGACCCAGCCATTCAAGCCATCGCAACGACAACCTTGTACTCAACATAGGTAAGACCCAGGAACCGACTGTGGACAAAGGGAAAGGGAAGTCAAGGGAAAACACACAATTCTCCTTCAAGGGGTCAGCAGTGGAAGGGGTGAGCAGTTTCGAGTTGCAGGGTGTCATCATCTCTGAAAATCTATCCTGGGTTGAGCATGTTGATGCAATTACAAAGAAGGCACAACGGTGGCTGTAGTTCATTAAGAGTTTCAGGAGATTTGGTTTGTCACCAAATGTCTACAGAGGTACCGTGGAGAGCATTGGAACTGGCTGCATCACCATTGGTATGGACGTGTCACAGCTCCATCATGGGCACTAGCCTCCCCAGGGTCCAGGACATCTTCAATAGGTGATGCTCCAAAAAGGCAGCATCCATCATTGAGGTCCCCCATCACCCAATTACTGAATTTATTTTTAATATATATTTTATTGTAATTCATAGATTTTATTATGACATATTGCATGCACTGCTGCCACAAAACAACAAATTTCATGACATATGCCAATGGCATTAAACCTGGTTCAGATTCTCCCAGCAGGTTGAAGAGAGAAAGGGGATTGGCCAGGGTGGCAGACGTCATTCATAATGCTGTTGGCCTTCCGCGAAGACGGACTGAATAGAAGTAAGGCATGAGCCTGTGATGGACCTACCACTCCCTGACCAGACCAGAGCAGTGGCCATACCAGGCTGAAATATAACCTGTCAGGATGTTTTCCACAGCATGTCTGTTAAGGTTTACATACTGATGTGTTTTCTTCATCACTACAGCCGTGTGGAGGGACCAGGGGGTGTTCAGGTGTGTGGACGGACCAGGAGAGGGTTCAGGTGCATGGAGGGACCAGGATATGGTTCAGGTGTGTGCAGGGACCAGGACAGGGTTCAGGTGCATGGAGGGACCAGCAGAGGGCTCAGGTGTGTGGAGAGACCAGGGCAGGGTTCAGCTGTGTGGAGGGACGAGGAGAGAGTTCAGGTGTGTGGACGGACCAGGAGAGGGTTCAGGTGTGTGCAGGGACCAGGGGAGGGTTCAGGTGTGTGCAGGGACCAGGAGAGGGTTCAGGTGGGTGGAGGGACCAGGGGAGGGTTCAGGTGTGTGGAGGGACCAGGGGAGGGTTCAGGTGTGTGGAGGGACCAGGGGGTGTTCAGGTGTTTGGAGGGACCAGGGGGTGTTCAGGTGTGTGGAGGGACCAGGAGAGGGTTCAGGTGTGTGGACGGACCAGGAGAGGGTTCAGGTGTATGGAGGGACCAGGGGAGGGTTAGGGTGTGTGGAGGGACCGGGGGGGGGGTGTTCAGGTGTTTGGAGGGACCAGGGGGTGTTCAGGTGTGTGGAGGGACCGGGGGGGGGGTGTTCAGGTGTTTGGAGGGATCAGGAGAGGGTTCAGGTGTGTGGAGTGACGGGGGGGGGGGGTGTTCAGGTGTTTGGAGGGACCAGGAGAGGGTTCAGGTGTTTGGAGGGACCAGGGGGTGTTCAGGTGTGTGGAGGGACCGGGGGGGGGGGGTGTTCAGGTGTTTGGAGGGACCAGGGGGTGTTCAGGTGTGTGGAGGGACCGGGGGGGGGGGGTGTTCAGGTGTTTGGAGGGATCAGGAGAGGGTTCAGGTGTGTGGAGTGACGGGGGGGGGGGTGTTCAGGTGTTTGGAGGGACCAGGAGAGGGTTCAGGTGTTTGGAGGGACCAGGAGAGGGTTCAGGTATTTGGAGGGACCAGGAGAGGGTTCAGGTGTGTGGACGGACCAGGGGTGTTCAGGTGTGTGGAGGGACCAGGAAGGGGTTTAGAAGCGCGTTCAGGTGATATGGATGCCCAGGGACCCGAAGCTGTCGACCATCTCTGCAGCAGCTGTGTTGGCTCTGAGCATGTAAATGCCACCACATAGAAGACACAATAGTGTCTTTACTTTCTTACCAGTTTGCTCAGATTTGGAATGTCACCCGGAGCTTTGACAAGTGGAGAGAATCCGGACCAGCTACATCACGGCCTGGCATGGAAGCACCAATGGAAGAGTCTGCAGAAATTGGAGGTTAGAGCCTTTTCCATCATAGGCAAAGCCCGCCCTCCCCATCATTGTGCACGTCTTCAAGGAGCACTGCACAATATCATGACACGCAAGGTAAAACAACAACAGCTACTGTGCAGGTAAACAACGGGCGCAAGGCCATGACAAAGCAGATGATGAGGTTATTGTACTCGGAAACCATTCAATTGAATGAAGCTGTCCTTGAGCCTCGTCCGCCGGTGCTGGTTACACAGCGACATGCTGGAGGCATTCAGCAGGTCACACAGCACCAGCGGAGAGGAATAAAGAGCCGATGTTTTGGGCCGAGACCCGTCTTCAGGATCCTCCATCTGCTCCGTGCCAGACGAGTCTTTCGCTCTGCCTCGGCACACGTGACGATAATAAACCAATTCCAGTCTCCTCACGGGCGTCCCTCCACGGGGTCCCAGCGCACCGTCCACGGTTCGAGGATTCAAAAAGATATTCAATGTTATTTCCAGTACAAGTGTGAAGGAGAATGAAATAATTGTTACTCCGGGTCCAATGCAGCACAAAAATGCACACAAATATAAAAGGACAGAATAATAAAATAAAAGCACGTAAGGTAGCATGTACACAGATTGAGAAAGTGACGCTAGGCATTTGATGGACATCCAAGCTGAGAGGGGATCAGTCCCTCACCCCCACCCCGCCGGCACCATCCCCCGCAACAACACATCTGCTGTTTATTACAACAGCTGGCTCCGTCGCCAGGTTCTCCAGATGTTGAGTCATCTCCAAGCCGCACCCTTTCCTCCCTGTCCTGACACGAACTCGCAGCCCTTCCTGCCCACGCTGTTAGACCGGCACAGCTCGGTGCGCCTGCACCGCGTTCACACTGATGATGCTGGCTCGCTCCCCGGTAACCCTGGCCGGCGGGTCAGACCGCTTCACCTGCAATAACCCTCGCCTGCCCACGGGGTGCCGATGCGGAGCTGGAGGGCGATACCCTACCCACAGCAGGCCACAGCCTCCCATTCCCGCATTCCCTGCCTCTGTACAGCCAGCACCCAGGTTGTTGTACAGCAGTAGATTTATTGAGTACTAGCGCACAGAAACAGGCCTTTCAGCCTATCTAGTCCATGCCAAACAATTATTCTCCCACTTCCATAGCTCCCACCTGAACCATAGCTCTCCACACTCCAAATGCTAGAGGAACTCAACAGGCCAGGCAGCATCCATGGAAAATAGTAAACACAATGTTTTGGGTTGAAACTTTTCATCAGGAATTTGTGTGTGTTTCTTTGGATTCCTTCCATGCTCCTCCCATCCATGTAACTATCTAAACTTCTCTTAAATGCTTCTCATCTCTGTTCTAAAGGGACATCCTTGTATTCTGAGGCTGTGCCCACTGGCCCTAGTCTCCACCACTACTGTCCGCTCTTTCCAGGCTTTTCAATATTTGGCAGGTTTCAATAAGATCCTTTCTGTAAACTCCACCAAGTACAGGCCCAGAGCCATCAAACACTGTTCGCACATTAGCCGCATTACAGCCGGGAACATTGTCGTCATTCTCCTCCGGGTACGCACATCCTGTTCGTTGCTGCCATCTTACCGGGCCGAACAATCCCAGTGTCCAATCAATCATTACATTTACTGCCAACAAAGTCCCACCCACTGCTTGGGCAGCTCCCAAAGGCTGTCAGTGATTTTAATCACTTTTAAACTGCAATATTTAAATATCAATTGGAAATATAATTTTTAAAATGTAAAAAATACTGTGAATGAATAGTATGAAGGCCACCTGTGACCTGAGGCCCAGTTACTGCTGGGATCAAAGTTCAAATTTCAAAAATCAAAGTAAATTATTTATTATCAGAGTACCTACAGTACCTACTTACTTACTAACTTCCCATTATGCCACTGGCGTTTCGGGCAGCAATGCACGTCCTCCGTCTCTGGTGGTGTTCAGGGCTTCCTTCATCATGTCAGTAGCTTCCTCTCGGTTTTCACCACTGTGAGTCACGCAAGTCCCAGGTGGAGACTCAGGAATACCCTCACACTCAGATGTAGAAGGATTCTTCATTGCTGTTTTCGTAACAGTTTGTGTGACTAGTCAGGGTTGTGAACCCCTGAACCTGGGGGATCGGTGGACCACTCTTAGTCTGGCCTCTACCATTTGACCTGTTTGGCATGAGTGACCATACCAAGAGCCAAAGCATAAAGCCCTGACTCCAGCCCACATAACTCACTGAGAGTCACAAGCCTTCAAACAACGACAAGCTTGTGCTCCTCTTGGAGCTGAGTACGTATATGTCACTATGGGTTTCATTTTCTTTGCTGGCATTTACAATATAGAAATACAATAGAATTTATAAAAAACTATACATAAACAAAAGACTAGCAAACAACCAATGGGCAAATGAAGACAAATCCTGCAAATAAAAACCCAGAAGCCCTGGATGAACCATGAGATCTGCAAACTGCTGAGGACCAGATCAGAGACATTCAGGTCTGGCGACCACGTAAAATGCAAGAGGTCTCTGGAAAACGATCTCAGGTGCAGACTGGAGAATCTAGACCAAACGTGAATCACTGAGGGATACTGGTCAGCCGTGGCAGGGTTGAATGCTCCTACCAAGTGACTCCAAGCAACATAGGTGACTCACAGCTTTGCTCCCAGATGAGCTCGATGCCTTTCATGCTTGCATTGGCCGTCAAACATGGAGGCATCTTCACTAGCTCCCACAGCACTCGATGACTGTGCGATTTTAATCTCCGAGAACAATGTGAGAGCATCCGTCAGGAGGGTGGGCAGGATACCTAACTGAGTAGTGTTGACCTGTGCTGATCGACCGGCTGGAGTGTTCGCCAATATCTTTAACCTCTCGCTTCAGCAATCTGAAGCACACACCTACTTCAAGTAGTCTTCAATTATACCAGTGCAAGAGGAAAACTTTGGTTACCAGCTTCAATGACTGTCGTCCAGTAGCACTTACATCCACTGTGATGAAATGCTTTGAGATGTTGGTGATGAAGCATATCAACTCATGCTTGGGAAATGACCTGGATCACTCAAATATGCCTACTGTCACAACAGATCATCAGTAAGTGCCATTCCACCAGCTCTTAACTCAACCCTGAAACATCTGGATGCCGTAGGGTGCTCTTTATTGACTACAGCTCACCATTCAATACCATCATCCCCTCAAAACTAATCAATAAGCTCCAACATGTAGGCCTCAATACCTCCTTGTGCACCTGGATCCTCCTCACCTGCAGACCCCAGTCAGTGTGGGTTGGCAACAACCTTTCACTCAATGTCTGCAAGACCAAGGAGATGATAGTTGACTTCAGAAGTAGAAAACTGGAGGTCATGAGCCCAGTCCTCATCGGGGGATCAGAGTTGGAGAGGGTCAGCAATCTTAAATTCCTCAAGATATTAAGAGGAATAGATGGAGTGGATAGCCAGCGCCTCTTCCCCAGGGCCCCACTGCTCAATACAAGAGGACATGGCTTTAAGGTAAGGGGTGGGAAGTTCAAGGGGGATATTAGAGGAAGGTTTTTTACTCTGAGAGTGATTGGTGCGTGGAATGCACTGCCTGAGTCAGTGGTGGAGGCAGATACACTAGTGAAATTTGAGGGACTACTAGACAGGTATATGGAGGAATTTAAGGTGGGGGCTTATATGGGAGGCAGGGTTTGAGGGTCGGTACAGCAATGTGGGCCGAAGGGCCTGTACTGTGCTGTACTATTCTATGTTCTATGTTATCACTTTAGACGATCTGTCCTGGTTCCAGCACGTAAGTGCTGTTATGAAGAAGGCACGGCAGCACCTCCACTTTCTTAGCAGTTTGCAAAGTTTCGGCACTTTGTCCAAAACTTTGGCAAACTTCTATAGATGTATATTGACTGGTTGTATTACAGCCTGGTATGGAAACCCCAATACCCTTGAACGGAATATTGTACAAAGAAGTAGTGGATGCAGCCCAGTCCATCACAGGCACAGCCCTCCACACTACTGGGCACATCCAGACGGAGCACTGTCACAAGAAAGCAGCATCCATCGTCAAGGACCCCATTGTCCAGGCCATGTCCTATCTCACTGCTGCCATCAGGAAAAAGGTACAGGATGACGTGAGTAGGCAGTTTAAATGGTTCAGCATGGACTAGATGGGCCAAAGGGCCTATTTCTATCTTGTACTTTTCTACAACTCTATGAGCCTATAGTCATAGATAACTACAGTACAGAAACAGGCCATTCAGCCCATCTACTTCGTTCCGAATTATATTTAGCATGAGGAGTCACATTACTGTGACCACTGGGCAATGTTAGTGCTTCACAGTAAGCCATGTTTCCCAACGCTAGTTGCTGAGACGTTACAACAGAGTTTCCCTGCTCTGGAATCCCACTTTCATTTAGCTGATGAGGTGTCTGGCTGGTGGACCGGCCCTCAGCCCCAGTCCCGCTCCTGGGCTGGACTCAGTCCTCTTGGCCTCTGGGGGGATGGGGAGAGGGGAAGGAATGTCTCGCCTTCCAGATCCACAAGCAGAGCCCTATCCGCCACAGGGCACATTTACGTGGAGCCCTGCCATCAGAATGTAGCATCCACCACCAAGGACACTCGCCATCCAAGCCAGGCTCTCTTCCTGCTGCTACCATTGAGAAGGACGTACAGGAGCCTTTGATTTATAAAGACCAATGTGCCAAAAGCTTTCTTTACCACCCTATCCACCTGTGAAGCCATTTTCAATGAACTAAGGACTTGCATTCCCAGATCTCTTCGTTCCACCGCACTCCTCAGTGCCCCACTGTTCATTGTGTAAGACCGACCCTGGGTGATCCTACTGAAATGCAACACCTTGCACTTGTCGGCATTAAATTCCATCTGCCATTTTCAGCCTAGCTGTCCAGCTGTAGATCCCACTACAAGCCATGGTAGTCTTCCTCACTGCCCACTGCACGCCCAATCTTGGTGACATCTATATTCTCCTAGGAGAATTCACCTGGTAAATCTGTTCAAGTCTGCTTACTCTTCAAGAACAAGGATTCAATAGTCAATCCAAAGTGCAATATAAATTATTTCAGAGAACTTTATTTCTGTTTAAAGTACAATTCACATTTATAAGACAACATTAGAATGTTCTGGGTACCTCCCCCAGGGGCATTTAATACCCAGAGAAACTGTAAGATGAGACAATATGGTTACCGCGTGCTTACACACGAGGTATTTTCTCCAACTATTGTTTTGTCATTTTTTAATCAAAAACAAGCATTTAACATATTTCAAAGCACTCAGACTGAATAAAAATGCAACACTGCATGTCATATTTTACCAGCTTATATTGTGGCCGGAAGATCAGAGTTTAGTGGTGTGTTATTACAAGTTTCAGTCATTTACACAGTTCAATAATCAAACAGGACCTCAGGAGATAGATAACCTTTGCAGGAAAGTTTGAGAAGTTAGAACGTGAGTTTTACTTTAGTTTTTCTCGAGTAGCCAAAGTCATTGTATTTAAACACATGCCATTGACACAGCAACCAGCCCACGCCTCCCATCCATACAGTGAGTTGCTGGATCTATGGTCCTGTGGTCGCATGGTGCAGAATTAGCAGAAAAAGGAGAAATACACGGTGATCATTAAATTAGCCAGTATCTACATCTACAACATTCTAATTTGATGATCTGAAATTAATCATTTACAGCAGGGGTTCCCAACCTTTATTATGCCGCGGACCCCTACCATTAGCCGAGGGGTCTGTGGCTCCCAGGCTGGCAACCCCTGATTTACAGGATGTTCTAACACTCCCAGCAGGAGTTTGTAGATCAAGCCGCTGTTCACAGGGATCTGGTACTATAGGTCCGTTATCAGAACAAGACCAGCTGTCTGTAGGGCAGTTTGTCTGAAAGGGAAGACCTTGGGCTTTGGGTTTGGGAGCCCTCCGGGGCCTGGGCCACAGTCACCGCAGCTCCGGTTCCTCGGCAAGTGCAGAAGTCCACCCCGTCCCCCACGAGAAACGCGAAGGAGGAGGAGGCCGGGGGAGGAGGGTGAGGGAAGATAGACTGAGGGGGGAGAGTGGGTGACGAGGGACTCAGGGAAGAGAGCGACAGAGGATAGACTGAGGGAGAGAGGAGGGATTGAGGATATTGTCCCTTGTTCCCGGTGCTATTTCAGTGACCGTGCAGCCAGTGAACACACCAGGGCGCCTCCTGCCGCTGTCACTGCGCACACGGAACGTCCGTTCCAGGGGCGGCTGGTGAAGGGGGCAGCCCCAGCCTTGTGCCTCTGACGGAGATCGACTCTTGGGTCAATGTGTTAGCATGATCCTTCCTCATCGTGTCAGCTTTCACTTTGGACACTTCCCAACTTCGTCCCCGCTTCCCAACTGAGAATCTAACGACACGTGTGGCAGCCTGGAGCTGGAGGGAGAAGGTTGCAGCGCCCGGCAGATGCAGGTCGTGTCCTACTGCGGCGACATTCTCCCGTTAGTCACCAGGGGTGACAGGCACACCTTGACGGTCCAGAGTATTAACAAGCGAGAAGGAAATACCCCCCCCCCCCCACCCCACCGCCGTGTCCATGAATCTACCAGGCAGAGTGATCTTGTGGCTTCGGAACCGTGGAGCTGTCTCGCGTCGGGTCCTGCAGGAGCGGAAAGGGAACCAGGCTGATTCAGCCTGCGACTACCCCTCGACGATCCACGTGGATCGGACACATAACGAGCTTGTCGGGAACACGGTCTCAGTGGCCCGTTTGTCTTCCACTGTTGTGCGTGTCCAGGAGGATGAGTGTATGAATGGTGCGTTCTGTAAATAAGCCTATGGAACTGGGGTTGGGAGTGATGGGCAAGGGGAGATTTCACCACTGGTGATAGGTAAACACTCCACCGATCAGATAGACTCCGCGCAATCACCAGGTGAGTTATTTTCTGTTCAGAATGAGTACCTCCACCAGCTCTCTAAGTGAAGGCATCTTCCACTAGATCGCAAACTGAACCATACTTACTCTAACTCTTTGTGAGCTAGTGTTTGAATGCTGTTTTCAAATCCAATGCTTTATGCCGAGTTCCTTTAGCCAGACGTATAGTACCTTCCGTGAGATCTGACCCCTTGCTCTAGAGCTCCGTGTCTCCCTCCTCTTTCCCTTTCTTCGCTTGCTTCTCCCCCGGTTCTGCACTCGCAGCGTCCTTGCTGCTCTCTCCCTTCTCCTGGGCTTCGCCGTTCTGTTTAGGCTTATCGGATTGGCCTTCCGAAGCGGCAGAGAAATATATGCTGTCGTGATCCCGTGCATCCGCTTCCTCGTCCTTGAAAGACGAAGGACAGTTTTAGCAACAGCGGCTAGTTGGTTAAATTGCACAGAACACAGAACACAGAACGTAGACAGCAGAACACAGCAGGCCAGGCAGCATCTGTAGGAAGAGGTACAGTCGACGTTTCAGGCCGAGACCCTTCGTCAGGACTAACTGAAGGAAGAGTGAGTAAGGGATTTGAAAGTTGGAGGGGGAGGGGGAGATGCAAAATGATAGGAGAAGACAGGAGGGGGAGGGATGGAGCCGAGAGCTGGACAGGTGATAGGCAAAAGGGGATATGAGAGGATCATGGGACAGGAGGTCCGGGAAGAAAGACAAGGCGGGGGGGCGGGGCCCAGAGGATGGGCAAGAGGTATATTCAGAGGGACAGAGGGAGAAAATGGAGAGTGAGAGAAAGAATGTGTGCATAAAAATAAGTAACAGATGGGGTACAAGGGGGAGGTGGGGCCTTAGCGGAAGTTAGAGAAGTCGATGTTCATGCCATCAGGTTGGAGGCATGAAACGTCGACTGCGCCTCTTCCTAGAGATGCTGCCTGACCTGCTGCGTTCACCAGCAACTTTGATGTGTGTTGCTTGAATTTCCAGCATCTGCAGAATTCCTGTTGTTTCCGCAGAACACAAGACACTGAACATAAAACATAGAATCGGAATCAGGTTTATTATCACCGGCATGTGACGTGAAATTTGTTAACTTAGCAGCAGCAGTTCAATGCAATACATAACCTAACAGAGAGAAAAAAATAATAAATAAATAAGTAAATCAATTACGTATATTGAATAGATTAAAAACGTGCAAAAACAGAAATACTGCATATTAAAAAAGTGAGATAGTGCCCAAAGCTTCAATGTCCATTTAGGAATCGGATGGCAGAGAGGAAGAAGCTGTTCCTGAATCACTGAGTGTGTGCCTTCAGGCTTCTGTACCTCCTATCTGACGGAAACAGTGAGAAAAGGGCCTGCCCTGGGTGCTGGATGTCCTTAATAATGGACGCTGCGTTTCTGAGACACCGCTCCCTAAAGATGTCCTGGGTACTTTGTAGGCTAGTAACCAAGACGGAGCTATCTAAATTTACAACTCTCTGCAGCTTCTTTGAGTCCTGTGCAGCAACGCCTCCATACCAGACAGTGATGCAGCCTGTCAGAATGCCCTTCAAAGTACAACTTGAGAAGTTTTTGAGTGTATTTGTTGACATGCCGAATCTCTTCAAACTCCTAATAATGTAGCTGCTCCCTTGCCTTCTTTATAGCACACCACACTCCTTAAACAACACACCACACTCCTTAAACAACACACCACACTCCTTACCCAACACACCACACTCCTTAAACAATACACCACACTCCTTACCCAACACAGCACACTCCTTAAACAACACAGCACACTCCTTAAATAACACACCACACTCCTTACCCAATACACCGTACTCCTTAGCCAACACACCACACTCCTTACCCAACACACCACACTCCTTACCCAACACACCACACTCCTTACCCAACACACCACACTCCTTACCCAACACAGCACACTCCTTAAACAACACACCACACTCCTTAAACAACACACCACACTCCTTACCCAACACACCACACTCCTTAAACAACACACCACACTCCTTAAACAACACACCACACTCCTTAAACAACACACCACACTCCTTACCCAACACACCACACTCCTTAAACAACACACCACACTCCTTACCCAACACAGCACACTCCTTAAACAACACACCACACTCCTTACCCAACACACCACACTCCTTAAACAACACACCACACTCCTTACCCAACACAGCACACTCCTTAAACAACACACCACACTCCTTACCCAACACAGCACACTCCTTAGCCAACACACCACACTCCTTAAACAATACACCACACTCCTTACCCAACACAGCACACTCCTTAAACAACACACCACACTCCTTACCCAACACACCACACTCCTTACCCAACACAGCACACTCCTTAAATAACACACCACACTCCTTAAACAACACAGCACACTCCTTACCCAATACACCGTACTCCTTAGCCAACACACCACACTCCTTACCCAACACACCACACTCCTTACCCAACACACCACACTCCTTAAACAATACACCACACTCCTTACCCAACACAGCACACTCCTTAAACAACACAGCACACTCCTTAAATAACACACCACACTCCTTACCCAATACACCGTACTCCTTAGCCAACACACCACACTCCTTACCCAACACACCACACTCCTTACCCAACACACCACACTCCTTACCCAACACACCACACTCCTTAAACAACACACCACACTCCTTACCCAACACACCACACTCCTTAAACAACACACCACACTCCTTACCCAACACAGCACACTCCTTAGCCAACACACCACACTCCTTACCCAACACACCACACTCCTTACCCAACACAGCACACTCCTTACCCAACACAGCACACTCCTTAAACAATACACCACACTCCTTACCCAACACAGCACACTCCTTACCCAACACAGCACACTCCTTAGCCAACACACCACACTCCTTACCCAACACACCACACTCCTTACCCAACACAGCACACTCCTTACCCAACACAGCACACTCCTTAAACAATACACCACACTCCTTACCCAACACAGCACACTCCTTACCCAACACAGCACACTCCATAGCCAACACACCACACTCCTTAAACAACACAGCACACTCCTTAAACAACACAGCACACTCCTTACCCAACACAGCACACTCCTTAAACAACACAGCACACTCCTTACCCAACACACCACACTCCTTAAACAATACACCACACTCCTTACCCAACACAGCACACTCCTTAAACAACACAGCACACTCCTTACCCAACACAGCACACTCCTTACCCAACACAGCACACTCCTTAAACAATACACCACACTCCTTACCCAACACAGCACACTCCTTAAACAACACAGCACACTCCTTACCCAACACAGCACACTCCTTAAACAATACACCACACTCCTTACCCAACACAGCACACTCCTTAAACAACACAGCACACTCCTTAAATAACACACCACACTCCTTACCCAATACACCGTACTCCTTAGCCAACACACCACACTCCTTACCCAACACACCACACTCCTTAAACAACACACCACACTCCTTACCCAACACACCACACTCCTTACCCAACACACCACACTCCTTACCCAACACAGCACACTCCTTACCCAACACAGCACACTCCTTAAACAACACACCACACTCCTTACCCAACACACCACACTCCTTAAACAACACACCACACTCCTTACCCAATACACCACACTCCTTACCCAACACAGCACACTCCTTACCCAACACAGCACACTCCTTAAACAACACACCACACTCCTTACCCAACACACCACACTCCTTACCCAACACAGCACACTCCTTACCCAACACACCACACTCCTTAAACAATACACCACACTCCTTACCCAACACAGCACACTCCTTAAACAACACAGCACACTCCTTACCCAACACAGCACACTCCTTAAACAATACACCACACTCCTTACCCAACACAGCACACTCCTTAAACAACACAGCACACTCCTTAAATAACACACCACACTCCTTACCCAATACACCGTACTCCTTAGCCAACACACCACACTCCTTACCCAACACACCACACTCCTTACCCAACACACCACACTCCTTAAACAACACACCACACTCCTTACCCAACACACCACACTCCTTAAACAACACAGCACACTCCTTACCCAACACAGCACACTCCTTAAACAATACACCACACTCCTTACCCAACACAGCACACTCCTTAAACAACACAGCACACTCCTTAAATAACACACCACACTCCTTACCCAATACACCGTACTCCTTAGCCAACACACCACACTCCTTACCCAACACACCACACTCCTTACCCAACACACCACACTCCTTAGCCAATACACCACACTCCTTACCCAACACACCACACTCCTTAAACAACACACCACACTCCTTAAACAACACACCACACTCCTTACCCAACACACCACACTCCTTAAACAACACACCACACTCCTTACCCAACACAGCACACTCCTTAAACAACACACCACACTCCTTACCCAATACACCACACTCCTTACCCAACACACCACACTCCTTACCCAACACAGCACACTCCTTAGCCAACACACCACACTCCTTACCCAACACAGCACACTCCTTACCCAACACACCACACTCCTTACCCAACACACCACACTCCTTACCCAACACAGCACACTCCTTAGCCAACACACCACACTCCTTACCCAACACAGCACACTCCTTACCCAACACACCACACTCCTTAAACAATACACCACACTCCTTACCCAACACAGCACACTCCTTAAACAACACAGCACACTCCTTACCCAACACAGCACACTCCTTAAACAATACACCACACTCCTTAAACAACACACCACACTCCTTACCCAACACACCACACTCCTTACCCAACACAGCACACTCCTTACCCAACACAGCACACTCCTTACCCAACACAGCACACTCCTTAAACAATACACCACACTCCTTACCCAACACAGCACACTCCTTAAACAACACAGCACACTCCTTAAATAACACACCACACTCCTTAAACAATACACCACACTCCTTAGCCAACACAGCACACTCCTTACCCAACACACCACACTCCTTACCCAACACACCACACTCCTTAGCCAATACACCACACTCCTTAAACAATACACCACACTCCTTAGCCAACACACCACACTCCTTAAACAATACACCACACTCCTTACCCAACACACCACACTCCTTAAACAACACACCACACTCCTTAAACAACACACCACACTCCTTACCCAACACACCACACTCCTTAAACAACACACCACACTCCTTACCCAACACAGCACACTCCTTAAACAACACAGCACACTCCTTAGCCAACACACCACACTCCTTACCCAACACACCACACTCCTTAAACAACACAGCACACTCCTTACCCAACACAGCACACTCCTTACCCAACACAGCACACTCCTTAAACAATACACCACACTCCTTACCCAACACAGCACACTCCATAGCCAACACAGCACACTCCTTACCCAACACAGCACACTCCTTAAACAACACACCACACTCCTTACCCAACACACCACACTCCTTACCCAACACAGCACACTCCATAGCCAACACAGCACACTCCTTACCCAACACAGCACACTCCTTAAACAACACACCACACTCCTTACCCAACACACCACACTCCTTACCCAACACAGCACACTCCTTACCCAACACACCACACTCCTTACCCAACACAGCACACTCCTTAAACAACACACCACACTCCTTACCCAATACACCACACTCCTTACCCAACACAGCACACTCCTTACCCAACACAGCACACTCCTTAAACAACACACCACACTCCTTACCCAACACACCACACTCCTTAAACAATACACCACACTCCTTACCCAACACAGCACACTCCTTAAACAACACACCACACTCCTTACCCAACACAGCACACTCCTTAAACAATACACCACACTCCTTACCCAACACACCACACTCCTTACCCAACACACCACACTCCTTAAACAACACACCACACTCCTTAAACAACACACCACACTCCTTACCCAACACACCACACTCCTTACCCAACACACCACACTCCTTAAACAACACACCACACTCCTTACCCAACACACCACACTCCTTAGCCAATACACCACACTCCTTACCCAACACACCACACTCCTTACCCAACACACCACACTCCTTACCCAACACACCACACTCCTTACCCAACACACCACACTCCTTAAACAATACACCACACTCCTTACCCAACACAGCACACTCCTTAAACAACACAGCACACTCCTTAAATAACACACCACACTCCTTACCCAATACACCGTACTCCTTAGCCAATACACCACACTCCTTACCCAACACACCACACTCCTTACCCAACACACCACACTCCTTACCCAACACACCACACTCCTTACCCAACACAGCACACTCCTTAAACAACACACCACACTCCTTAAACAACACACCACACTCCTTACCCAACACACCACACTCCTTAAACAACACACCACACTCCTTACCCAATACACCACACTCCTTACCCAACACAGCACACTCCTTAAACAACACACCACACTCCTTACCCAACACACCACACTCCTTAAACAACACAGCACACTCCTTACCCAACACAGCACACTCCTTAGCCAACACACCACACTCCTTACCCAACACACCACACTCCTTAAACAACACACCACACTCCTTACCCAACACACCACACTCCTTAAACAACACAGCACACTCCTTACCCAACACACCACACTCCTTACCCAACACAGCACACTCCTTACCCAACACACCACACTCCTTACCCAACACAGCACACTCCTTAGCCAACACACCACACTCCTTAGCCAACACACCACACTCCTTACCCAACACACCACACTCCTTACCCAACACAGCACACTCCTTAAACAACACACCACACTCCTTACCCAACACACCACACTCCTTACCCAACACAGCACACTCCTTACCCAACACACCACACTCCTTACCCAACACAGCACACTCCTTAGCCAACACACCACACTCCTTACCCAACACACCACACTCCTTACCCAACACAGCACACTCCTTACCCAACACAGCACACTCCTTAAACAACACACCACACTCCTTACCCAACACAGCACACTCCTTAAACAATACACCACACTCCTTACCCAACACAGCACACTCCTTAAACAACACACCACACTCCTTACCCAACACACCACACTCCTTAAACAATACACCACACTCCTTACCCAACACAGCACACTCCTTAAACAACACAGCACACTCCTTACCCAACACAGCACACTCCTTAAACAATACACCACACTCCTTACCCAACACAGCACACTCCTTAAACAACACAGCACACTCCTTAAATAACACACCACACTCCTTACCCAATACACCGTACTCCTTAGCCAACACACCACACTCCTTACCCAATACACCACACTCCTTACCCAACACACCACACTCCTTACCCAACACACCACACTCCTTACCCAACACACCACACTCCTTAAACAACACACCACACTCCTTACCCAATACACCACACTCCTTACCCAACACAGCACACTCCTTACCCAACACAGCACACTCCTTACCCAACACACCACACTCCTTAAACAACACACCACACTCCTTACCCAATACACCACACTCCTTACCCAACACAGCACACTCCTTAAACAACACACCACACTCCTTACCCAACACACCACACTCCTTAAACAACACACCACACTCCTTACCCAACACAGCACACTCCTTACCCAACACACCACACTCCTTACCCAACACAGCACACTCCTTAAACAACACACCACACTCCTTACTCAACACACCACACTCCTTAAACAATACACCACACTCCTTACCCAACACAGCACACTCCTTAAACAACACAGCACACTCCTTACCCAACACAGCACACTCCTTAAACAATACACCACACTCCTTACCCAACACAGCACACTCCTTAAACAACACAGCACACTCCTTAAATAACACAGCACACTCCTTAAACAACACACTACCCTCCTTACCCAACACACCACACTCTTTAAACAACACACCACACTCCTTAGCCAACACACCACACTCCTTACCCAACACACCACACTCCTTAAACAACACACCACACTCCTTACCCAACACACCACACTCTTTAAACAACACACCACACTCCTTACCCAACACAGCACACTCCTTACCCAACACACCACACTCCTTAAACAATACACCACACTCCTTAAATAACACACCACACTCCTTACCCAACACACCACACTCCTTACCCAACACAGCACACTCCTTAAACAACACACCACACTCCTTACCCAACACAGCACACTCCTTAAACAACACAGCACACTCCTTACCCAACACACCACACTCCTTACCCAACACACCACACTCCTTAGCCAACACACCACACTCCTTAAATAACACACCACACTCCTTACCCAACACACCACACTCCTTACCCAACACAGCACACTCCTTACCCAACACACCACACTCCTTACCCAACACACCACACTCCTTAAACAACACACCACACTCCTTAAACAACACAGCACACTCCTTACCCAACACAGCACACTCCTTACCCAACACACCACACTCCATAGCCAACACACCACACTCCTTACCCAACACAGCACACTCCTTACCCAACACACCACACTCCGTAGCCAACATACCACACTCCTTAAACAACACACCACACTCCGTAGCCAATACACCACACTCCTTAGCCAATACACCACACTCCTTAAACAACACACCACACTCCTTACCCAACACACCACACTCCTTACCCAACACAGCACACTCCTTACCCAACACAGCACACTCCTTACCCAACACAGCACACTCCTTACCCAACACACCACACTCCATAGCCAACATACCACACTCCTTACCCAATACACCACACTCCTTAGCCAATACACCACACTCCTTAAACAACACACCACACTCCTTACCCAACACACCACACTCCTTAAACAACACACCACACTCCTTACCCAACACACCACACTCCTTACCCAACACACCACACTCCTTAAACAATACACCACACTCCTTACCCAACACACCACACTCCTTAAACAACACACCACACTCCTTAAACAACACACCACACTCCTTACCCAACACACCACACTCCTTAAACAACGCAGCACACTCCTTACCCAACACACCACACTCTTTAAACAACACACCACACTCCTTACCCAACACACCACACTCCGTAGCCAACACACCACACTCCTTAGCCAACACACAACACTCCTTAGCCAACACATCACACCCCTTATTTAACATCCTATTAATTTACACAACTTTGACAGACACACTGTATAGACCCCAAGATCCCTCTGTTCCTCCAGTACCATTAACCCTGTATTCATGTTCAACCTTTCAAAGTGAATCCTCGACCCTTTTCCAGATTGAACTCCGTCTGCCATTTCTCCACCCAACCTAGCTATATCCCACGGTGACCCTCTGCACTATCCACAACACCACCAACCTTTGAGTCATCTGCACACTTACTAGCCTGCCCATCAACTTTCTCATCCAAGTCATTTATAGAAATGAAGAAGAGTAGGGCTCCTATTTCAGATCCATGGAAGAACACTGTTCGCCAACATCCAGGTAGAATATGTTCCATCTACTACCACCCTCTTCCGTTTGTGGGCAAGTCAATTTTGAATCCATGCAGGCATGTTTTGTTTGATTCCATGCCTCCTGACATTCTGAATGGGGATCTTTATCAATGCTTCAGTAAAATCCATATACACTGCATCCACTGCTTCATCAATTTGCTTTTAGTTACCTCATTGAAAAACTCTTTTAGGATTTAGACCTATCCTGGGTCTAATATATTGATGCAATTACAAAGACAGCAGCTATATTTCATGGGACATTTGGCGAGACTTGGTCTGACAGCAAAGTCATGCAGATTTCTACTGACGGACCGTGTCTACCTGGCTGCATCACTGTCCAGTACTGAGGGGAGAATCCACAGGATCAGAAAAAGCGCAAAAAGTTGTGAACTCTGCTAACTCCACCATAGTCACTAACCTCCCCAGCATCCAGGACACTTTCAAAAGGCGATGTCTCAAAAAGGCAGCATCCATCATTAAAAAGACCCCCATCACCCAGGACACATCCTCTTCTCATTGCTACCATCAGGGAGGAGGGAGAGGAGCCTGAAGACACACTCTCAAAAATTCAGGAACTGCATATTCTCCTCTGCCAACCGATTTCTGGATAGTCATGGAACCCCCGATCACTACATCATTACTTTTCTTTGATCCCTTTTTGCACTAATTATTTACAAATGTACTTTAATTTTTTAAAAAAATACATTTCTTATTATAATTTATAGTATTTGATTAGGTATTGCGCTGTACTGCTGTTGCAAAACAACAAATTTCACAACAGATGCCAATGATAATAAACCTGATTGTGATTTTGAGCTACAACCAGCCCCTTAGAAGTCAATACCGACCATCACTAATCAGACTATGCTTCTCCAAATGCTCCTAAATCCTGTCCCTAAGGGAGGATGCAAAGATCATCATCAATTCCCCAATAATTCCACAGTAACCTGGGGTATATCCTGTCTGCCCCGGGGGACTTATCTATTGTAATATTTTTCTGAAGTTCCAGGGTTGATAGGGGACTTCATCTCTCCGAGAGAGGTGTAGGCAGTGTCTGTGGGCGAGAGGAGTTGTCGGCATTTCAGGTCAAAACTCTACACCTGCTGATTGACTATATTATTCCCTCTAAGTCGCAGGGTTGTGCGGCCACGCGGTAACTGAAATGCTCCTGTGCACATAGCCTTTGTTGCCGCGCAGTTTGAATTTTCTTTTATATAATATTTTGTTAAAGTGACGGACACTTTTCAGGCCGGGTTAAAAATTTCCTGCTCAGAGGAGTGTTTGCTCCAAGCAGCTGATAAAAAAAATAGAGGGAACGTCGATTGACCGGTTGACTTCCTCCAGCAGATTATTTGCTGCCCGTTGTGATGTGGTTGGTCGTGGATTCCACACAGGACACGATGGGAATTGGCTCCGAATCCCACCTTCTGAGCAAGGAACTCCCAGTTCCAGGCTACTGGAGAAGAGGGAGGAACCTGTGTTCAAGGCAAAAGCCTGTGTTCCTCTCCCTGCACTGAGGAGTCCAGTAAATGAAGGGCTTCAGATGGAGACACAGGAGACAGCAGACGCTGCAGTCTGGGAGCAACACCATTCTGCTGGAGGAACTCAGCAGGTCAGGCAGCATCTGTTGGGGTGGTGGGGGAGGAACGTTTCAGCTGGAGACCATTTGGGCTTCAGTTGTCCAGTTTACATGTTATTCATTTAGAAACACAACTCCTCCACTTAGTGTGCATACACATTTGTACATAATGATGATCACAGATCACTGCAGCACAGACAGGCCATTCAGCCCATTTAGCCCATCCTGCACTCCCACCAATCATAGCCATCCACACCCTTCCCATCCACGTACTTAACTAAACTTCTCTTAAATGTTGTATTTGAACCCACATCGACCACTTCCACTGGCAGCTTGCTCCACCCTATCACCACCTTCTGAGCACATGTTCCCCTTAAATGTTTCACCTTTCACCCTTCACCTATGACCTATAGCCTCACCCAACCTCAGTGGGAAAAGCCTGCTCTATCTATACCCTTCATAATTTTGTGTACTGTACTTCTATCATATCCCTCCTCAGTCTCCTGCATTCCAGGGAAAAATATCCCAACATTCAACCCTTCCTCAAGTCCTGGCAACACCTTTGTAATGTTCTTCTGCACTCTTTGAATCTAATTGACACCTTTGCTCAAGGTAATTAACCAGAACTGCACACAATACTCCAACATCTTATACAACTTCAAAAAAAAATCACAACTCTTGTAATCAAAACTTTGATTTATGAAGGCCAATGCACCGCAAGCTCTCTTTACGACCCTGTCTAACTGTGCTGCCGTTTTCAAGGAATTAAAGATCTTTTTTTCCCCCGATCTCTCTGTTCCTCTGCACTTCTCAGTACTCCACGGTTCACTGTGTAAGTCCTACACTGGTTTGTCCTCCCAAAGTGCAACACTTTACACTTGTCTGCATAAAAATGTGCCATTTTAGTTGGAGCAGGGGTCCCCAACCTTTTTTATGCCATGGACCCCTATCATTAACCGAGGGATCTGTGGACCCAGGGTTGGAATTCCCTGGTAGTGCAGTACAGGCCCTTCAGCCCTTCGGGCTGCCCTACCCAGCAACATCCCCATTCCCAATTTAACTCTAACCTAAACACTGTCTTCCAGCCTATTTTACCACCTAGTCCAGGTTCCACTGCTAGCTTTGATAGTCTTCTTCGCTGTCCGCTACACCCCAGGTCTTGGTGTCATCCACGAGTTTGCTAGTGCAAATCTATCATCCAGATCATCACCCTATTGTGACAATATCATAGAAACACAGAACATGGAACTCTACAGCAGATTACAAACCCTTCGGCCTACAAAGTTGTGCCAACCATGCAACCTGCTCTAGAAACTGCCCAGAGTTTCCCTACCACATAGCCCACTATTTTTCAAAGCTCCGTGCACCTATCTAAGAGTGTCTTAAAAGACCCTACTGTATCCACCTCTATCACCTTCGCTGGAAGTGTATTCCACGCACCCTCCACTCTCTGTGTGAAGAAGTTACCTCTGACATCCCCCTTGTAGCTGCTTCCAAGCACCTTAAAACTTTGCCCCCTTGTGTGAGCCATTTCAGCCCTGGGAAAAAGCCTCTGGCTATCTACACGACCAATGCCTCTCATCATCTTATACACCTCTATCAGGTCACCTCTCATCCTCTGTCGCTCCAAGGAGAAAAGGCTGAGTTCACTCAACCTATTCTCATAAGTCATGCTCTCCTTTCCAGGCAACATCCTAGTAAATCTCCTCTGCACTCTCCCTGTAGCATCGTCCAGGTCATTGATATAGATGACAAACAACAACAGACCCTGTACTGACCCCTGTGGCACACCACTAGTCACTGGCATCCAGTCAGACAGCCAAACATTAAGGAACGCCAGCATTTGAACATCAGTCCCAATGGCTCCTGATGACTGGAGATATAACTTGTCCTTTGTAAGGTGGTCCTCCCGTTCTCCAACCCCTCACTGTGCTCCGACACTGAGGATCAGCCCATCGAGACTTAGTGTGACATCATTTATGTCCTCGAATAATTGCAGCCATCAATCAGTTTAACATAAACGGACTAACAACACTCATGA
Organism: Mobula hypostoma; assembly: GCF_963921235.1. Lineage (NCBI taxonomy): Eukaryota > Metazoa > Chordata > Chondrichthyes > Myliobatiformes > Myliobatidae > Mobula > Mobula hypostoma. The sequence continues at coordinate 4,161,359 of NC_086109.1, read as the reverse complement.
AGTAATTGGCACTGGAATTTAATATCTGTCCAATAACCTTTGATAAATTCACTTTTAATCTGCACAGACTGTGCATCATTCTAATAAATTACAGTTAGCAGGAAGATTATAAACCTTCATATGAGACCGAGAGTAATCAGTGTGTGAATTGTGGTCACCGGCTCACTAGGATTCATTGGCATTGTGATTTCTCCAGCTTGACGGTCTCACCAGGGTCTCGGGATGGGTACAGATCCCACCCAGTGTCTGCCCCTGATGGCCATCTGACACCTCCTACTGCTAAAGGTCTTGCACCCTGCCTTCATCAGTCAGGGAACTGGGTATAAAAGTTGAGAGGTCATGGTGTGGTTGTACAGGACACTGGCGAGGCCAAACTTGGAGCACTGTGTTCAGTGTTGGTCAATTCTACAGTGGAAAGGTGATATTAAGCTGGAAATTGTACAGAAAGAAAAATGACATGGTCCTGCCAGGAAGTGAGGGACTGAGTAATAGAGAAAGATTGGACAGGCCAGAAATTTATTCCTTAGAGCTAGATGGAGTCATAGAAAAGTACAGCACAGAAACAGGCTCTTCGGCCCATCTGATCCATGTTGAACCATGTGAAGAGTAAGAATTTCAAGTTGTATACTGTATACATCCTCTGATATTAAATTGAACCATGGACTAGATGGGCTGAAGGGCCTGTTTTTTACTGTAGTACTCTATGACCCTAATAATCTATATGCACAGGAGACTAAGGGGTGATCTTATCAGAATCAGAATCAGGTTTATTACCACTGATATCGGTTGTGAAATCTGTTGTTTGGCGGCTGCAGTACGATGCAATTCATAAAAATACTGTAAGTCGTAATACAAGTTATGCAAAAGAGAAATAGTGAGGGTAGTGTTCATGGGCTATTTAGAAATCTACTGACATCACACAAAGTTGCTCCTGAAACATTGAGTGTGTAAAACCACGAGGGTCACAGGCAGAGAGAATGCACTCAGTCCTCTCCCAGGGATGGGGAATAAGAACCCAAGGGAACAGGTTTTAGGGGTGTAATAGAAACTTGAGGGGAAACTGCTTTCAAGTTCGAATTTATTACCTTCTGACTATACGTATGCAGCCAAACAAAACAACCCTACTTCGGACATACAGAAGTGTTTACACAAAGGCTTAATATTTATGTGGCATGTCCTGCCAGAGGAAATGGTTGAGGCAGGTGCCTTACCCAACTCCTTACCCAACGCAGCACACTCCTTAAACAACACACCACACTCCTTAAACAACACACCACACTCCTTACCCAACACACCACACTCCTTAAACAACACACCACACTCCTTACCCAACACACCACACTCCTTAAACAACACACCACACTCCTTACCCAACACAGCACACTCCTTACCCAACACAGCACACTCCTTAAACAACACACCACACTCCTTACCCAACACAGCACACTCCTTACCCAACACAGCACACTCCTTACCCAACACAGCACACTCCTTAAACAACACAGCACACTCCTTACCCAACACAGCACACTCCTTAAACAACACACCACACTCTTTAAACAACACACCACACTCCTTACCCAACACAGCACACTCCTTACCCAACACACCACACTCCTTACCCAACACACCACACTCCTTAGCCAACACACCACACTCCTTAAACAACACACCACACTCCTTACCCAACGCAGCACACTCCTTAAACAACACACCACACTCCTTAAACAACACACCACACTCCTTAAACAACACACCACACTCCTTACCCAACACAGCACACTCCTTACCCAACACACCACACTCCTTAAACAACACACCACACTCCTTACCCAACACAGCACACTCCTTACCCAACACACCACACTCCTTAAACAACACACCACACTCCTTACCCAACACACCACACTCCTTAAACAACACACCACACTCCTTACCCAACACACCACACTCCTTACCCAACGCAGCACACTCCTTAAACAACACACCACACTCTTTAAACAACACACCACACTCGTTACCCAACACACCACACTCCGTAGCCAACACACCACACTCCTTAGCCAACACACAACACTCCTTAGCCAACACATCACACCCCTTATTTAACATCCTATTAATTTACACAACTTTGACAGACACACTGTATAGACCCCAAGATCCCTCTGTTCCTCCAGTACCATTAACCCTGTATTCATGTTCAACCTTTCAAAGTGAATCCTCGACCCTTTTCCAGATTGAACTCCGTCTGCCATTTCTCCACCCAACCTAGCTATATCCCACGGTGACCCTCTGCACTATCCACAACACCACCAACCTTTGAGTCATCTGCACACTTACTAGCCTGCCCATCAACTTTCTCATCCAAGTCATTTATAGAAATGAAGAAGAGTAGGGCTCCTATTTCAGATCCATGGAAGAACACTGTTCGCCAACATCCAGGTAGAATATGTTCCATCTACTACCACCCTCTTCCGTTTGTGGGCAAGTCAATTTTGAATCCATGCAGGCATGTTTTGTTTGATTCCATGCCTCCTGACATTCTGAATGGGGATCTTTATCAATGCTTCAGTAAAATCCATATACACTGCATCCACTGCTTCATCAATTTGCTTTTAGTTACCTCATTGAAAAACTCTTTTAGGATTTAGACCTATCCTGGGTCTAATATATTGATGCAATTACAAAGACAGCAGCTATATTTCATGGGACATTTGGCGAGACTTGGTCTGACAGCAAAGTCATGCAGATTTCTACTGACGGACCGTGTCTACCTGGCTGCATCACTGTCCAGTACTGAGGGGAGAATCCACAGGATCAGAAAAAGCGCAAAAAGTTGTGAACTCTGCTAACTCCACCATAGTCACTAACCTCCCCAGCATCCAGGACACTTTCAAAAGGCGATGTCTCAAAAAGGCAGCATCCATCATTAAAAAGACCCCCATCACCCAGGACACATCCTCTTCTCATTGCTACCATCAGGGAGGAGGGAGAGGAGCCTGAAGACACACTCTCAAAAATTCAGGAACTGCATATTCTCCTCTGCCAACCGATTTCTGGATAGTCATGGAACCCCCGATCACTACATCATTACTTTTCTTTGATCCCTTTTTGCACTAATTATTTACAAATGTACTTTAATTTTTTAAAAAAATACATTTCTTATTATAATTTATAGTATTTGATTAGGTATTGCGCTGTACTGCTGTTGCAAAACAACAAATTTCACAACAGATGCCAATGATAATAAACCTGATTGTGATTTTGAGCTACAACCAGCCCCTTAGAAGTCAATACCGACCATCACTAATCAGACTATGCTTCTCCAAATGCTCCTAAATCCTGTCCCTAAGGGAGGATGCAAAGATCATCATCAATTCCCCAATAATTCCACAGTAACCTGGGGTATATCCTGTCTGCCCCGGGGGACTTATCTATTGTAATATTTTTCTGAAGTTCCAGGGTTGATAGGGGACTTCATCTCTCCGAGAGAGGTGTAGGCAGTGTCTGTGGGCGAGAGGAGTTGTCGGCATTTCAGGTCAAAACTCTACACCTGCTGATTGACTATATTATTCCCTCTAAGTCGCAGGGTTGTGCGGCCACGCGGTAACTGAAATGCTCCTGTGCACATAGCCTTTGTTGCCGCGCAGTTTGAATTTTCTTTTATATAATATTTTGTTAAAGTGACGGACACTTTTCAGGCCGGGTTAAAAATTTCCTGCTCAGAGGAGTGTTTGCTCCAAGCAGCTGATAAAAAAAATAGAGGGAACGTCGATTGACCGGTTGACTTCCTCCAGCAGATTATTTGCTGCCCGTTGTGATGTGGTTGGTCGTGGATTCCACACAGGACACGATGGGAATTGGCTCCGAATCCCACCTTCTGAGCAAGGAACTCCCAGTTCCAGGCTACTGGAGAAGAGGGAGGAACCTGTGTTCAAGGCAAAAGCCTGTGTTCCTCTCCCTGCACTGAGGAGTCCAGTAAATGAAGGGCTTCAGATGGAGACACAGGAGACAGCAGACGCTGCAGTCTGGGAGCAACACCATTCTGCTGGAGGAACTCAGCAGGTCAGGCAGCATCTGTTGGGGTGGTGGGGGAGGAACGTTTCAGCTGGAGACCATTTGGGCTTCAGTTGTCCAGTTTACATGTTATTCATTTAGAAACACAACTCCTCCACTTAGTGTGCATACACATTTGTACATAATGATGATCACAGATCACTGCAGCACAGACAGGCCATTCAGCCCATTTAGCCCATCCTGCACTCCCACCAATCATAGCCATCCACACCCTTCCCATCCACGTACTTAACTAAACTTCTCTTAAATGTTGTATTTGAACCCACATCGACCACTTCCACTGGCAGCTTGCTCCACCCTATCACCACCTTCTGAGCACATGTTCCCCTTAAATGTTTCACCTTTCACCCTTCACCTATGACCTATAGCCTCACCCAACCTCAGTGGGAAAAGCCTGCTCTATCTATACCCTTCATAATTTTGTGTACTGTACTTCTATCATATCCCTCCTCAGTCTCCTGCATTCCAGGGAAAAATATCCCAACATTCAACCCTTCCTCAAGTCCTGGCAACACCTTTGTAATGTTCTTCTGCACTCTTTGAATCTAATTGACACCTTTGCTCAAGGTAATTAACCAGAACTGCACACAATACTCCAACATCTTATACAACTTCAAAAAAAAATCACAACTCTTGTAATCAAAACTTTGATTTATGAAGGCCAATGCACCGCAAGCTCTCTTTACGACCCTGTCTAACTGTGCTGCCGTTTTCAAGGAATTAAAGATCTTTTTTTCCCCCGATCTCTCTGTTCCTCTGCACTTCTCAGTACTCCACGGTTCACTGTGTAAGTCCTACACTGGTTTGTCCTCCCAAAGTGCAACACTTTACACTTGTCTGCATAAAAATGTGCCATTTTAGTTGGAGCAGGGGTCCCCAACCTTTTTTATGCCATGGACCCCTATCATTAACCGAGGGATCTGTGGACCCAGGGTTGGAATTCCCTGGTAGTGCAGTACAGGCCCTTCAGCCCTTCGGGCTGCCCTACCCAGCAACATCCCCATTCCCAATTTAACTCTAACCTAAACACTGTCTTCCAGCCTATTTTACCACCTAGTCCAGGTTCCACTGCTAGCTTTGATAGTCTTCTTCGCTGTCCGCTACACCCCAGGTCTTGGTGTCATCCACGAGTTTGCTAGTGCAAATCTATCATCCAGATCATCACCCTATTGTGACAATATCATAGAAACACAGAACATGGAACTCTACAGCAGATTACAAACCCTTCGGCCTACAAAGTTGTGCCAACCATGCAACCTGCTCTAGAAACTGCCCAGAGTTTCCCTACCACATAGCCCACTATTTTTCAAAGCTCCGTGCACCTATCTAAGAGTGTCTTAAAAGACCCTACTGTATCCACCTCTATCACCTTCGCTGGAAGTGTATTCCACGCACCCTCCACTCTCTGTGTGAAGAAGTTACCTCTGACATCCCCCTTGTAGCTGCTTCCAAGCACCTTAAAACTTTGCCCCCTTGTGTGAGCCATTTCAGCCCTGGGAAAAAGCCTCTGGCTATCTACACGACCAATGCCTCTCATCATCTTATACACCTCTATCAGGTCACCTCTCATCCTCTGTCGCTCCAAGGAGAAAAGGCTGAGTTCACTCAACCTATTCTCATAAGTCATGCTCTCCTTTCCAGGCAACATCCTAGTAAATCTCCTCTGCACTCTCCCTGTAGCATCGTCCAGGTCATTGATATAGATGACAAACAACAACAGACCCTGTACTGACCCCTGTGGCACACCACTAGTCACTGGCATCCAGTCAGACAGCCAAACATTAAGGAACGCCAGCATTTGAACATCAGTCCCAATGGCTCCTGATGACTGGAGATATAACTTGTCCTTTGTAAGGTGGTCCTCCCGTTCTCCAACCCCTCACTGTGCTCCGACACTGAGGATCAGCCCATCGAGACTTAGTGTGACATCATTTATGTCCTCGAATAATTGCAGCCATCAATCAGTTTAACATAAACGGACTAACAACACTCATGAAGTAATTGGCACTGGAATTTAATATCTGTCCAATAACCTTTGATAAATTCACTTTTAATCTGCACAGACTGTGCATCATTCTAATAAATTACAGTTAGCAGGAAGATTATAAACCTTCATATGAGACCGAGAGTAATCAGTGTGTGAATTGTGGTCACCGGCTCACTAGGATTCATTGGCATTGTGATTTCTCCAGCTTGACGGTCTCACCAGGGTCTCGGGATGGGTACAGATCCCACCCAGTGTCTGCCCCTGATGGCCATCTGACACCTCCTACTGCTAAAGGTCTTGCACCCTGCCTTCATCAGTCAGGGAACTGGGTATAAAAGTTGAGAGGTCATGGTGTGGTTGTACAGGACACTGGCGAGGCCAAACTTGGAGCACTGTGTTCAGTGTTGGTCAATTCTACAGTGGAAAGGTGATATTAAGCTGGAAATTGTACAGAAAGAAAAATGACATGGTCCTGCCAGGAAGTGAGGGACTGAGTAATAGAGAAAGATTGGACAGGCCAGAAATTTATTCCTTAGAGCTAGATGGAGTCATAGAAAAGTACAGCACAGAAACAGGCTCTTCGGCCCATCTGATCCATGTTGAACCATGTGAAGAGTAAGAATTTCAAGTTGTATACTGTATACATCCTCTGATATTAAATTGAACCATGGACTAGATGGGC